>NC_073313.1:218804065-219404065 GCF_027595985.1 Sorex araneus | reverse complement strand
CAAATAGTAAACAATTATCACATAGAAAGAAGTTTTTAATTTTTTAAATATAATCGTACCCTAAAACTTAAAATCATGAATATTTGCTTTGACTAACAAATAATTTTCTCACTCTTCTCAGTTTGAATTTATTGTATGAGGACTTTAATCCTATGTTATAATATAAATTAGTGTTTATATTAGTTTAGGATTATGAAAGTATGGTTTGAAAATTTAATAGTTTTTGCTATACTTATTTTTTCTGTATAGTAAACATTTATTATTAAAATAAACTTCAGAATATATTTAAAGTAATTAATTCCAAAGTTTATTTTTAAAGATAATATAGCTATACATGTGTATGTTCTTGTTTTTCATTTAAGTATAATCATAATTCACGAAAATAAACTTTAATTTCATATTTGAGAAGATTAATTAAATAAAAATGTGTTTCATTGTCATTATTTTTTTTTTGTTTTTGGGTCACACCTGGCAATGCACAGGGGTTACTCCTGGCTCTGCACTCAGGAATTACTCCTGGCGGTGCTCAGGGGACCATATGGGACGCTGGGATTTGAACCCGGGTCGGCCGCGTGCAAGGCAAACGCCCTCCCCACTATGCTATCACTCCAGCCCCAATATTGTCATTATTTTAAAAATTTGGTATTTTCTACTTTTTTGTTCACTCCCTTATCACACCCAAATTATTAAGATGTTGATTAGAATTCAGCATCTTAGTTACATTTGCTGTTTTAGAAATCTTGTGATTTTTCAATTGTTTTCATGTAATTTAATGAATAACCTATTCATTTATTTTTGTATCCAAGATATATTGCATTATATGAGTAGATATTAAATATTTTACTATTAATTAATTGGATAAATATTTGCGTTATTTTTCAAATTTTCTTAATCAATCATGGTACATAAATAAAAATGTGAATTTCTTGTGAATTTATTTTGATGAGTTTTTATAAATTTGTATATCTCTTCCATGTGACTTTTTCACTCAGTAATTTTCAGATTATTTGATTTTTGGCCACACCCATAGGTGTTCAGGACGTTCTTCTGGTTCTCTTCTCAAGAATCTTTCCTGACATGGTTTGGGGTGCTGAAGATGAACTTAGGTCAATAGCATGCAAGACAAATGCCCTGAATAGTGAATAATTTCTCTAGTTCCTCATTCTATGTTTTCAAAAACTCATACATAATGTATTTTCTGTGCAAATATTGATAGCTCTTATATAAGAATGAGTAAAATTAGAAACTTTTCATATTTGTTCTCTTGTCATTGGATATTTGCTTCCTGCTTTTAGCTATTATGAACACAGATGTTGTGAATAGTACTAGGTAAATTTTTTTAAGTACATGCATTCTATATTACCAAGCAAGAATCTGAAGTTTTATTGCTAAATCAACATAAATATAGTATTTAGGGACCTGAGCAAGTAAGGCACTTGCCTTGCATGTGGCCAAGACTGGTTTGATTCCTAGAGCCCTATATGGTCCTATGAGCCTGCCAGTAGTGAACCCTGAGTGCAGAACCAGAAGTAACACCTGAATACTGTTGGGTGTAGCTCCCAGACAAACAAACAAATGAGCAAAATATAAAACATATTTAATTGCAATATAGTTTTCTAAGTTGGACTTGCACACAGTTTACCCAAGCACTACCAGATGAATGAATAGCCAGGAGTAAGCCCTAAGCACTGCCTGATGTGAACCCCAAACAAACAAAGATTAAGGAAACAAAATATAAAAATAACCCCATGAAAGAGATAATCAGAGAAAACACTTCATTTAAAAAAGTCTCCATAGGATAAGTATCATCTACAACTTTTCCCATATACCACATTACAAATAAACTTGGCATTGGTTATGGTGAAATTGTATGTATTGCTGTAGTTGTTTATTCCTTAGCAATCTGACATGCTTATTGTCTAGTTCTCCCTCTTGGAGAACCCGGCAAGCTATTGAGAGTATCTTGCCTGCACGGCAGAGCCTGGTGAGCTCCCCGTGGCATATTTGATATGCCAAAAAAAAGTAACAATGATGGGTCTCATTCCCCTGACCTTGAAAGAGCCTCCAATGTAGCACTATTGGGAAGGAAGAGTAAAGAGAGGCTGCTAAAATCTCAGGGCTAGGAAAAATGGAGACGATACTGGCACCTGCTTGAGCAAATCAATGAACAACAGGATTACAGTGAGACAGTGATACACTATGCAGAGCTTGGAGTAGCTTATACGACTGGAACGTGATATAACTTCTATGGATACTTAGTTTTAACTCCTTTGTATACTAGATGGGCAATCTTGGAAAGTTTTGCCATCTCCTCCGTACTGTGGTGTTATCTCTAGCAGGGGATAGTAATTACTACCTCGAGGCTGATCTGGAGAATTTGAAGAGTGAGGAAGTGTACAAAAAGTATTTGCTCCACAATAGTCAGTTGTTTTAGGTTTATATTTTATATCATTTGGCGTTGGAGTGATAGCACAGTGGGTAGGGCATTTGCCTTGCATGCTGCTGACCCGGGTTCAATTCCTCCAAACCTCTCGGAGAGCCTGGCAAGCTACTGAGAGTATCTCGCCTGCACGGCAGAACTTGGCAAGCTGCCCGTGGCATATTCTAAATGTCAAAAAACAGTAACAACAAGTCTCACAATGGAGACATTACTGGTGCCCGCTCGAGAATATTGATGAGCAACCGGCAGACAGTGTTACAGTGTTACAGTGCTAATCTGACATGCATAAATACTGATCTACTCTTAATGAATGTCATCTCACCTTTTATATGTGTCACTGTCAAATCTTCAATTCCTGTAGCTTTTTTTTTGGTAATTTAGCATAGTACTTATTTTTTTAATAAGTAAGTGACCATGAGGGTACAGTTACAAATTTACCCATCTTCGTCCTTGTGTTTCCCTCATACAATATTCGAGAACCCATCCCTCCACCAGTGTCCATTCTCCACCACCAATGAACCCAGTATCCCTCCCACTGTCCACTCCCGTCCCCTACCCCCACCCCACCCTGCCTCTTGTGGCAGGACATTCCATTTTGTTCTCTCTCCTTTTGGGTGTTGTGGTTTGCTATAGGGTTATTGAGCGGCCATCATGTTCAGTCTCTAGTCTACTTTCAGTATGCTTCTCTCTTCTCGCTTGGGGTCCCCAACCACATTTTACTTGGTGTTCCCTACTCTATCCTGGCTGCCTTTCCCCCAGCATGTGAGGCCAGCTTGTAAGCCATGGAGCCAACCTCCTGGTATTATATACTGCTATTCTTGGGTGTTAGTCTCCTACTCTGTTATTTTATATTCCACAGATGAGTGCAATCTTTGTATGTCTGTCCCTCTCTTTCTGACTCATTTCACTTAGCATGATACTTTCCATGTTGATCCACTTATATGCAAAGTTCATGACTTCATCTTTTCTTACAACTGCATAGTATTCCATTGTATAGATGTACCAAACTTTCTTTTACCAGTCATCTGTTCTCTGGCACTCGGGTTTTTTCCAGATTCTGGCTATTGTAAGCAGATAGCATGTTTTTATCATATATCTCACTATAGCAGAAATGACAGTTTTCTCTTGAAAGTTAAAAAATAATTTCCTTTTATTTTTTCCAGTAATTTGACTATGATGATCTGAACACATGAGGTTTATCTCATATGTTTTTTCACTTTGATATTACTAATTCTAATAGAGCAGAGAGATTTAAGGGCTTTATTACTGAAAAAGTTTCTTAACATAAACCCAAAATAAAACTTTCTTTCTCCCACCTTGTATTAATTTGTTAATCTGTATTAATTGGTCAACTTTCCCTTTATTGTTGATCAATTTCATTCACAAGAAACAAATTTTATTGATTTAGAACTGGTATGTATTACTATAATTTCAGTAGTTCAGCACTAATCTCAGTACTCTTATAATGGAAAATGTAATTTCCCAATCTCTGTAAATGCATTAACCTCAACACTACTACCCAAGCTCTGACCCATCATGCTATCAAAATGACCTCTTTTGCTAAGAATTTTGCACATTCCTTCAGTAACAATAGAACCTAATAGGCCCAGATATCACTATATTACTGTCATTGTATCAGTGTCATCCCCTTGCTTATCGATTTGCTCTAGCAGGCATCAGTAACGTCTCCATTGTGAGATTCGTTGTTACTGTTTTTGGCATATCGAATACGCCATGGGTAGCTTGCCAGGCTCTGCTGTGCAGGCGGGATACTCTCGGTAGCTTGCTGGGCTCTCTGAGAGGGACCAAGGAATCGAGCCTGGGTAGGCTGCATGCAAGGCAAACACCCTGCCCACTGTGCTATTGCTCCAGCCCTAGATAGCCTAGATATACAGCAAAGTAATAATTTTGAGGAGAGAAAACATGCATTTTACTCCAAAAGGCATTTTACTCCAATAGGCAGCTCAGGAAATTCATATAGTGGATAATAAAGTTACTTGTAAGCTTTCTCTTCCTGGGAAACACTTATAGAACACAGAATTAGAAAGGCTCATAAACTATAACCATGTTATGTTGTGTTGATGAAGATAGTAGAAAAGTAGACTCAAGGTTCTACACAAGTGGTGAGTATAAAAGATTTATTTTCCCCACTCTTATGGGGAAAGAAAATTTTGAGTGTGGAGAGTATGGGGTGCAATTTCAAAGTGGATTTTTGTTGAAAGCCTCAGAGAAAGCTTAAGTGAAACGTGGAGGAGGAAAAGTGATTGCTTCTCCATGGTGAATTATCTTCACAAAATTGCTGCACCAATCTATTGATTATCATGGTCCTGTTAGATAACTACGCAGTCATACAGATGCTTCAACTCAAGCAATGCAAATTTTCTAGCTCTGCTGTCTAGTCTCTGCATTTTGAAACAGAAATTTGAAACCTGGTATTTTAAATGTCAGGCAGTAAATGTCTGTCCATAAAATCTGGTAAGTGCCTGAATTTACTTTTAGTCTGGTATTATTTCAGTATTATGTTCTATTTTCTTTACAAAGAATAAAGTATGTGTTTAATGCTTTTGTGGAAAGTCCATTTCTTTCAAAGTACAAATAAAATTGTAGTGTTATTGTGCCAACATTTTTTTTGTCATTTTGATTTATCTCTCAAGTTTAGAATGATTTTCTTCTTCTTTCTCATTCTTGAACTAGTACAGAATATGTTTCCCTAGTAAAAGAATATTTTATTCCTTACAAATAAGAAAAATGTTTACTTTGAAGTATGAAAACGTTAAGTATTTGCTTTCTGTTTTCTGATAAAACAAAAAGAAAATATGATACTTTTTAATGGTATCACAGACATTCTATGAATAAAAACTTGTAGAACATGTTTCTTTAACCAATTTACTATAGCAATATTTCTTGTGTATTTTATAGTTTATTTGCAACATAGTCCAGAAATGTGACTATATTTATATGCTATGGAATTAAGTCAGATGAATTTGAGATTAAGACTTTAAATTCAAGAAAATCATTACTTTTTAACATTCAAATATGAGTTAGGGACTAATTCATGTTAATATTATGTGCACTATTGAAATAAAGTAGAAGTAGTTTACATAAAAATGAAATGAATTTTAAAAATCTAAATTAAATTAATATCAGTGAGTATCTGATCAATGCATTTCCCTATTTAAATTTATAGCTATTTATAATTACCCAGTTTCTAGTCTAAGTTTTATGATATGAAGAATTTTAGTTATAGTCTTTGTGATATCAAATCACAAATGTAAATAGTATAAATGCTTTTATATTTTCACTTTCACGATATATTTTTAATAAAAATTTTTTTTGAGATGTCCCACTTAATCCTGGAAAACACAAAGATTTGTTTTAATTACAATATAAAAAAAGAGAAATGCTAGAAATAATAAATTTTACTTCATATATTACATAAACTGCTCTTCTCATTCCAGACAACAAAGGTGCAAGTGTAGAGTGATGCCTTTATATTAAGGCTATTTTTTTTATTATTATAATAGTAGACCAAAAAAGACAAAGGTTGCGATGTTATTGTGACTCTTTATAAATGAGTTTACTTACATCTTAAAATAATGATGCATATTTTTAATTTAGTTTCCTACAATTTAAACAGTTTAAGAACTATATGTACTTTTGAATCTATTATAGACACCTAAGACACAATTTGTTTTTAGCCATTCAGAACTGCATATTACTCTCTTCTGGGAATTATATTTTCAAATTCATTAAGTAGCGCATCCGAGAAGAATAAGAGTGCTAATTATGTTTATAATGAATAATAATATTTAAATAAAATGTGTGGATGTCATATTAATGAATTTTGAGAAGAATAAGAAGGGTCTGTGCTATGCTTATTATAGCTATTTTTGTTAATTTGCACCAGTATTGTAATTTTCACCTGTAAGCTAGTAAGGAAGACATGTTAATAATGTAAAATTAGATAGATACAGAAAAAGAATGATATAATATTGAATGAATTATGTCTTACATAATTAGATTTGCATGCACCAATGGAAATAAGGACAAAAACCAGTTGGTAAGGGTTTCTTGATATATCACTAATATTTTATACTTTTTTTGAAGTAGGATCTTTTTGAAGTAGGATCAAAAAAAAACTGTTTTTTTTTTTGCTTTCTTATGATCTAAAAGGGTTTGTATTTTGCAACTCTTTAATTTATTGTCTTTCTACATAATTTCACATATGGTGAGATATTAGGGTACTAATATTTCTCTGAGTTTTCTACCAGCATAAAACTCTCTTGGTGCATGTTGATTAAAATAGAGATTTAATATCTTTTAATAACTGAATAGCATTATGTTGTGTTTGTATACCACATCTAAATTATCTAATTATCTACCAGTGGGAAAATAAATGTTTTCAGCTATTGATTATTGCAAAATAATGCTGCAATAAACATTGGAGTTCATAACTGCTTCAAATTAGTGTTTTGTATTTTGCTATATGACCATAAAAGAGATAACTGGCTAAGTTTCATTTTCAATTTTTTGAGAAATCTCCATAAAAGGTATCTGCTTTGTTAAGTATTCCCTTCATTCTACATCCTTTCCAATATTTGTTCTTGTCTTTTGAGTAACAACCAATTTCATAAAGGTAAATTGATATTTTACTATTGTTTTCATCTGAATTTCTCTAGTGATAATTTAATTCAATGTTAAATTAGACACCATTTTATGTGTTCATTTTCTGCCTATGTCTCTTTAGAAAATATTTTATTTATATGGTGCGATAGCACAGTGGTTGGGCTTTCGCCTTTCATAAGGCCAACCCGAGTTTGATTCTTCCGCCCCTCTCGGAGAGCCTGGCAAGCTACCGAGAGTATCGAGCCCTCACAGCAGAGCCTGGCAAGCTACCCGTGCATATTGGATATGCCAAAAACAGTAACAATAAGTATCTCAATGAGAGATGTTACTGGTGCCCACTCAAACAAATGGATGAGAAACGGATGACAGTAATGCATTTTTTAAATGACTCGCTTGTTTTGAAAGTAAGTATTTTATTTTTTTGCATTAAGATTAGCAGGTTAATGCACAAAAGTCAGATCAAAATGGATTAAAGACCTCAACATTAGACCACAAACCATAAGGTACATTGAAGACAAGGTCGGCGAAACCCTCCACGATATTGAAGATAAAGGTATCTTCAAACGTGACACGGAACTAAGCAATCTAGTAAAAACAGAGATCAACAAATGGGACTACATTAAACTAAAAAGCTTCTGCACCGCAAGAGATACAGTGACCAGAATACAAAGACTATCCACAGAATGGGAAAGGATATTTACACAATACCCATCAGATAAGGGGTTGATATCAATGGTATATAAAGCACTGGTTGAGCTCTACAAGAAGAAAACATCCAACCCCATCAAAAAATGGGGCAAAGAAATGAACAGAAACTTTACCAAGGAAGAAATACGAATGGCCAAAAGGCACATGAAAAAGTGCTCTACATCACTAATCATCAGAGAGATGCAGATCAAAACAACCATGAGATACCACCTCACACCACAGAGACTAGCACACATCCAAAAGAACAAAAGCAACCGCTGTTGGAGAGGATGTGGGGAGAAAGGGACCCTTCTTCACTGCTGGTGGGAATGCCGACTGGTTCAGCCCTTCTGGAAAACAATTTGGACGACTCTCAAAAAATTAGATATTGAATTCCCATTTGACCCAGCAATACCACTGCTGGGAATATATCCCAGAGAGGTAAAAAAAGTACAATCGAAACAACATCTGCACATGTATGTTCATCGCAGCACTGTTTACAATAGCCAGAATCTGGAAAAAACCCGAATGCCCCAGAACGGATGACTGGTTGAGGAAACTTTGGTACATCTATACAATGGAATACTATGCAGCTGTTAGAAAAAAGGAGGTCAAGAATTTTGTAGTTAAGTGGATGGGCATGAAAAGTTTCATGCTGAGTGAAATGAGTCAGAAAGAGAGAGACAGACATAGAAAGATTGCACTCATCTATGGTATATAGAATAACAGAGTGGGAGACTAACACCCAAGAACTGTAGAAATAAGTACCAGGAGGTTGACTCCATGGCTTCGAGGCTGGCCTCACGTTCCGGGGAAAGGTCAACTCAGAGAAGCGATCACCAACTACATTGTAGTCGAAGGCCATGTGGGGGAAGGGAGTTGCGGGCTGAATGAGGGCTAGAGACTGAGCACAGCGGCCACTCAACACCTTTATTGCAAACCACAACAGCTAATTAGAGAGAGAAAACAGAAGGGAATGCCTTGCCACAGTGGCAGGGTGGGGTGGGGGGGAGATGGGATTGGGGAGGGTGGGAGGGACACTGGGTTTACGGGTGGTGGAGAATGGGCACTGGTGAAGGGATGGGTTCCAAACTTTGTATGAGGGAAGTATAAGCACAAAAGTGTATAAATCTGTAACTGTACCCTCACGGTGATTCTCTAATTAAAAATAAATAAATTTAAAAAAAAAAGATTAGCAGGTTATCATACTATATGATATTTCAATCACTATATTTCATCAAAACCCATTATTGAATTTTCTCGAAATTGGCAAACTGATTTTAACACTCATTATTAAAAAAAAAAAAAACAGTAGACATCCTGTAGATTTGGCGATAGTATATGAGGTAACGGATTCACTTTGGATTGTTCCGGCTCAATTTGATCCCCTTACACAATTACAATTTGATTCCTTGATACTTACGTGTGTGTGTGTGTGTGTGTGTCTATATATATGTATGGCTAAAGAGCTAAGTCTTCAACACATCTCACAGGTGGAAGACTCTAGTAGGTCCCTAACACAACATGTTTACAGTGAGCATCACTGGGTGCAGCCCATGAAGCCATCATACCATGTGTAGCAGGATGGTCTGCATAAACCTTAGGCCCTAGCAGCACCAAGGCCCTAGCAGCACCGTATCCTCTCAGGAGAACACCAAGTTGCTATGCAATAGAACAGTCTCTTGAACAGTTTGTGTTTCCTATGGACCAGTACTTTAAGGGATAAAGTTTTTCTTATTTGAAGCAGAATATTCAATATTTGTCTATGAATGGCTGAGGACTTCTCAGAAAGACACATGCACATTTGTGGAGGTGGGGAGAAGTAGGGTCTTATATTGTCCTGCTCTTTTCTTGATCCTATACAGGAGGTTTGACTGAGGTCTTTTTAAGATTACTATCCTAGTGTGTCACATGACTGTAAAATAAAGACGTGAATATACAATGATCATTCCACTTTTCATCTTGAAATGAAGAATGGAATTTGAGAGCCATTTGGGATTGGCTCTCAGATCTTAGATATTTCAATAGCTTTTGTCTTTGTTTGCAAATGATAAAGTATCTGTAACCTTAATCTTTTCAGTGGCAGAGCCCTGTATCAAGTTCTGTCCTCATTCATGGCATAAGATATCTCTATATTTCAGGTTATTTAGTGTCTAACAAAACATTGAAAACCAGATGTCTGGTGTACTGGGAATGGGGACATTGGATAACCCTGGAGGTGAGAAGCAGCTTCAAGACTTGATTTTGTAATAACTTTGCAGAAATACATGGCAGTAGTGATTTGGATTTCTCACAATGTTGAATTAAAAACTGCTCACAAGTGTAAACTTTTACAAAAGTTACATACTGCCTGCCTTAAGGGGGAAAACATTAAACATTGAATATTTTTGCAAAATATCCTCAATTTATCTGTGAACTATAAAAATTTTTTAGAAATTAGATGAAAGTTGACTGTGAAAGGCATGACATTGAGTGAGGTCAGTCCCCTGTAGCTGAGGCAGACTGAATAAGTTACAAGTTAATCATTAGGAAGTGAGCCTTTCTGATGGACATCTGGTAATTTATGTTCTTAACTTCATAAATGCGCATTACCCAAACAAAGTTGTCTCACTTTTCCTACGGAATAATGTTAGTTTTATTTAAAAATTCAGCTAAGTTACTGTTATACCTAATATTCAAATATCCAAAACAAAATCTATGGGCCTAGGTATATTATCATAAAAATAATAGTGGTAAAAATATGCTTTAAAATAAATGTGATATATATATCCTCATATTGCTCTGAAATAATTGTGTAATAAATATATAACACTGTTGTTTTGCAAAAGTAGTACAGGATGCAATTAAAGATGTTGAAGTTTCTTCTAGATGATATAAACAGAAAGTCCAGGTACAATTTATGATTCGATTACAAAAATATTTACTTACTTGGTTGCTATCATAAACTATGTTCAAGGTATGGTTGACCTAATTGTAAGTTCATACTTAAATAAAAAATGAATTAAGTGATAAATTATAACATATTTTAAGGTTAGTATCTGAGCATACTTAAATATATTATATATTAAGATTAATGTTTGAAATATACATATTTTTAAAACAGGTTTTATAACATTTCTCTTAGGCACATATTCAGGATCACAAATATATATTTTATTCACAAATAACTAAGATATCTTTTATTTTGAAAAATAAACCATCTGTGAATCTTTTCTATTTTATATCTAATCTCAATAGATTGAGCTAGATTGTTATTTTGGTGGTTTTTTTGGTTTATTTTTGAAATTCTAGTACTGCTGAGTATGCAGCTTAGGTATACAAAAACAGCAATAAAGCAATACTGTGTTCTGGGGGCTGGAAATAAAAGTCTCATCTTCAAGAAGACACATAGATAGTCAAAAAGTACATTAAAACAATGCTCCTCATCACTGATTATCAGGGTAAGGTAACAGAAACCAAAATGACGATAAGAAATTACCTCAAACTAGAGACTATGGGTTATATGAAAAGGATCAGAAATATCAGTTGTTGATAGGGGTATGCAGACATGAACCCTCATTCACTGTTGATGGGACTGTAAACTGATTCAGCCTCAGTGAAAAAAGTATGGATATTTATCAAAGGTTAAAATTAGAACCTATACATGATAAAAATAATTCCAATTAATATCATCTACAAGAAGAACTAAAAAGAACAATCAAAAAAAGACATTTCACACTTTCGTTTGCTGCACTATTATTGATGACTTGCAAAGAACATGAGTACCCAATGACACAGGAGTGGACCAGAGAGCTATTCATCTATATGCACAATGGGAAACTCTTTAGCTAAAACAAAAGATAAAAATCTGGTCTTTTGCTATAATATCAATGGAATTGTAGGCATGATGCTAAGTGAAATAAGTCAAAAGTTCAAAGAAATACTGGATGATCTTACTATGTGAAATATAAAAGAACAAAAAAGGATATAGATATATAGTGAAAACAAACAAAAACAGACTTTGACCACAAAAATGAGATTTCTAAGAGGTAAGATGTGGGGAGAAATAGCTCAATAGTCTGTGGTGAGTTATACTTACACTTTGTTGGTGGTTGATAGCATCTTACACTTTTGTAAACAGTGTTATCTCAACAACAAAAATTACATGAAGGCAGTGTCTATAACCCTTTTAATATAAAGTAGACATTGATCTTTGAATATATTAAAAATCATTGAAATATGCATGAAATTCCAACATTCCTGTTATTAATCTACTTCATATATCATCTCTATTCTTTCAGTAAATTCAAAAGTTAGCTCATAAATTCTTCCTGAAACATTCTATATAGAATATTTCTCTCTGCTATATCACTTGTATCACTTGTATTACTAGTCATCCCATTGATCTTCAATTTTCTCAAGCGGGTGCCATTAACGTCTCCATTCGTCCCTGTTGCATGCTAGTGTAGCCCAATGATATCTGCTCACTCCAGGAACAGGAAGAGCCTCAAAATTGAGGTTTTAGACGAAGAAGTCTGGCCATCTTGTTGGTGGGCGGCAACGTAATCTTTTGACATCCCGTGGAATCCAGTCCGTAACAGCTCTAGTCCAGCGGTCATCTCTGAATCGCATTACATGTCCGGCTCATCTGATATTTGACACCTTGGCAAAGGAGACTTGACTGTCAAAGGGCATCAGAACTCACAATTCGATTCCTTCTCTCACTTGAGTGAAGTGTGATACTCCAAGCATAGCTCTTTTGATTCCTCTTTGGGATACACAGGGTTCTCATCCTGTTTTTGTAGGACCCATGTCTCTGAGGCATATATTATTGCAGGCAGAACAGTGGAGTCGAAAAGATATGCCTGGAGCCGCCACCAAACATTAGCCAAGCAGCACAAATGCCGGCCGACTTCGACCTGAGTGTAGAAAGGTCGAAGTGCAGCTGAATCACAGCAAAACAATGTTCATGAAAAAAGAACTAGTCCCTGATCTTCCATTTGCTCTCACTGGAAGGAATATCTCCGAATGCAGCAGCTATGTGTACCTGGGTCGAGAACCCAACATGAGGAATAACTTGGTGCCAGAACTGCGCAGAAGGAAGAGAACAGCGTGGAACACCTTCAACAGTGTTGAAGAAGTGGTTAAGAGGACGAAGAAACTCAGACTCTGGGCACATTTGCTATATCACACTGTTTAATTTTTATGCATCTTTCCCATCTTTCTTATGGCATTTATATTGCTCTGGAATCTACAAAACCAGGAAATGTGTCATATTGTTTACTTGTTACCCCTAGTTCTTAAAACAATGATTAGCATGTATCAGGCAGTCAGTAGTTATTTTTAGTGTAAATGATATAGGCAGGCAAGTCCCCTTTCCCTCCCCTCCAACCCCCTCCACAGCCAAACCCCATAGCAATGGAATTCCTGGGAAATAATAGAAATAATAGCCCTGGAGTTTGATATTAACCACACCTGTGGGTATAGGAAGTAAGACCTGATGAGACCTTCCTGGCCAGCAAACAGAACCAGACAAGGTTGAGCCTCACTTCTGAGAGAAGCCCTAGCAGGAACAAAGTAGGAAAGGCATTTCAAAGAGGATCATCTATCACTCAACTCTACCCCTGTTTGGCAACAACGGATTTAGTTAGGTAAGGATTCTAGCAATGGATCCTTACCTAACTAAAAAGCCCCATATGGGGCAGCTTGGGAAAAACCCTATAAAGGCCACCTTGAACAAAAGAAGAGTGCACATATGCTACCCAAGCCCAGGTGTTGCTTGTGCCTGTGTGGCCAAGCACATGTATTGCCCACTTCTTCCTTGTTGAGATGTGTACTGGGGCTCTGGAGAAGCCTGTGTTCTCCCTTGAGCGTGTTACTTTCTCTCCTTTTGCTCTCCCTTCTTCTCTTTCCTAAAAGCCTCCAAATGACATTGTCACTGCTCATCTACTGATATTCCTTCTGTGAGAAAGACAAGGACCCAGAAACCCTGGGTAAGGTCTAGGACTGACTTTCCTTTCCTGCAAAGAGCGATTTCTTGCTCCAGCCTGAGTCCATGGCTCCCTGAGAGATTGGACGGTGGCAATCAACTCCAGTGAGGAGAACATCAAGTGGACATCAGGTATGGTTTGATGGCCACCTGGTGGAGCTGGCAGGGTTCTGACCTGTGCTGTGCAGGGACTCATTACAGACTTTATTGTCCTAGTCTTCCCAGACAGCCCTGGGGTGGCAGAGGTGGATCAGGAAAAATTGACAGTCTCTCTTCTCTCTGCCTCACATAAGCTACCTGTGCGGACCCACCAACTTCATAAATAGTGTATTCACATCTAACTTTAAAGCAATAGTAAATTGACATTTGGTATTTTCTTGTATTTTAAATATACTGTCAATAACAAGAAAAATATCCTAACAATTAGGAAGAAATGACTGGATTAGAGATTAAATTTGACTTGGACTAGTCAGAAATAAAATTTCACAACTAATTATCATATCAGACATTCAGGCTCTAATAAATGTCTCAGTATTTAAAGTAAAAAATCATTTTTTCTTCCTTAAAGTTTTGGTACTCTTTACTCTTTTAACTAAAGAAAACATGTGTATTTTGACATTCATATTTATCCTGGTTTTAATTGTTAGCCAATCATTCAATATATCAATGCTTTGGTATACATGCCTTCATTAAGGTTCTTTTCCAAGCTGTGCTTTTTCCTTCCAGCAGAAAAATGCAGTAAATTTTTGAAAAAAGAAACCTATACTGTGCCATTATAATCTTTAATCTGCTGCTCTTCTGTTATACTTTATTCGTGATTTTCATTGCATTCACTATTCTCTTGAGGGAATTCCAGGGTTTGATTTATCTTCAGAATTTACAATTTGTTCATCTTATTGCACCTAATTCTGTGCTTTCTGAACACGTTTTAGTACTCTGCCATGTAATTTTAATATACATTATACTTGATATGTTAGTATTGCTTTTAATTTTATACATAAAATCAAGTTTCTAGAAAAAAGTACAAAAGAAGTAATTACCTGAACTTTTTAAAGAAACTGACAGCATTATTTAGTTATAAAATTCAATGCTGATGTTTAACTGCTTTCTCTCTCAGTAACAGACTATATAAGAAACACAAATTAGATTGTATATGAGTAAAATTCTGACCTTCAACCTGCAGCAATTGTTCAACAAGTGGAATCAAAAATTACAATAGCTTTTGAACCAAAACAGCTAGGACTTGATCAATAACTGACAGCTTTCTAAATTTTGGTGTTGCTTTCAATTCAGACCAATTAAGAACACAAAAGAGGTTCTCATAACTAGATTCCTCAGTGGAGACAGCTTTCAGACAGAGGTACTTGAAGCTATCCCTTTTGTCATATAAAGCCTATCCCATTCATCTCACTGCCTTTGAGTGTCTGCCCAAAGCAAGAACTGATGGCTGACTCCCTTGCTATCACAAGCTCAGAATAAACAACATTTGCTTGTTTTTATTTTGGTAGTTATTTATTTCCAGTTCTGTATGATTACACTGAGGATTTCAATATTTCAATATATTTCAATTGTGCCATGGTTATACAGCATTAATATTATATTAAAAGACTTGTGTCTTTTTCTACATTGTACTCAAGGGCACTCTTTTCATTTAACAATTATCTACATTTATTTCTTGATATATTTTATTCATTGATAAGACTAATCTACATGACCACATGTTTTTTAAATGACAATTATTTTGTAAAGTTTTACATGATGATTTGTTACATTCAATATTCCAATACCATTCCCACCACCACTGCACCTTCCCACCAACATTATTTTCCATTTTCCCAAATGCCACTCAAGCCTGCCTAAGAGAAGACCCTGAATAGTTTATTTTATATTGCCTGTTAGGAATAATTTGCTAAAAATGATCAAAAACGTTTTCTTAGAAGAAAGTGTGTAAAGATTGTTGTATTTCATCCAGGAGCCACTAAGTCTTTTTCTAAGATATTACTAACATGTTGTTACAGGTTAAGCCTTGTGTCCTAATATTTTCTTAATTGATATTGATTGCCTTCTATTTTACATCCCATCCACCTTTCTTGGTATATGCATGGTAGTGTCTGAGATGTTGTGTGGCCACAAATGTGGCCATGTGCTCCAGGAATTCTAAAATTTTGAATGGGGTATGTTGGTGCCCAACCAAATCATGAAGATGAGTCCTTGGACGCTGCCCTGCAAGCAGGAAGCAGAACTGGGACCCCACATTGCACTAAGTGGGTGAACCTAAGCTTGAAAGTCTGATTGATATGGAAAAGGCAAAACTGACCCTCTGTGGCCAGCAAATTCCTGCAGCACAAAGCAAATAACTATATTCCCCTTCTCACATATGTCAGATCTAGCTAAACTTTAGATATAAACATTATCTCCTATTTATCACAGACCTAAGGTGCCAGTAGGTTATTACAGTTACAGTTTCTGTAACTGTGTTTTCTAACTGACTGTTTCCGTTACTGTAATTGACCATGTGTTCTGTTATCTCTGGTTTGTTGTTTTGATCCTACCTATGTTGTTGAATTTCATTGGTGATTCTTCCTATGTTGTTGAATTTTATTGGACGTGATTATAATAAGCCAGCAAATAAAAGGAGGCTTAAAAGGCTGCTCATGGTCACAAGATCTGAGTCAGTCTTGTGATCCTTTGTGAACACTAACTTATTTTGAGTTCCTTATCTCAGTGCTTCAGATGGCCTAACCAAACATTCATACAATATCTGGTGCCCGAACATGGGGCCCGAAGATAAGGACTGGTAGGGGAGAAACCGAGAGGGAAAACGTTCCACCAAGCTTGCATAGCCTCTTGGCAGATCGGAAAAAAAGGAAAAAGGGGTAATGGGTAATTCCATAACATTGCAGCAGGATGCCTATATAGACATCCTGAACTGTCTAACAAAAGCAGTCGGTCTGCCTTTGAAGAAACAAATAATGCGACGCCTACTTGAGAGGGTACATAGGTATTGCTATCGGTTCCAGCCCAGAAAGAGAGATCAGTTCAATTTAGAACTGTGGGAAAGGGTAGGAAATGAATTGCATCATGCACATAAAAATGGAGACTTGATCTCAGCAGATGAATGGGGCATGTATAAATATATTGCTGCTGCCCTGACTTCCTTGCAATTTGACTCTGAGTCTGAGGAGCCTTCTCTCTTACCTGCTCATATGGCTCTCTCCACTGATCCGTCAGTTCTCGAAGCAACTTACAGGGAAACTCCTGTATTAGAGGAGCAGAGTGGGAAAGAGTCTTTGATTCAGCTTACATTTTTTGCTAAGCCAGTGACATCTATATTACCAGTTGATTCATATCAGATTGATAATTCACCTGCCTCGTCTGAGTCTGACAGCTTCAGCTCAGAAACAAACTCCTCTGTTTCAAGAGAAGTGGTAACCCAACAAGAATTGAGGGCAGTTAATAAAAAAAAAAATAGATCAATTACTTAGACAGATGTGGTACCCTGAAGTGCACTGCCCTTCTAAAGGGGTGATAATGACTGCCCTACAGGGGCTCACTGATCCTGACCCTCCCTCCAACAGCTCCTTTTCCTCCCTTATATCAGAATAGGGGAGAGGAATCTGTGTTGTCATTTTAAGCTTACTCCTGAGTTGCATTCTCTGACGCAAGAATATGAAGTTCCTTTATATCGGGCAAAATTGAGCCAACATTCTGCTCAGTTTGTGGCTTTTCCAGTTGTTTGTAATCCTGATGTTCAAGAAAAAGGACAGGTGGGTGAATATGAGCCTGTTTCCTTTAAGTTTCTTTCCTCGCTTAAGCAAGCTGTAGCCACCTATGGTGTTACTTCTACCTATGTGCTGGCCCTTCTCGAAAATTTTGCTGAAGCTAATAATTTGCTCCTGTTTGATGGGAGACTCTTGCGAAGGCAGTATTAGAAAATTCTCAATATGTACAATTAAAATCATGGTGAAGAGAAGAGGCTGAGAAATTTGCTAGGGTTGAGACACTAAAACATGTTGATACCACTGTGAATGGATTTTAGGCACTGGCAACTGGGCTTCTGCAGGAGAACAAGTCTGCTTGAAGGTGGACATTTTGGAAGACATTAATAAGACCTGTCTGAATGCGTGGAGCTATCTTGATACCTCTGCAAAACGTACTATGCCGTTCACTAAAATCTTTCAAGAAGCCAATGAGCTTTATACAGATTTTATTGCCAGACGACAGAACTCTCTTGAAAAGGCTATACCTGATGAGGCTCTTCCTGAAATGCTTATGTTAACTTTGGCAGTGGAAAATGCTACAGCAGACTGCCGAAAAGCAATTCAGACTTCTAACTTAATGGGTGAAAACTCTCTGGATGATTTTATCAGTCTGTAGGGAAGTGGGAACACCAGCCCATCAGGCGCGAATGATAGCCGCTGCTTTGAAGAATGCTAATCAGGTGAAGTGTTATGGCTGCCGAGCTATTGGACCTTTTAGATGAGATTGTACTCATGCTAAATCTGGGGCAAGGAAGGAACCAGGCTCTTGTAGATGGTGTAAAAAGGGGAAGCATTGGGCTAATGAATGTCACTCAAAAAAGGATAAATTTGAAAATCTCCTAGATGAACCATCAGGAAACAGGAGTCAGGGCCAACCCAGGGCCCCTTCAACAAAACGGGAAATTGTCAGTAGAACCCCAAGTTAAATTCAAGGGTTTTCCATCCCCTACGATGGTAATAATTGAAAAACCTAAGAATATCGACAAAAAAACTATCTTCTACTGATCTTATGAGAGCAACAGAAGGAAGTATAGCTGCTGACATTTTCAGCTTTACAACATTTGTTTCTGACTCCTAATAAAATTTATAAAATCCCGACTAATATTTATGGCCCCCTTCCAAAAGGGACAGCAGGATTGGTCCTAGAGAGAAGCAGTATGACTTTGCGTGGTGTTAACGTAAACATAGGACTCAGTGACAGTAATTTTATGAATGAAATGTGCCCTTTACAAATGGGCCTGCCTAATTTGGCCATTATTTCAAAACAGCGGAATATTATTATAATTGATTTAAAAGATTGTTTCTATACCATCCCCTTAAGGAAAGAGAATAGAGAAAAATTTGCTTTTACTGTGCCTTCTTTAAATAATGAAACTTCTGCTAAAAGATATCACTGGACTGTTCTGCCTCAAGGGATGATGAACAGTCCCACAATGTGTCAATATTTTGTTAATCAACCATTGGATGTAATAAGGGCACAGTATCCTGAAGTCAAAATTATTCACTATATGGATGATATTTTAATCACTGCTGCACCTCAGATAAATTTGCAGAAAGTTTATGAATCTGTAACTTATGAACTAGTGTCATGGGGCTTAAAAATTGAGCAGGAAAAAATTCAATGTCAGGTTCCTTGAGAATTTGAGGGACAAATAATATTAGACAATATTCTACTTGTCAGGCAATCAATATGCCTCATATGCCTTTGGGGGCTAATCTTTGAGGCATAAAGACAAATGAAATTTGGCAAATGGATGTAATTATTGTCCCAGCACTTGGTAAACAAAAATATGTTCATCAATCAATTGATACCTATTCACATTTCCGATGGGCTTCTGCATTATCTTCAGAAAAGGCAGGAGCTGTGATTACTCACCTGTTAGAAGCACTTGCTGTTATGGGCATTCCTAAGACAATGAAAACCGATAATGTGCTTGCTGATATCTCTGCAAAAATGCTTGATTTTTTTCTCTGCTTATGGTATCAATCATATTACAGGAATTCCTTATAATAGTACAGGACAAGCCATTATTGAATGGGAAAATCGCACACTTACAGATATGTTACTTAAACAAAAAGGAGGATTATATACGGATTCTCCCAGAGAGCAGTTATCCGGACCATTATTTACCTTAAATGTGTTGAATTGCTCTGATAACAGCTGCAGAAAAACATTGGTAATTTCAAAATAGCTCAGAAAAAACAAGTTCTAATATAGCACTGTAGCACTATCATCCCATTGTTCATCTATTTGCTCGAGCGGGCACCAGTAATGTCTCCATTATAAGACTTGTTGTTACTGTTTTTGACATATTGAATATGCCACAGGTAGATTGTCAGGCTCTGCTATGTGGATGGGATACTCTCAGTAGCTTGCCGGGCTCTCCAAGAGAGGTAGAAGAATTGTTATCACTCTGCCCCTATGTTCTAATATATTAGAATTCAGATAAAATAATTCGGAGACATTAAGTCCTTTATAGGGGCCCAGTCTTTGGGAATTGGATACCAAGCCAGGTAGAAAGGTGGGGGTGAGGTTTTGCTTTTATTTCCACAGATAATGTTCATTTTTGATGTCCCACCAAAACACTGACGCTTCTCAATGAAACATAAGAGACGGCAAATAAAAAAACTGCAGGGTGGGATAAAGAGGCTCCAGATCGGCCATCAGTCTCTGGACCAGAATGGACCTCCTCAACACAGACTCCTTCCGGCAGCGTGGCAAGCAGCAATCCCCACATGGGGAAACATAAAAGCCCTGACCAGCCGTGCTGAAGAGGTGTTACATAACACTCACATGGAGACAACTCCTGAAGCTCTTTTGTTAGTCATCATATCTATCCTGACAGTACAGGTTAGTGCCTCTCCTCATAAACCTAACTTATTAGGCTTTTACTAAAGGATGTATCATGGCAGGGTGGCCAAAATAAGCACTAGCACTATTAGTGTGATTTAGTCCAACAAGAAATTTACCCCGCCCTGTCCTTAGCTTGTGTGCCTTTTTGTTATGTAATATTGGGTAGTGTTCCATTCATATTTTATTAAACCATCTATGAATTCTAAGAAGGAGGAAGTTTCTATTTATACAGGGCCCAAGTAGGTGTCTGAATGCCGGTGATTCTTCCTTGGCCATGGGAGGAGAGTCTGATAACGGGAGTGCTTCGACAATTACTCATCCACCTCTCTCAACGAACCAAGAGATTTCTGAGTTTTCTCATCATAACAAAGAATCATCACAGTGATGACAACTGAGGCGGTTTCTGATTGTTGAAAAAAGATGGACTGTGAAATTCGTCCAGAAATGGCAGGAGGACTTTGAAATGTTATGGACTGCTGTGTTGCAGGCTTAATTGGCTGTAGCTTAAACTGTTGTTTTGCTTGGAGACTAGTTGGTCTCCGTTGACAAATGTCTCTGAACCAGGACTAGGACTGGAATATTACTTCATATGTGTAAATCCTGTATGTGTAAACCCTGTATTATATAATGAGAAAGAATTTCTGTGGGGAAAAAAAGATTAGAAATCATTTGTTAAAGCATAAAATATTGTATTGAGAAGAATGGAATTCTAAAGTACATTTAAAGTTCACCTTCCTACTCTAGGGTCTCCAGAAATTTGGTCAAGGATTATTTCTGATGGTTTGAGTTTTCTCAAAGCACCATTAAGGTATTGCTAGGAAGATTTGTGAGAATGAGTGTTATTTGTTACTGGTCATTCTGTATTTGATCTTTTATTTTAAACAAAAAAGGAAGAGATGTTGGTGCCCAACAAATCATGAAGATGAGTCCTTATCCCACATTGCACTAAGTGGGTGAGCCTAAGCTTGAAAGTCTGATTGATATGGAAAAGACAAAACTGACCTTCTGTGGCCAGCAAATTCCTGCAGCACAAAGCAGCAGCTTCCCCTTCTTACATATCTCTGACCTAAATAATCTTTAGAGATAAACATTTTCTCCTGTTTATCACAGACCCAAGATGTGAGGAGGCAATGACAGTTACAGTTACAGTTTCTGTAATTGACTATGTTTTCTAACTATGTTTCCATTACTGTAACTGACCTTGTGTTTCTTTGTTTTGATCCTTCCTAAGCTGTTGAATTTCACTGGTGATTCTTCCTACCATTGTTGAATTTTATTGGTCGTGATTATAATAAGCCAACAAATAAAAGGAGGCTGAAAACGCTGCTCTTGGTCACAAGATCTGAGCAAGTCTTGCGATCCTCCCTGAACATTAGTTTCTTTTGTGTTCCTTATATCAGCACATCAGACAGCCTAACCGAATATTTGTACAACAGGGGTGATACGGTTGGAGTTAAATTTTTAATTGGATGTTGATTCTGCGTTCTGGAAGCATCTCTGCAGCTTGTTGATATTCTTTTCAGATTGATTTATAAATCTCTGGATCATGGCCAGTTAAAGAGCTTATTTGGCAGCAGCCAGAGGCAGATTCTGGGCATGCCTGCCAGGCTTCTGGAAGAACAGGGAAATGGGGAGAGATAGCTCATCCCTGACTCTGTGAGAGCCTAAAGATTTAGGTCATAAAATCTAAATACTTGAGTTTTTCAACAAATCAATTTCTTGTTGAGGCTCATTCTGGGTGGTGGTAGAGTCTGTTCCTTGAGAATGGCAGGGATTGTGCAGTGTGGACGTTTTAGGCTGCTGGGATTCTGTTTGGGCTGCTGGTGGGTATATCCACCCAAAGGTACTCACTTTTGAGATTTAGTATGGAGAGAGTTGTGGTCAAGGACATAGGCCTGTAAGTATGAGTCATCAATACTCATATGCATCTCATTCATTTCCATATACCTCCTCTGATGCTTCCTCTTTTTTTTTTTCTTTTTGGGTCACACTCCACAATGCTCAGGGGTTACTTTTGGCTTTGCACTCAGGAATTACTCCTGGCAGTGCTCAGAGGACCATACGGTATGCTAGGAATTGACCCCGGGCTGGCCACGTGCAAGACAAACGCCCTACCCGTTGTACTATCGCTCTAGCCCCTGATGCTTTCTCTTAATGAAGCTTTTCTCTATTCCAGCACTATCTCAAATGGCTCCTTCCCATCAGAAAGGTCTGTAAGGATAGGTTCCCTATCCTTTCACCCCTTCCTGAGTCTCAGTCCTGAGAAGATCCTTCTTTGGTGCTATACATCACTTGAAGGTTCCTGATGACCCTACTCACATATCATTAAGTGTGCATATGGGGAAGGGCCAGGGATGGAACATAGGCAGCCTACATTTTTGTGTGTATTTGCCCCTTTAAATTTTGCCTCTTGCTTGCACTGTCATGACTGTGTTGTGATTCACCCCACATAAAGATAGATCTCAAAGTAAAGTGATTACACACCCTGTATAAAAGAATTTTAGTAAAGACACATTGTAAGGGACCTGGCAAAGACAGGAGGGAGTTGCTTATCCATAATCCCAGAAGAACCTTAGAAGAAATAATAAACCCTTCCCCACCACACTCCCCATTGCTGACATCTAGGACTCAGACATCCAGTCTCCAGAACTAAGAGTTTAAGCCACCTTGGCATTGTTTTGGTTATAGCAGCTCTACAAACCTAATATATTCTGTAAGCGAAGAAAGACTTTATCTTTACTTTGACTTGACTCTTCATCCTCATTTGACACTTTGACATCTCAGCAGTTTTTTTATTTAACAGCCTATGATGGATGTTTTGATGAAGGAGGAAGCCTCAGTTTCCTCTTGGCAGCTGCTGGAACAGTCCCATTTTCACTGCCCTCATCCTACATTTTAATGTACTTTCAAATTCCTGAATTTTTTCTGAAAAATGGGAGGTTAGCAACTGTCCAACATCATAAAATTCTGCCCCAGAGCTTAGGCTCATAGGAAGAGTAAGATTGGGCTATACCTGAGATAAAAGTCAAAACCCTTCTCTATAATTCTTGCATTCTCTGTAACATTCTTGTCAAAGAAATGCAAAGAGCCCAATTTTCATTTAAAAGTGCCCTCATCCCCCAGATACCCCTTATTTTTAACTTACCTGCATCCTATAACATATTTGTCACTCAGTAATACAAAGACCCAGTTTCCTATAAAGATTTCACCAAAACACGTATACTAATAAACCAGTCCCACACTAAGTTCCTCCCAGTTGGAATTTTTTTCCCTTTCTTTACCACTTTCCAACAAACTTTTCTACTTTCTGATACTGGGGATCTTTATTACTCAATATTTTATTTTTTGAAAATATTGACGTACCTGGGAACCATGGACTAACACAGAGACTCACCGTTCCCATTCCTGTATCTTATGAAGATTTTTCTTTATGAAGAAAGATTGCAAGATTGTAAATAAACTATGCTTTTGTAAAGTTTGGGGTTGAACTTCTAGACATGCTTTTCATTTTGAGAAAGTTATGCTAGGTGTGAGGAAGAGGAAGAAAAATTAATAATGAATGCAACTTAATGCAAACATAATGATAATAAATTAATCTTAATTGGGCCCAGATACCTAGGAAAGCTCAGATTCAGATAGAGCTCAGATGCCCAGGAAAGCTCAGGTTCAGGCAGGGCCCAGATGCCCAGGTAATGGCAAGGTACTGAGCACAGGAGTCTCATCCACACGCACCTGGCCGAAGACAGGGAAAACGTACATGGGATTGAAAAAGCAGGGCAGGGACAAGATGGGAGTCATTCACGAGAGAGTGCAGTGTGGGGCAGGACCAGTGATTTCATTCACAGGGAGGTGAGTAGAGTGCGTGGGACAAGACAAGGGAGTTTTTTACAGGAATGCGCAGTCAGGGGCAGAATGGGTTCACGAGTAAAGGTGTGGACTAATTTGGATAGAAACCTGGACCTTCTACCCTTATCTGTATAATACACTCTAACTTTTCATCTACCAAGTTTTGTATACATATCTCTCATACAATTCTCAGTAACCCACCAGTGCAGGAAAATCTGCTTCGTGCAGATTTTACAGTGCTTAGTACAGTGCTTAGTACAGTGGGTAAGACACTTGCTTTGCAAGCTAGCAAGGTAAGTTCAATCCCAATGTCCCCATATGGTCCACCAATGTCCCAGGAGTTATCCCTGAATTCAGAGCTAGGATTAAGACCTGAGTAGTGCCAGGTGGGGCCTCTAAACCAAAATAAATAGATAAAAATTATTGCTATGAGTTAACAAAAATACAACCAATTTTGGTATTTCAACTTCATTTTATTCTTTGTTAAAGCAAATTTATTAAATTTTTTGTTATTATTATGGTTAGAAAATAGGATTATAAAAGTATTTAAGTTTATAGTATTAATATCCAAGTTATTGGTTTAGCACTGCCACAACCAAAGTGCCCATAATCCTCCACTCTTGTCTCTATGTCACATTCCTCCCGCACTGCAGGAGGAAATTTTTGCTCTATTGTAGAGGTTTAGAAAAATGCTGAATACGTCTTAGAAGTGGAAATAATTAGCTTTTTTTTGATTTTATGTAGGAAAATAATTCAGGATTTCTTAAATAAAGAATATATGGACTCTAGATATTTCTTGTACTAGTTTTATGGAATTTAGTAAAGTTTCCATTTTTTAAAGTTGTTTTGAGAACTAATTGATAAAGAGCTATACCCATTTAATATGCCTATTGATATATTGATACCATCACAAACCATAATAATATACACATATCTTTCCAAATGCTTAAAATTTTAGTTGTGATAAATACATTTAATTTGTAATCTACTATCAAAAAAGCTTTAAATTTTCCATACTACTTTGTTAATTTTAGGCATTGTGTTATACAGAAGTTGAAAAACATTGAAAAACATTACCTCCAGCATGTGCAAAAGTTTATACATTTGAAAAACAATTCTAAGTTTGTCGATCTTAGCCCCTGACAACCACCACTATATAATCTTTTATTAACATAACTATATAATCTTTTATTAACAAAACTATTTTAGATGCTTCATATAAGAGAATAATGCAACATTTGTTATTCTGTTACTTAGTTTTTTCACTTAGCATAACGTACTCCCTATTTGGTCATGTTGCTATAAATGGACGAATTTTCTTCCTTTTTATACTGAATAACATGAATGTATAATTATATTACATTGTACTCATTAATTTACCTCTGCTTAGCCATTTGTATTATTTCCATATATTAGATTTTGTGTACTTGGATTCACAAAATTGGGGATTGAACACAGGTTGGCCACATAATATAAGTGTACAGACCTTATTATGTGATCTTATTTTAATTCCCTAGAATGTGTATTCAGAAGTATGACTGGTGAATCATATGAGAGTTTTCATAATGAAACTTAATTCTCTACCGGCATGCAAAATGATAAGCCAACTAATACTATATTAGCTCTTCAGACACTCCAGTAGTTTTGCACAGCCATTAGATCTATTTCAGGCTTTTTTAAGCTTCTACAAAAATTAAGATTTTTGTCTTCAAACCTTAAATATAATCCAATAAAACTGTGCAAAATAAATGCACTTTTCATACCAAGATACTTATTATTTTGTGACACTTGGGGTTGAAACATCCATTTTAACTTTGTGTTTCAGTTTTCTGTTTCCTTTTTTTGTTTTTGTTTTTGGGACCACATCTGGCAATGCTCAGGTTTTTTCTACTGTTTCTGCACTCACTCTGAAGTCATTTCTGGTGGTGTTCCAAAGACTGTGTGGGATGCCAGGTATTGAACCTGGCTCAGCATGCAAGGCAAGCACCCTCTACACTACACTATCACTCTAGCCCCTCATGTTTCAGTTCTATTTACAATTTCTGACATAAATTATGTGTTGAATGTTTTTTTAAGTTGAAAATGCAAACTCACATAATTATACTTGTTAAATTGTAAAGTTTCAGTTACTCAGCTAAAATAAGACATGATGATGTCTTACAAAATGCACTGCAATTTAAATTATTTTTTAGCATTTCCTTTTCATATTTATTTGGTTTGGGGGTCACAAGTGGCAAGATTCAGGGCTTACTACTGGCTCTGCACTCAGGAATTACTACAGGTGGTATTCAGGAGGCCATGTGAGAAATGGGGGATTGAACGCTGGTTGGCCACATGAAAGGCAAGTGCCATACCTTCTTTATTATCTCTCCATGCCCCAACATTTTCATTCTTAGTTCATAGTATGTTTCCAAGTTCTGGTTATTTAAAATATTTTTTTATTAAGAGAGAGGGCTACTGCATTCATTAGAAAACTGCATTCATTAGAAATCCACACTGCTCATATATATTTTGAGCGGTTTTCAAAATTTGCTGCCAAGAAATTGTTTAGATTTATATACAGAGAGCACCAAAGGAGAGAACACTATTATTATCAGAGTCATTTATTATAATACACATTGACCTCTTCCAGAAGAGTGTTTACATGCTTTCTCTGTAGTTCAAAATATATTACTCCTTTAAAATAATATACTACTCTGTGGAGATCTTGCTGGCATAGCTCCCTGACCATCTGAGCTGCAGGGTTTGTGGGAAATCTCCAAGGCCCAGCCATGATGAAGGTGAACTGACAACAGGGGACCAGTCATTCCCGGGAGGTTAGTATAGCTTGATGGCCTTGCAGTTATAGGAAGCCGGCTTAAAGCATGAGAAACTGACACTGGTGGTATCTGGCAGACTTACTGCTCTGCTTCTGCATTAATAACAGTCCCTGTGTTCTTAAGACTTCCTATAGCCGCTGGATGTCTACACTACTCCTGATATAGATAAAATTGACAATAATATTATAATTGTCATCATTCTGAAAAGAAAAAGGGTTTATTTGTAATCATAAACTATGGAACTTATTCATTTTTTGTGATGGTGATGGCGATAGGAGCTGTATTTGTTTCAGTGTCCAGTGTTCACATACTGGGTTGCAGTGCTGGGGATTGCATCTGGAAATGCAAAGGATCATCCTTCACAGTGCTGGGGATCACATTCATGATTCAGGGAGGGCCTGGGAATTGAACTTGTAACCTTACATATCAAAAGCAGGATCCCTAAATAGTAGTTTTGGGTTTACAGAATATGAAATTTAACTTATCTGTGCTTAATGATTCACTGTAGCACTGTTGCCCCATTGTTCATTGATTTGCTCAAGCGGGCACCAGTAACGTCTCCATTGTGAGGCTTATTGTTACTGTTTTTGGCATATCGAATACGTGACAGGTAGCTTGCCAGGCTCTGCTGTGTGAGCGAGATACTCTCGGTAGCTTGCCGGGCTCTCTGAGAGGGGCAGAGGAATCAAACCTGGGTCGGCCGCATGCAAGGCAAATGCCTACTCGCTGTTCTATAGCTCCAGCCCATGCTTAATGATATTTTATTAATATTTGAAAACCATTCAACCAAAAATATTCATCTGGAAAATTTAAATTGTTTAAATAGAACTAATAATAACTTATTCAATTATATACATCATAAACAGAACAAATGTACATAGTATAATAGCTGGTAATTCATATGGGGTGGCAGTTTTCAAATTTTTTTCTCTCAAGAACATATAAAATCCTTTTTCTTTTTTTATTTTATTTTCTGTTTCTTTATTGTTTTTGGCCACAACAGCAATTCTCGGGGCTTACTCCTGGCTCTGTGGTCAGGGATCACTACTAGAGAACTCAAGGGACAATATGAGGTGCTGTGGATTGAACCCAGGTCGGTCATATGCAAGGCAAGCACCTTCCCTGTGATACTATTGGTCTGGCCCCAACATTTAAATTCTTTAACGTTACAAACCTTGTGGGACAGAAAGATAAGAGAGGGCTAAGCCCTGCTTCTCTGTTCAATTGGCTCTGAAAGGTGGCAGTCGCCATGCTGCCATGTTAATGACAGTTTAAAAAAGAGTTTTACTATAGATATTACAGATGTAGTGGTCACTAGAAAACACTAGAATATTATATTACTAATATAAAACACTAATATAGGTAAGGTGGTTGCTAGAAAACTGTCTGAAGACACATTGGAAAACATTAATTCTGAAGGTACTTCGGAAATTTTTAATTTTATTATTATAGTATTACTTATGATTATGAGTAACTCAGGATGTGTATGATGAATTACCTATGAGAATAACCTGGAACACACTTTGTCATTTTTTTTTTTTTGCTTTTTGGGTCACACCCAGCAATGCACAGGGGTCACTCCTGGCTCATGCACTCAGGAATCACCCCTGGCGGTGCTCAGGGGACCATATGGGATGCTGGGATTTGAACCCGGGTCAGCCGCGTGCAAGGCAAATGCCCTACCCACTGTGCTATCACTCCAGCCCCCACTTTGTCATTTTTAACAAGCACTAGCTACTCTAGAAGCATAGTAACTTCTGGAGATGCAATGTGTTTTCTCTATCAGCTTTATGGACTTAGATGTGTCATTCCCACCACCTTAGTTATCATTGAAAAGCACTTGGGACTCTTTCTGAAATGAGATGTGAGAGTTAATTGCTTTGAATTTGTAGCAGTAGATTATATTCTGTCACTCAACTTATGTCAGTGGCCTAAGTGAAATGATATCGTTTCTTGGAAGTGAATTTAAAAGGAAAGCTCTTAAACATTTCCATAGGAATCTTAGTGTGCAATTGTCAGTTTAATATAGCTAAGATAGCACCAACCTAATTTCCTAGTAAGTTTTTCTCGAGGTAGCGGCTAAGATCCACGACTAGTTACAGTTTTGAAATTGAATGGTGAGAGACATTTTTGTAAAGAAGTAAATTGCTTAATTTATTACTGATGTTGCTTGTCCCATGCACTGAAACACTGTGTTGCTGCTGCTGGAAAATGCAGCTACTTTCCTTATTCTTAACTATCCTTATTCTTATATTACAATAAACAACACACCACAAAAAATGCATTAGATATGCAATAAGACAGTTTATCACTGTAAAATTGACAGTCAGAAAAATGCAAATATATTTCTGTTTTAATTTTATTAAAATATTTTTCATTTTATTGAAAATATAAATATATTTTTAATAAATTAGTATATAATTTAAATAAGAGCATATTGATGATGTCCAATTATTCCAATTGTGTTGAAGCATTTTTAAAAAAATAACTTGTATTTTTTTTGTTAAGACAAAGTATCCATATTTCAAACTTTTAAAGATTATGAAAGCTCACAAATTTTGGTATCATTCTGTAATCAGAGAGGGGTGGGTGAGAGCGCTCCCTGCCCCAAGGGACACAACCCCAGCAGCTGACACTTTCGTGGCTGTGCAACACAATGTAAGACACTCCGAACTCATTTTGCATAATTACCACATCATATTTGGTTGGAGGCAAGATGGCGACAGTGCCGCCTGAACTCCTCGCACTCTCCCAAACCTGGCTCACCATCTCACCTTAGACAATTCGCAGCTCAGCACATCAGGCATGGAAATCTACGCATGATCCCTGCTGGAACACTACTCGTAATTCCTGATGGACATTGCTGGCTGTTTTGCAAGATTCAGACAGAATGGCATCATCAGGGCATGGAGAAAGCACGTTGGCAGCCACATCATCGCTGCCTTCCCTGGCTGGGCCGAATCGCAGTGCTGTTAGACATAGAGCCCTGGCAGCATTGCGCGCAGTGGCTCATCCACTGTGGGGTGCTTTGAGCCAAACACGGGGTGACCTGGGACTCGGTGCAGGTGTTCAACCTGGCACAGACCCTCTGAGATAGAGTCTTGTTCTGCCAGCTGCTCAACAACCTCTGTGCACATTCCATCAACCTCAAAGAGATGAACATGAGGCCACAGATGCCCCAGGTGCTGCCCAAAGATGCAGGCAGGTGCGTGTTTGTCAGTGTGCAGATTGTTACAACATGCCATCCTACCAAAAGCTTACATTCAGTAGGCTGGGCACACCTGTAAGGCAACTAGAGCCCGTGCCAAAAGCTTCCATCCCTCTCGGAGAGAACGGCAAACTACCAAGAGTATCCCCCCTGCACAGCAGAGCCTGGCAAGCTACCCATGCTAAATATGCTAAAAACAGTAACAACAACGGTCCTCATTCCCCTGATCCTGAAAGAGCCCCCAATATGCCATCGAGCTACACTAGCATGCCACAGGGATGAATGGAGACGTTACTGGCACCCTCTCCAGCAAATCGATGAACAACAGGATGACAGTGATACAGTGATACTGTAGTCATCTACATAAAAGGATTAGATGCATTTTTTACAGATATATGTAATTATACTAGAGTCTGGAACATATTAGTTATGGTAAACTTAAAAATATAATTGTTATTGAATGATATAATAAATTATAAAGATATGTATCCAAAATGCATACCTCAAAGTATGACTTAAGTGCAGATAAAACTCAGAGCCTTATAAATTTGAGGTATGTATTCCACCAGTGAGTTATATTTTTATTCCTTTAAATAATATATTTTCTAAAAAATTGAAGGAATAGTATTTTTAAGTAAAGTTCATTAACATGATATAAAGAAAATAATTGCTACTTAGAAAAAATAGTTGTAAATTTGGCTTTAAATTGTGTTACTTATGATTTTGGGTAATGCCTATTAACTTTTGGGGTCAGTTTTACATTTTCAAAATCAAACTACTAAACAAGTTCAGTAGTCGCTAATTGAAAATAAAAAAGTTATTGAGTATCATGTGTCTCATTCATTATAATGTTTTAATGAAATTAAAATATTTACTAGTTTATTTTATAGTAGGTACCCTAACTTACCCAAGAGATAATAGTATAAGATAGAGAGAGTGTATACCAGGTATATTTGCTTCTCACTTTCAGCCTGCTAGTTTCTACTACAATAATTCTATAGTTTGTAATGAAAGTAATACACATTAGTAGCTTATTAACATTAAAATAATGTCAATTTAATCATTTCATTTACAAAACCAAATTCTAAACACTCAATCTGATGCTTAAGCTAAGATATTATGATTACACAAGAAAGCCTTAGCAATAATAGTAATACTTTGTTATGCTTTCTTTTTCATAATTTTATTAATCCATATTATAAAAGTATTTTAACTAAAGCATTTTTAACTGCAATGCTTATATTCTTATAAAATTATGAGATTCAGTAGAAACCTGTTTTCCAGTTAAAACTGTCAAAGACCTTATTTAGTTTTCAGGGAGATACTAAAATTATTGGAAACATAGAATGCAAAGGACTGGAGCGATAGTGTGACCAGTAGGGCATTTACCTTGCATGTGACCAACCTGGTTCGATTCCTCCATCCCTTTCAGAGAGCCCAGCAAATTACTGAGAGTATCCCGCCTGCATGGCAGAGCCTGGCAAGCTACCCGTGGCATATTCAATATGCCAAAAACAGTAACAACAAGTCTCACAATGGAGGCGTTACTGATACCTGCTCGCGCAAATCGATGAACAATGGGATGACAGTACTATTATTATTATAGAATGCAAAACTGAACAACGTAAATCTAGAAGCATTTAAGCCAAAGCATTTTCTGCAGATCAAAGAGATTCCTTAAAGTGATAATGGATGACTGGAAAGTGAGAGCCAAAACTTGGGGACCATTCCCAAGCACATTGCATTTTCTGTGATGGAAATGATTTTAAAGAGCACTTGAACTACTGAAACATGAGAGTATTCCTTATTACTATTGGTTTTGGAAAAAGATTTCTTTCATATTGACATTGAATTTAGTGTCCTTTTCCTGAGTTTCTCTGCTGGAGAATTGAGAGGAAAATCATCCCTTTACCCTAAACAGTCTGCTAGGAGCTTGGAGGAGACAAGTAGAAAAGGCAACCAGCAATTCACATACTATTCTTAAGTTCTTTTACTCAATCTGGAGGGACCTTCCACTCATATCTGCTCTGCTTAGTCACCCTGAGGCAGAACCCTTCATGAAATCCTTGATCTTGGGTTGAAAAAAAAAATCTATTGCAGAGAATTGGCTGTGTATTCAACAACAGTGACTCAGTTAACCTTTCCTTCTCTTAAATAAGCAGGCAATTGTAGTATACTTTAGAAATGAAAGGCCTCTTCCATACAGGAAAGCATGCAGCACTCAGTCCTCTAGTTCACACCAGTGAGATACAACCACAGCCAGCATCAGAGATGAAGGTATAAGAATGACAAATGAGATTACCGCCCTTAGAACAGAGTCGGTTGCCTCCCATGGCGGCTCAAAGAAGAAACCCAGTCGTAGGCCATACTCAGAGCTTATGGGTCTTTGTCTTACCTCACAGAAATGAATGTCAGGAGTAGAAGAGAAATGAATTAAAACCAGATTTTATTTGGATGTTTTTGAGGAAGGGGAGGAGGGATAGAAAATGAGGAAGAGATTAACAATCAAGAGAAAAGGTGAGCTTTTCTGAAAGTTGAAAGAACATCTCAAGAGGGGAGATGCAGGCAACTACATGTTCTCAGTTAGCAAATGTGCTCAGTCATGTGAGCACAAGAAGCACCTGGGCTTGGGCAGCATATGCATGCACTTTGTGTGTCCAAGGTGGCTGTTATAAGGTATTTCCCAAGCTGCCCCATATGAGGCATTTTAGCTAGTTAAGAGTTCATTGCTAGGATGATTGCCAAGGGGGTAAAGTTGGAATTGGTAGATTGTCCTCTTTGAAATTCTTTTCCTGGCATTGTTCCTGCCAGAGAGCTTCTCTCAAGAGTGGAGGTCCAGCTTTCTCTGGACTGTTGGTGCCAGCTAAAATCTTATCAGACCTTACTAGGAACTAAGGTGCAAAGTGGGCTTTTTGCAATTTTGGGCTATTAGTTTTAATAATTCCTTGCTATGGGGACTTTTCCTTATCTACCTGAGTACATAAGGAAACTTCAGTGCCACCCTCGAGAACATCATGCGACTGGAATGGGAAGGAATGGGAGTGAAGATAGACGGTTGGCAACTACACCACCTCCACTTTGCTGATGACATCATTCTCATAATGCCAAACATTAGCCAAGTGGCACAAATTCTGGCCGATTTAGATTGTGGGTGTGGAAAGGTCGGATTGCAGCTGAATCTCAGCAAAATGATGCTCATGAAAAACAAACTAGTCCCTGATGTTCCATTTGCTCTCAATGGAACGAACATCTCCGAATGCAGCAGCTATGTGTACCTGGGTCGAGAACTCAACATGAGGAACGACTTAGCACCAGGACTGCGCAGGAGGAAGAGAGCAGAATGGAGCGCCTTCAAGAGCATCAAAGAAGTGGTTAAGAGGATGAAGAACCTCCGACTCTGGGCACATCTTTTCGACTCCACCATTCTTCCTGCACTAATATATGCCTCAGAGACCTGGGCCCTACGAAAACAGGATGAGAATGCTATCCGGGTATCCCAAAGAGGAATGGAAAGAGCTATGCTAGGAGTATCACATTTCACTCAAGTGAGAGAAGGAATTCAGAGTTCTCACCTCCATCGAGGGTCAAGAATCAGGGATGCTGTCTCATTTGCCAAGGCATCAAAAATCAGATGGGCTGGATACGTAATGCAATTCAGATATGACTGCTGGACTAGAGCTGTTACCAACTGGGTTCCAGGTTATGTCAAAAGACTGCATGGCTGCCCACCAACGAGATGGTCAGACTCCTTCTTCAAAATCCTGAATGAATGATTTCAGGGTCTTCCTGTTCCTGGAGCAAGCAGATATCATTGGGCTACATTAGCACGTAACAGGGACAAATGGAGACATTACAGGCGCCTGCTCGAGCAAATTGAAGATCAACGGGATAACAAGTGATACAAGTGATACCTGCATACATCAGTTTCATAATAATGTTTTGACTCCTGGAGTCCAGTTTATTGCATGGCCTGCAGTAGTCACTGAGCTCTAAGTAATTTGAGGAACCTGAGAAATTCATGGTGAAGTAGAGAAAGGCAGGTAGACAAAGCTCATTTTTTAAAAAAAATTTTTATTGAGTCACCATTTGGAAAGTTATAAAGTTTTCAGGTTTAAGTCTCAGTTATACAATGCTCGAATACCCATCCCTTCACCAGTGCACATATTCCACCACCAAGAATCACAGTATAGCTCCACCCCGCACCCCCACACCCCTAGCCTCCCCATGCCCCTAACCCCCAACCCTTAGCCCCCCTCGCCTGTGTAACTAATAAATTTCACTTTACTTTCACTTTGATTGCATTCAATATTTCAACAAAACACTATTATTGTTTGGAGAGTCTCTCCCCTAAAGTCGGACCTGCTTAAAAGGAAGCATTAGATAATTTGTTTTCCATTGCTGAGAATGAAGAGGTATGAGGTCTAGTGACCACACTTAGCGGCCTCACGGTTTTGGGTTTCTGTATTTTAGTAACTAAATCCAGAGAGATATCTGCCAGAAATTGCATCATTGCCAACTTGTACTTCTCAGTTACATTATATTCCACATATGAGTGCAGTCTTTCTATGTCTGTCTCTTTCTTTCTGACTCATTTCACTCAACATGATACTTTCCATGTTGATCCATTTATATGCAAATTTCATGACTTCATGTTTTCTGACAGCTACATAGTATTCCATTGTGTAGATGTACCAGAGTTTCTTTAACCAGTCATCTGTTTTGGGGCACTCTGTTTTTTTCCAGATTCTGGCTATTGTAAACAGTGCTGCAATGAACATAGAAATACAGATGCCATCTCTACTATACCGTTTTGCCTCTCCGGGATATATTCCCAGGAGTGGTATTGCTGGGTCAAATGGAATCTCAATTTCTAATTTTTTGAGAATCATCCATATTGTTTTCCAAAAGGACTGAACCAGTTGGCATTCCCACCAGCAGTGAAGAAGAGTCCCTTTCTCCCCACATCCACGCCAACACCGGTTGTTTTTGATTTTTGGGATGTGGGCCAGTCTCTGTGGTGTGAGATGATATCTCATGGTTGTTTTGATCTGCATCTCCCTGATGATTACTGATGTTGAACATTTTCTCATGTGCCTCTGAGCCATTCGTATTTCTTCTTTGGGAAAGTTTCTGTTCATTTCATCACCCCATTTTTTGATAGGGTTGGCAGTTTTCTTCTTGTGGAGTTCAACTAGTTCATTGTATATCCTTGTTATCAACCCTATATTGGATGGGTACTGCGTACGTATCCTTTCCCATTCTGTAGATTATCTTTGTACTTTGGTCACTGTTTCTCTTGAGGTGCAGAAGCTTCTTAGTTTGAGATAGTCCCATTTATTTATCTCTGTTTTCACTTGCTTGGCCAGTGGTGGGTCAGCTGAAGATATTTTTGGCTTCAATGTCATGGAAGGTTTTGCCGACCTTGTCTTCAATGTACCTTAGGGATTCTGGTCTGATGTTGAGGTCTTTAATCCATTTTGATCTGACTTTTGTACATGGTGATAGGTGGAGGTCTAAGCCCTTTTTTTGCATGTAGCTGTCCAGTTTTGCCAGCACAATTTGTTAAACATGCTTTCCTTGCTCCACTTCACATTTCTTGCTCCCTTATCAAAGATTAGATGGTCATATATTTGGGAGGATGTGTCAGAGTATTCAACCCTGTTACATTGGTCTGCCACTCAGCCTTTGTTCCAGTACCAAGATGTTTTAATGACTACCACTGACAAAGCTCATTTGAACCTGGGATGAATGCTTTGGAGTCAGGGTTTTAAACTCAATGGTTAGTTTATTGCTGATGACTTCCCCTCTCTGAAGAACTTGTTGGGAAGCTTGCTTTGGCTTAGAATATACCTGTTTCCTCAGGTCATCAACTTTCGGAGCCTAATCTTAATGCTTTTCGATCCACTGGGGCCTATTTTTCTCAGTCACTATCACTAAATCTATTCCCCCTTTTTTAAAACACAATTAACTTCTTTCTTTTTTCTAATAAAGACAAATGCCAGACTAAAATCCTCTCAACATTCTCATACTTTTAATTTTATGCCTAGAAGATATTCTATTGTGGAAATTTCCTATAAAGGGGCTGGATGATAAGCAAAATTATAATAAAGTTCTAGAAGTATATCCCTTTCTTACTGATGCTAAAATTCTCTCAATATGATCTATGTTATCCAGAGAATATAATTCTTTATAAATAAGAAGGTTATAGAACAGTAAGTTGTAACCTCATAACCAAGTGTTAAAATGTTAAATAACTGGAACTGGAGTGGTAGCACAGTGGCTAGAGCGTTACTCTTGCATGCAGCCAACCCAGGTTGGATTCCCAGCATCCCAATGGTCCCCCAAGCAACGCCAAGAGTAATTTCTGACTGTGGTGACCCAAAAAGAAAAAAAACAGGTAAATAACAAAAGTAGAATTTGCTTTCATATCTAATAACTGAAACCATTATTAATTTGTAAACGAATTAATTTTAAGAACTTGCCTCTGTGTATTGGTATTTAATATATCATCCTGAAGCATATAGATTATGGCAAAAATATTAATTTCATGTATGATTAAATTTTTTGCTAAGAAAATAGAGACTTTAATTGGGAGTAAAAAAACTTTACTTTTTCCACTGGAACAGTTAGATACCTATCTAACTAGTTGTAAATATTCAAGTATGTAACTTTTAATCATTAGTTACTGTGGCAGATAAAGATTTTTTTGCAAATAATGAAACTCTATTAAGGCAATGTGCATTGGCCTCAGAGATAAGAAAAGGCTTAAACACTTGCCTTTCATGAGACCATTCCCGGATGAATCCACAACACTGAATATGGTTCCCCTGGACACTGGCAAGGGAGACCCTGAGCACAGAGATAGGAGTAAGCCCTAAGAACCGTGGTGTAATTTCAAAACCAAAAAATCAACAATGAACTGAACAAACAAAATTTAAAAGTAGAGGCATTGTCATTAAGTGAAATTTTCGTAGCTAAAATAAAAAATGAGGAGTGATTATTATGATTCTTACTATTTTTAAAGCAGTATTATTTGAATCACCTCTCTTGTCTCAAGATGTACATTATCCTATTAAACATGTAAACATTTGTTGTTTTTAACTTTTGGAAGGAGGTAGATTTTTTTAATTTATCACAAGTTACCTGTGGCATATTCGATATGCCAAAAACAGTAACAAGTCTCACAATGGAGATGTTACTGGTGCCCACTCAAGCATATCTATGAGCAGGGATGCAGTGATATAGTGATCACAAATAGCTTTTAAAAGTATATAAAACTTATGCTACTAAAGAGAAATTAAACTATTAGACAAAGATGGAGGAACTGGATAAACAATTCTTTAGATCTCTGGGCCATACTGATAGTACTCAGTGCCAGGTGCAAGCACAAAAAGTGGTCCAAAAATAAGCTATAAAACAAACAAACAAAAAGCTAAAAAAAAAGAAGGAATTACGAAGGAGTTCACTTTTTAGAAAATCCAGGAAATCTCTAATATTTCTAGGATTGATCTGAAGCTGGACAGCAATAGTATGAAAACCAATCAATAGTGATCATCTGTGCAGGAGTGGGTAGCCATAAAGCAACCATATTTGCACATCTGATTTTAAAGCAATTAAACACTTTGAAATCAGTTTAAAAGTAACTAATCTAGAACATGCTGAATTACAAGATAGTGTAAAGCTCTCCAAGTGTATTTTAAAAAACAAGTTACATTAAGTAGAAATGCAAAAACAGATAATCTTTTAGTTGAAAACATTGGAAAGTAGGGCCTGAGATTTTTTTTAAATGATTAATTGGCTATGCATCATCCAGCATTGCACATACCTTTCTCCTGTACAATGTAGGAGAAATGGATTTAAACATTTCAGAAATGTCTTATTAATTTCTGAATTGGAAGGGTCAACATCTCAAAGACGAAGAAAAACTTCTAGTTATCCTCACAAAGACATGAAATAATATTGATGAAAGCAATATTCTATGTCTTTAGACTCCCTTTTCAAGTAGACAGGCATTCAACACAAATTTACACTTGCAGAAGTATCACATAACATGTAAATCATCCAAATCACCATTACCAATAGTCAATCGAGATTCCCAGAACAGTATATGCTTCTAGCTTTCATCCGCTAACAACTACCACTACTGAGATGGTTTGGGATTACAGATACAAATATAATAAAACTCTATCTTATTATGAGTTTCCACAAGGTACCAGATTTCCAACTAAACCTTTATTTTCCAAATTCTAATTCTAATATCCAGAAATCAATTTAGAACAGTTTTTCAACTCTACTTCTTCTAACCCTGTCCAGTTTTAGAAACTCTTGATCATATATATATATATATATATATATATATATATATATATATATATCACTGTATCACGGTCACTGTCATCCCACTGTTCATTGATTTGCTTGAGCGGGCACCAGTAATGTCTCCATTGTGAGACTTATTGTTATTGTTTTTGGCATATCAAATATGCCACAGGTAGCTTGTCAGGTTCTGCTCTGTGGGCGGGATATTCTCGGCAGCTTGCCAGGCTCTCCAAGAGGGAGGAAGAAATCTAACCCAGGTCGGCTGCAAGCAAGGCAAATGCCCTACCCACTGTGCTATATATATATATATATATATATATATATATGTGTGTGTGTGTGTGTGTGTGTGTGCATATATATTCTTACATATACATATATATGCACACATATATAATGTTAAAGTTATGAAATAATGTTAAGGTTTTATATATATGTATACATATATGATCTTAAAGTTTACAGATTGATGTACAAATTTACAGGACCTCCACCAACTATACCAATAACCCTCTGTGAATGTCTCTATGTTGCCTCTGGTCAGTTCTTAATTCTTTCCCTTTCTTCCACCCCACTATTTGGTCATCATTTGGGGAATCCTAGGCAAAGTATCTTTCATCATTCAGTATGGTGTACTTTCTTGTTTTTGTTTCTCTATATTCCACACATAGGTGAAATCATATCTACTTGTTCCTTCCCCATGACTTATTTCACTTAACATGATGCCCTCTAGTTATAGCCAAATTGCAACAAACTCTATAGTTTAATCTTCATTTAATTTTATAGCTTCATACCATTCTCTTGGGTATATAGAGCACCACATTTTATCCACTTCTTGTTGGAAAATTGGCTTTTCCCCTTATCCTGGGTATTGTATTAAATGCTGCAATCAACATAGGTGAACATATATCTTTTTTGAACTGATGTATGTGTTTTAAGACAAATGCAAAGATATAGAATGCAAAGATGTGGAATTGCTGGGTCACTTGAAAGCTTTTATTTCATTGAGGAATCTCCATACTGTTTTTCATTGAAATTGAGCCAGAGAACATTCCTACCAACAGAGAATAAAGGTTTCATTTTCACCTCATCTACACCAATCATGTTTGTTTGCAGTTTTTTATATATTCTATATCACTGCTGTAAAGGTCATATCTTATGTTGTTTTGCTTTGTATTTTGCTTATAGTAAGTGTTGACGAACACTTTTCATTCATGTACTAACCATCTCTATATCTTCTTTCAGAAAATTTCTGCTCATCTCCTCTTCCCATGTTTGATGTTATTGTTTTGTTGATGTTATTCTTATTGAGCTTTGTGAATGTTTATATCATTTTTAACCATCTGTCCATATGCCAATGCTAGCATTAATTAGAAGAAGACTGAAAACACTGGTATATCACCTGGTTTATAACTGCCATGCTGTGGACCAGTGTACAAGGCAAGTGCCAGTCTGCAGGTGTAAAAATGTTGCAGAGAACTACTTTACATAATCTCAGATATTAGCTCTTTAAAATATTATATGCAAATATTTACTCATGTTCAACATTATTTTAACACTCTCCTGAGTTTTTTGCCATACAGTTTTTAATGTAATCTCATTTTTTTGTCAATGGAATCAATTTTTGTTTTATTTAAAATTTTTAATTGCTTTTTAAAATTTTTTGGTACACAATGCTACTAATAATGGTTTCTTATGGACATAATTCCAACCATACCCACGACCAGTGTACTCAGCTCTCTCTCACAGGGCACTCATATCCCCACACTCCCACTCTCCCTCAACTTAATTGTATGGGTCAGTTCCCCTATTATGTTTCCTTTAGATATTTGTTGTTATTTTGCCTTGTATCTTTATGTCCTGCATATGAGAGGGATACTGGTCTCCATATCTGTCCATTTCACTCCAACTGACTTCACTCAGTGTGTATCCTCCAGTTCCATGTTTCTGCAAATTGCGGGACTTTGTTTTCTTAGAACTGCAATAATATTCTATTGTCTTTATACACCACAGCTTCTTGATCTATTCATCTATAGTTGAGCATCTGAATTGTTTTCATATCTTGCCTATAAATGCAAATCAAAACAATAAAATACCATCACATGCCTGTGAAAATGGAATGCATTTAAAAATCTGGAAATAACCAGTGTTTGTGGGGTTGTGATGAGGAAAAAACTCTTATACATTGATGATAGGGATATTGTCTGATTGAGCCTCAGTAGAAAACAATATAGAATCAAATCACTTAAAACATTTCTGATGCCCAAATCATGAAGAGTTTTGGTCAAGTTTTAATTCATGCATTTTATGGATTCTGATATAATCTATAATCCATTAATATACTTTAAATAATGTTTTGTAAAGAAAGTAATATATAATCCATGGGGGGTGGCATGTTTTATCCACACCATTTGTTGAAGAGAACTTCCTTGTTCCACTTCATACACTTCACGTTTTGGTAGTATATTAACTGTTCTTGAATGATAGGTTTTTTTTTTTAAATCAATTTGGACCCCTTTGATTTCTTTCACTGATTGCTGTAGCAAGAAATTTTAAAATATATTGAACAATAGTAGAGAAAGTAGACATTCTTGCTGTCTTGAGGAACATTTACTCTATCCTTATTTTGTTGAGGCTACTACCATGAATAGATGTTCAATTTTGTCAAAAACATTCTCTGCATCTTCTGAAATCACATGAGTTTTACATTTATTGTGTAGCTATGGTGTATTACATTAACTGATTTATATAAAATGAACTGGGCTAGAGCAATAGCACAACAGGTAGGGCATTTGCCTTGCACACGGCTACCCAGGTTTGATTCCTACACCCCTCTCAGAGACCCCGGCAAGCTACCGAGAGTATTCCACCCACATGGTAGAGCCTGGCAAGCTACCCATGGCTTATTCAATATGCCAAAAACAGTTACAAGTCTCACAATGGAGACGTTACTGGTGCCTGAAAACCGATGAGCAATGGGATGACAGTGATACAGTGATATAAAATGAACTGTCTTTGTTTGCCTTAAATAATTCCATTTGAATGGGATGTGTGGTACTTTTGATGTCCTATAGGATTTGGTTCACATATTCTTGAGGATATTTGTGTTGATGCTTACCTGGGATGTCTACTTGTAATTTTGTTTGTTTGGGGTTCATACTTGGTAGTGCTCAGGGCTTATTCCTGCCTGTAGTCTCAGAGTAACTTATGGAGTGCCAAGTACAGAACCCTGATAGCCTGCTTTCAAAGCTGATTCCTTCTAGCCTGTACTAGCTCTCTGGTCCCTATACATTTCTTTTTAGTAATATATCTGCTTGTAGCTCTAGAGTATATTAATTTCATAGAAAATGTTAGGGTTTTTATTTTTTTAGTGTTTTGGAAAAACTTGAGGGGCACAGTAGAAATTCAAAGGTTCTATAGAAATCACTAGTGAATTTATCTGGACTTGGATTTTTGGTCTTGGAGAGACATTAAATTACTGTTTCACTTCGCTTACTTTGGTATGCTCAGGTTTTTTACCTTCTGATTGGTTCTTGGGGTACTGAAGATTTTAAGATTTCATCAATTTCTTCTAATTCTCCAGCTTAGTGGCATAGAGTTGTTCATAGTTAATGTGTTATAGTCAACTTTAATGACATTTTTGGTGAGGCTTGGGGCCATACCCAGCAGTGTTCAGGGCTAACTTCTGGCTTTGTGCTCAGAGATTACTGCTGGCTGGGTCCAGAGCACCATATGGAGTGATGGGGACCAAACGAATGTTGGTCATGTGCAAAGCAAAAACCCTATTTTTTAATAGGTATAGGCAATGCAAAAAACCTATTTTTTATAATAGATATTAAAATAGGTTTTATACTAGGTATTCCTATGGTACTTATTATAATTTTATTTTTTTATTTGATCAGATTTATTTGGATTTTCTCTTTTTATTCTTGTAAAAATTTTTCAGTCTTTGTCAGTCTTTTAAAAAATCTGCTTCTGCTTTCACACCTTTATATTGTTCTTTATACCATTTCTGCTGTAAACTTTTATTATTTCCTTTCATCTATTTGTTATAGAATTAATTTATTGTTCTTTTTATATATAAGCTTCTCAAGCCATACAGATAGGTTATTTGCATTGATTCTTGTTTACAGTTCAAAGTCTATTTTGTTATGAAATTTCCCATTAGTACTACTTTTGTTGCATTTTATGTTATAATGATAGTGTCTTCATTCTTGTTTATTTTGAAAAATCTTTCTTCTTTAATTTCCTATTTTACTCATTGATAATTTAAATCTGTTTTTCAGTTTTTAAATGTTAGAGCTTTTCCCAGTTTTCTTTGTGTGTTTAACTTTTACTTTCAGTGAATTGTGGTCTGAGAAGACGCCTGTTGTGGTTTTAATTTTCTTGATGTTATGAATACTCAAATTGTTATCCATGGGACAGGAGTGATAGTAAAGTGAGTAGGGTGTTTACCTTGCACAAGGGCCACCTGAATTCATTCCCCAGCATCCCATATGGTCCCCCAAGCACTGCCAGGACTAATTCCTGAGTGCAGAGCCAGGAGTAACCCCTGAGCATCACTGGATGTGACCCAAAAAGGAAAAAAAATGTTATAGTCTATTAGGGATAATGTTCCATGTTCTCTGAAAAGAAAAAATTTTCGACTTCGCAGTGGGTTGAGTGGGAGTCAGGGTTGATGAATTCAGTACATGTCTTTTAACTCCAGTTCTTCCAATTTCTTATTTTATTATTTTATTATATAATTATATAATTCCTTAATTGTGCTCTTGATTACATACTGATGTACTCTCCAGTTGATCTGCCCAATGGCAAAGAGCAGAATGTTAAAATCTCTCACTATAATTGTGCTGCCATCTATGTATCACAAATGTATTAGCAGTTGCTTTAAAAACCATACTACTATTTCATTTGGCATATGTATTGATAACAGTTATTTTATTTATTCATCCTAACCAGTCCTTAATGTAATGTCTGTCACTATTTTTTACCATTTTTATTTACCTTTTTATTGAAAAAAAATACAAGTATTAGTAGTCTTTGCTATTTCCAGCCTAGTATTAGCCTGTAAAATTATTTGTTCATTCACTCTGAGCTGGTGTTTATCATGGTAGTTCAAGTGTATCTCTTGCAAGCACATGGCTGACTCCAGCTTAATCCATGAGTATTGCCGAGTGATCCCTGAGCACCAAACCAGTGGTAAACCCTGAAAACCACTGGTTGTGATCCCATAACAAAAAAATATTTGCCATCTTTTAAGAAAATCTTTACATAGGTTAAGCTATGAACAAATTCATTTTTTAAAAGATATGTTAGTTTTTTCAGTTAGATCTCTACACAATTTATTTAACGAGATAGGAATTTAATCCTTTCTCCTTTCATAATAACATCTGTAGAAAATGAATTTAATTATTCAGTATGTGTTATCAATTCACTTTTCCCATTTGACTTTAGTATGTCTGCTGCTTCAGTGAATTTCTACTCACTGTTGAATCATGGCGGCAGTAAACACAGCACCACAAAAAGTGCCCCTGAAGAGAGTAGCTGATGCCAAAGAGAATAAAACAATTTCCCATTATAAAGTTTGTTGTATTTTTGTCAAGCAAGATTCCCCAGCAGTTTTCCAAGTAGAATTGCTGATATTTTAGAAATATGAATTGCTAATTGACTATTATTTAATACATTTCTTGAGTTTATTTATCATCTGAAAAAACTATTGCCACTGTAGTTTCACTACCTATACAAGCTTTCTATCATTGTATCACTGTATCACTGTCATCTCATTGATCATCAATTTTCTCGAGCGGGCACCAGTAGCATTTCCATTCGTCCTAGCCCTGAGATTTTAGCAGCCTCTCTTTATTCTTTCTTCCCAGCGGTGCCACACTAGAGACTTTTTCAGGGTAAGGGGAATGAGACCCATCATTGTTACTGTATTTGTCATATCGAATATGCCATGGAGAACTTGCCAGGCTCTGCCAGACAGGCAGGATGCTCCTGGTATCTTGCCTCCTTTTCTGAGAGGTTTATAGTCTCTGTATGTTGGCTGTTGATTGGATTACACAGCATTGCGGGGAGTAGTTTGTGGGTGTGGCAGCCAAGCTACTGGAAAATAGGGGTCTGGGTGGAGGAGGCCCAGTCCTGATCCAAGCAGGCTTGGAGATCTCAGCCCCGGGTCCCGCACACCTGGGTTCCTCTGCCAGTTCCTTCATGCATGAAGCTTGTCCAAACATGTGGAGAGGGGCCTTGAGCATAGCTGTGGCTGGGTTCCGGAGGTCTTCAGCTGCTGGGGCTCTGCTCGGGCCAGGGAGGGAAACTCAACCCACCCTGGTTGGAGGGGTCCTGGTGAAGGCAGCCTGGCACGGGGGCAAGAGACTCTGCCTTTCTATATGAACATTTTTCTTTAATTTGTTTGTCAACTCCTCCCAGGCAATGAGGGAACGTAGCACAGCTAGCAGAGCTGCGGTCTGGAGGGCAGTGCATGCCCCGAGCTCTCCGCCTCCCCCCACTCGCAAGACCAAGGCAGCTCAAGCCCAGCCCACGGTCCCAGAAGCAGTGCCGAGAGCAGCCCCAGTAGCAGCATCATGGCCGAGTGGCAGGCCTATATCACTCCAGCCCCAATATTTAGTCTTTTGAAAAAAATTAATGCATTTAAAACCTCAGATAAATTATTTCTTACCAAGACTTATATAATTATGTGCATGCATCAAATAATTCTGATTATCTTGATTTATAATACTGCAACACGTAGATGGGTTTGAGGAATATGTGACTTTGCTGATTAAAACATTTTAAAATGTTTTCCTTATTTTTTTTAACTTTTTTGTTTCATCTTCCCTTTACTGCAATTTCTGACATGAAGAAGCAATGGGGCAGGTCAGACTCAGTGGTGGTATAAACTGCAAGCTTCACACGTGGTGTGGTGCTTGTACCCCTGTAGTTGTGCTCCTGTACATTCTTGGCTTCAGGGCTTACTGCTGTTCACACACTTTGTTGTGGCACTGTGAAGCTTTTGGTTGTACTCATTGGGTCACACTCTTGGTGTGGTACTCCTACTGCAATGATCTCTGTATTTCTCATACACGCTTGGTTGCTCTGTATCAGAGACCTCAGTTTTTGTGTTGGTACTGGAATCCCAAATAAGAGAGCTACTGGAATTTTTCTTGGTTAGGTATGGTGGTGATGGCAGTCAATCAATAATCTTTACTACTAGCCTGGTACTAGCCATGCATGTACTCTATCATGGACCCATCCCTGAGACAAGAAATTTTTACCGGCCAGGGGGAAATAGTGCAGAGGTTAGGGCTTTTAGGAACATAATTCCTGTACTCTCTCTCCCTGGACACTAAATAATTCAAGGCTTTCACTCTAGGGCTCACTTTAGCACTGCATGGCCTCCCAAGCATTTCCTTGTGGTTCTAGAGGTCTTTAACTCTGCTGGGATTACACTTTTTCTTGACACCCCAGGGCAAGCACAACACTTCATTTCCACACCCTAGCAATGAACTGCTCTGCATTTTTGGGTAAGTGTTGTCTAATGGTACAAGGAAAACTCTAAGGACCATTTGGGAATATCCTCCCCCCAAAATAAATAAATACCCAAATAAATAATTTTAACTCATTATTTAAAGATATTTAAAAAAATTTGTTCTTCACCTGTAAAATTAAGGACATAAGATATTAATGCCCTTTGTTTCCTATGTAAAAATTTCATGTTGTTTAAAAATTAATATTACTTGCAGTAAAATGCAATGAAAATTTAATTAGTTTTGTGTAAATGGAATAAGCATATTGATTATTGCCCTATAGTAAACATTAGAGCAATGTACTTATCACTTAATATGTTTTATTAATAAACATGAATCCCCAGTTTCCTCAAAACACAGAAAAGCAAGATATTTAGCAATTCAGAAATATGTTTGAAATGTAACTGTATTAGGAGACATATCTAACAGACATATGTGGAAAACTTAGGTATTTTATTTTTAATGCTTATTAGTCGAAATAAATTAATAAAAATGTGAGTAAGTCTGGAAATGTGAAAAGAAAGCTAATGTTTCTCTACTTCACATGATGAAATAATGTATTATAATATGGTGTTATCTAATTGAAAAGCTAGGACTGGCTCAATAGCACAGAAGGTAAGGTGTTTGCCTTGCATACGGTCAACCCAGGTTTGATTCCTCCATCCCTCTCGGAGAGTCTGGCAAGATTCTGAGAGTATCCTGCCAGCATGGCAGAGCCTGGCAAGCTACCCATGGCATATTCAATATGCCAAAAACAGTAACAAGAAGTCTCACAATGGAGACATTACTTGTGCCTGCTTGAACAAATCGATGAACAACGGGATGACAGTGACAGTGATACAGTGATATATAGTGCTATACAGTGCTATATAGTATGTCTGTGGAAAGCAACAACTTAAGATGAATTCATGCTTCAAAGTATACTAGTTCAGATACATTTGACATATTGAAATATGTCTAGTAAATGTTTAAGTATACATAATTTTTTCTAATGTTGCTAAGTATACCTTTATTTAAAGCATTTCAGTGGTGCTTGAGAAAGGTGCTTGAAAAACTGTGACATTGAAATATGTTATTTTAATATTGCATTGTCTGTAGCACTGTCATCCCGTTATTCATTGATTGGCTGGAGCCAGCACCAATAACATCAACATTGTGAGAGTTATTAACAATCAAAATTAATAAATGATTGCAGTTTTTATTTTATTTATTAATATTGATTTTCAAAAGTAATTTATAAAAGAAAAAATGTCTAAATTTAAAGCAATTTTTCATATCACATTCTGGACTTTTTTTTTTTTAAATTGAGTCATGGTAAGAAACACAGTTACAAAGCTATTTATGATCGGATTTCAGTCATACATCCAGCACCCACCCCTCCACCAGTGTCCATTTTCCATGACCAGTGACCCGAATTTTCCTCCTGCCATGCCCTCTTCCCCCATCCTGCCTCTATGGCTCTAGGACAGGCTCTTCCCTTATCTCTTCTCCCCTCTCCCCTCTCTCCCTCTTTCCATCTCTCCCCTCTCCCTCTCTCCATCTCTTCGTTTGGGTATTATGGTTTGCAATGCAGATACTGAGAGACCATCATATTTGGTCCTTTCAGCATGCAGTTCTTATCCAGAGTGATCATTTCCAGCAATCTTTAGCTTTATCATAATGGTTTCGTCTCTATCCCTTCTAGACTTTACAAAAAAATGCATGCTTATCTATAAATGTTTCTTTACATGTTTTTGTATCCAGGTTTTAGTTATGTAATGATAGTCCGTTATATTGTAATTTACAATATATTTTTAATTACCAAAATATTTGTATTTTAGTAATTTTATTTATTCATTTTTATGAATTACCGTGAGGGTACAGTTAGAGATTTACATATTTTCATGCTTGTGGTTCAGTCATACAATGCCCGAGTACCCATCCTTCCACCAGTGCCCATTCTCCACCACCAATGACCCTAGTATCCCTCTCACCCCCTCATCCCATCCCACTCCACCCCACCCTGCATCTGTGGCAGGGCATTACCTTTTGTTCTTTCTCTCCTTTTGGGTGTTGTGGTTTGTAATAATGGTATTGGGTGGCCATTGTGTTCAATTTATATATAATCTACTTTCAGCATGCCTCTCCCATCCTGATCGGGTCCTCCAACCACACTTTAGTTGGTGATCCCTTCTCTATCTGAGCTGCCTTTTCCTCCAGCATGTGAGGCTGGCTTTCAAGCCATGGAGAAAACATCCTGGTACTTATTTCTACTAGTTTTGGGTGCTAGTCTCCCATTCTGTTGTTTTATACTCCGCATATGAGTGTAATCCATCTATGTCTGTCTCTCTCTTTCTGACTCATTTCACTTAGCATGATACTTTCCATGTTGATCCACTTACATGCAAAGTTTATGACTTCATTTTTTCTAACAGCTGGATAGCATCCCATTGTGTAGATGTACCAAATTTGCTTTAACTAGTCATCAGTTCTTGGGCACACAGGCTTTTTCAAAATTCTGGCTATTGTAAACAGTACTGAGATGAACATACAAGTGAAGATGTCATTTCGATTATACTTCTTTGCCTCTCCGGAATATAGTCCCAGAAGTGGTATTACTGGGTCAAATGGGAGCTCAATTTCTAATTTTTTGAGAAGCGTCCATATTGTTTTCCAAAAGGGCTGAACGAGTCGGCATTCCCACCAGCAGTGTAGGAGGGTCCCTTTCTCCCCACATCCACGTCAACACTGGTTGCTTTTGTTCTTTTTTTAAAATTTTTTTTTATTGAATCACTGTGAAATACAGTTACAAAGTTTTCATATTTGATCCACTACCAAACCCCCGCAATACCTCCCTCCCACTCCCCCTCTGCCTGTGTGGCAGACATTTTTCACTTTACTCTTTCCTTACTTTGATTACATTCAATTTTCAACAGGAATCTCACTATTATTATTTATTTTTTTTAAGAAATATTTTATTAAACCACCGTGAAAACAAGAAAAAAATACAAAGCTTTCAGGTTTAAGTCACAGTCAAATAAAGATTAAACCACCATCCCTTCACCAGTGCACCCGTTCCACCACCAAGAACCCCAATACACCCCCCTCCCACCCCACCCCCCATCTAAGTAGCTAATGATATTCCCATTATTCTCTATATATATTGAGTACATTTCATATTTCCATACAGAACTCACTATTATTGATTGGAAATTTTCCCCAACAATCAGGCCTGCTGAATAGGCATCATCTAATAATTTCTCTTCATTGGTAAGTGAAGACTTTGAGTCCGCGTGGCCGCACGATTTTGGGTTTCTAATATTTTAGCTCAGTTCACATTCAAAATGGATGGCTGCAAGCATCCGCTCTGGTGCCAAAATGGGTTAGGAGACCTCAGGATCACAGTCAATAGGCGCGGAGGCTCTGCTTCTCGTGCCGCGGCTCTTGGTTCATCTCTGGGCGGAAGGCGCGCCGGGAACACTCCCCCTCCCAGGACCACCTACAGGCTACGTCACTAAAGAAAGTCCTACCTCCTGGTGGAGGGGTCTTAGAGGGTGGCTCTCACCGCGTGGCTGCTGCCGCTGCCACCATTTTCACTCAGAAAAATGGGGTGGAGAGGGAAAAAAATCCCTCCCCGGGCTGCACGAGGTTGTAGCTCAGTTCAGAGTCAAAATGCATGGCTCAAGCATCCGCTCTGGTGCCAAAATGGGTTAGGAGACCTCAGGATCACAGTCAATAGGCGCGGAGGCTCTGCTTCTCGTGCCGCGGCTCTCGGTTCATCTCCTCACTATTATTATTTAGAGGTTTTCCTCCAACAGCCAGACATGCTGGATGGCATCAATAGATTGTATGTTTTCATTTTTCAGAAAAGGCTGCAAAGCTATTTTGTTTGGAGATGTCCCAGTCCCAAATCCCGGAGCCGTGTTAGTTGCTGCTCAGTGTCACCCGGGCTCCATCTGGAGAAGGCATGCTGGCTGTACCTCCTTCGTCTGGCTCCCTGGTGTTGCTGTCCCGGTCTGGGGTCCGGAGCATTCTCCGGCCAGCCTGCGTAGCTTACGGAAACTCCCGGATTCTTCTCTGTTGAATTCGGCAAGATGGTGCCGAGGGTGGGTGGAGGGCGTGACTTCTGGAGGCCGGGGCGACCTGGAGACTGGGCTTGCGCCGCCCCACTCCAGTGCCCCCCCCCCACAGTCTGGAGATGTCCCAGTCCTGCATCCCGGATCCGTGTTAGTAGCTGCTCAGTGTCGTCAGGGCTCCATCTGGAGAAGGCGTACTGGCTCTACCTCCTCCGTCTGACTCCCTAGTGTTGCTGGCCCAGTCTGGGGCCCGGAGCATTCTCCGGCCTGCATGGCTTACCGGAACGCCTGAATTCTTCTCTCTGCTTTTGTTCTTTTGGATGTGTGCCATTCTCTGTGGTGTGAGGTGTGTCTCAGAGTTATTTTGATCTGGATCTCCGTGATGAAGAGCATTTTTTCATGTGACTTTTGGCCATTCATATTTCTTCCTCGAGAGTTTCTTTTTTTTTTCTTTTTGGGTCACACTCAGCGATGCTCAGGGGTTACTCCTGGCTTTGCACTCAGGAATTACTCCTGGCGGTGCTTGGGGGACCATATGGAATGCCTGGGATAGAACCCGGGTCGGCCGCATGCAAGGCAAATGCCCTACCCGCTGTGCTTTCGCCCCAGCCCCCTTTGAGAGTTTCTGTTCACTTCTTTGTCCCATTTTCGGGTAGGATTGGATGTTTTCTTCTTGTAGAGTTCAACCAGTGCCTTATATACCCTTGATATCAACCCTTTATTGAATGGGTATTGGATGAATATCCTTTCCCATTCTGTAGATTGTCTTTGTATTCTGGTCACTATATCTTCTGTGGTGCAGAAACTTCTTAGTTTAATACAGTCCCATTTGTTTATCTGTTTCCATTTGGTTGATCAGTTGTGTTTCATCTTTGAAGATACCTTTAGCTTCAATATTGTGGAGGATTTTGCTGACCTTATGTACTATATGGAATGTGGTCTGATGTTGAGGTCTTTAATCCATTTTGATCTGACTTTTGTGCATGGTGTTAGGACAAGGTCTAAGCCCATTCTTTTACATGTGGTTGTCCAGTTATGCCAGCACCATTTGTCAAAGAGACTTTCCTTGCTCCACTTCACATTTCTTGCTCCCTTATCAAAGATTAGATCATCATACATTTGGGGTTGTGTGTAGAGATATTCGTTGATACCCTTGATATCAACCCTTTATTGAATGGGTATTGGGTTTATATACTTTCCCATTCTGTAGATTGCCTCTGTATTCTGGTCACTGTGTCTTTTGTGGTGCAGAAGCTTCTTAGTTTAATATAGTCCCATTTGTTTATCTCTGTTTCTACTTGATTGCTTAGTTCCATGTCATCTCTGAAGATAACTTTAGCTTCAATATCGTGGAGGGTTTTGCTGACCTTCTCTTTGATGTGCCTTATGGAATGTGATCTGATGTTGAGGTCTTTAATCCATTTTGATCTGACTTTTGTGCATGGTGTCAGGTTGAGGTTTAAGCCCATTCTTTTGCATGTGGTTGTCTAGTTATGCCAGTACCATTTGTTGTAGAGGCTTTCCTTGTTCCACTTCACATTTCTTGCCCCCTTATCAAAGATTAGAATATCATACATTTGGGGTTGTGTGTAGGGATATTCCACTCTGTTCCATTGGCCTGCGGCTCTGCCTTTGTGTCAGTACCATGCTGTTTTAATTGTTACCACTTTGTTATAGAGTTTAAGGCTGGGGAGGGTGATGCCTCTCATTGTCTTTTTTCCCAAGAATTGCTTTAGCTATTCGTGGGCATTTGTTGTTCCATATGAATTTCATGTTGCTTGATCCATTTCTTTGAAGAATGGGGATTACATTATAGGGATTACATTGAATCTGTATAATGCTTTGGGGAGTATTGCCATTTTGACAATGTTAATTCTCCCTATTCATGAGCAGGGGATATGTTTCCATTTCCTCATGTCCTCTTTTAGTTCATGGATTAGTGTTTTATGGTTTTCTTTGTAGAGATCCTTTACTTCCTTAGTTAAGCTGATTCCGAGGTACCTGATTTTCTGGGGTACGAATGTAAACAGGATTGCTTTTTTTCATGTTTCTTTCCTCTGTCTCATTATTTGCATATAGGAAGGCCATGGACTTTTGGGTATTGATTTTATAGCCTGTGACTTTACTGTACAAAAGTCTATTGTTTCTAAGAGTTTCTTGGTTGGGCCTTTAGGATTCTCTAGATATAGTATCATATCATCTGCGAATAGTGAGAGTTTGATTTCTTCCTTTCCTATCTGGATCCTCTTAATATCTTTTTCTTGCCTAAATATTTTAGTATATTTTTTGGCATATCGAATATGCCACAGGTAGCTTGCCAGGCTCTGCCGTGCCAGTGGGATACTCTTAGTAGCTTGCTGGGCTCTCGGAGAGGGACGGAGGAATTGAACCTGTTCAGCCACGCATAAGGCAAACACCCTACCCACTGTGATATTACTCTATTTAAATCCTAGTAGTACACATAAATAAATTTCCCTCTCTTTTTTTCCAAAATCAGTAACAAGTCTCACAATGGAGACGTTACTGATGCCTGCTCAAGCAAATTGATGAACAATGGGATGACAGTGACAGTGAATATGTTTTTCTGGAAACAAGAAGAACTGAATGTTTAGAACATAAAAATTATGTGATCTGGCACCTTTATACCTGTCTTTAATCTATCTTTCAGTTTTTGTTCATTTGCATTATTGGTCATACACTCATTACACAGTTTTGCCACTGCCAGTCAATATGCATTCCTTAAATGTGTTATTGAACTAAAGACTATAAGTTGTTTTAATTATTCTTGTATTAATTTATCACTATTTATAGAACCCAAACTATAGCAGAAGTTCAGGAAATGTTTGGTGCGATTCTACTCATGGCACTGAAGAACATCAGGTTATAAACTTACATTTCTTAAGAAAGCTTACATTTTCTTGCAGTTTAACTTAGCTTTTAAGTTTTTTGAGATTAATTGCAGATGATTTATAGTAGAAAATGATAGTGAAAGTCATTACTACTCTCCTGTGTCTTTTAGATCTTTCTGAACACATGCTGCAGTATTCTCTAAGGATGCCTCTGTGTTCATTGGGAGCAATTTATCCCACAATAAAATAATATATTGACATGGATGTAAAAGAAACAAACCCTTCTTTCAGAGGGGGACTTAATTTAGGCCTAGACCTAGCTGTGCTCAGGGCTTACTCCTTGTTTTGTTCTCAGGGATCACTTTGGGCTGGGATTGGTGCACTAGAGAGTACCTGGGTTCAAACCTGGCAAGCTCCAGAACCACCTCTCTGGCCACAAAAGAAATGAACTCTTCCAAGAGATAGACTTCAACAACATTAATGCTTCCTTAACATATTATTTTTATCCCTTGAAATTCTTAGTACGTCTCCAAGTTATATAATTTATCTCCTAAAAATAATGTGAACTTAATGACACCATTTAGCTGATATAATTGGCATACATGCTTCATCTTTAACACAATACAAATTCTTTTCAAGGACATATGAAATAGCCACATAGATAGACTCAATCTAAGCTAAGAATGCAACTTAGTAAATTTCAGTGAATAGAAATCACGTAGTGTTTGCCCTCACTTCAGGATAAAATTTAATTAGATTAACAAAAAATGAGAACTTGTAGAAATTTTCTTAAATTATAGTATTATAATTTAAGTTTTAAAATTGTATTACTTTTTTATTTTATTATAATTTGGGGGGATCCTCCCAAATGGTGCTCAGGAAACCCAGGGCAATACTTAGCCGACTGAACTAATTATGAAAGGCATCTGAAAATCTAAGATTTCCCATTTTTGAGCATTTGGTACTATAAGCAATATATCCTCTTTTGTTCATTAAATTTTGTGGTATTTTTCTCCATATAAATAAAAAGGTCATAAGGAAAGGAGAATAGTTAAGCAAAATCATAATTTAAAGATTATTAATACCTGCTCAATAAATTTTTTAAAAAGAGAATAAAGCTATTGTACTGAAAAAGAATACAGCAAGTTCATCCATTTTTAATGTTTCTGTAAGAGACTTTATCATACACGTGAACTTTAAAATTTTTAAATATATATAACACAAAATAAATTTTTAGCAAACTTTAGAAAATTCTTACTGTAAATTACTCAGATTTTATATATACTTCCTAAATGGTATTTTGTTTAAAGTAATATCATACAAATAGATTTCAAGTGCAAAATGAGCATAATTGAAATAATACCGCTTTGCAATTACAGAATTCCTGACTTACAATAAAATTGTTAAGTTGGGGGGAAAAAGAGTAAAACTATTAGTGCCATTTATTGTGAAAGTCCTCAAGTTTCAGAGAAATACATCTGGGAGCAATACATAACTAAAAGACATAACCCTTTTTTACTATTTTGCATTTTTATTGTCTAATATGTTGTCCTTTAACCATTTTGTGCAATGGACATTTGCATGTCTTCAAAATCATCATTTCCCTGATGACCCGCCCCCCCATCCCACCAGAATTTTTGTGCTAACATAATGAACTAGAATAAAATTGATTTCTGGATTGGAGATAACATCTTTTTTTTTTTTGTATTGCTAAGTTTAAAGGTAGATGGTCTCAATTTCCTGAAGTTGGTGAAATCCAGTATTGGGGTAAATGGCAAGTATTTTTTTTTTTAATAAAATTTGGTGGCATGATTTACTCCTGACTCCGTGTTCAGGGATAACTCCCAGAGGACCATATGTGGTGCCAGGGATAGAATCTGGGTCATATAGGCAAGTGCTCTATACACTACACTGTCACTCTGGCTCCCCAAAGTTGTGTGTATGTGTGTTTTTAGCCATCGGGGGGAGGAATTGTTATATATTTTCAAGTGGATTATCTATAATATCTGAGACTAACTGCTGAAAATTTTAGTCAACCAAGTTTGTTTTGATATTTTGTCTTATGCATGGGCCTTTTCATGATTCTGTATAATAAGTGGGTTGCTTTACATAGCTAAAGAAAATGGACCCCAAAATATTACAGGTAAATTTCATGCATCGCTTATCTCATATAGTGGGTACCCCCTTGGACATCCTTTGCACTGTGAAAGCCAGGTGACCTCCATCTTATCTCCTTCCTGTATCCTGATTGGTGGGTGGGAGTAATTTGGTCAGCTCCATCCTCAGGCTGTCAGTGACAGGAGTTAGGAGTGAGGGCAGGTGGGCCATTGTGCAGAGGATGAGTAGCTGGTTTACGCCCAGGTTTACACAGACTAGAAGTTCCCTGGAACTGCTCTCAGCAGCAAGGAAGAGAACATGGGGGGCTTGTGCCAGGTAGCTTCGCTGCTGCCTTCTCCTGTCCCAGTGAGCCTTAGTGCCTTTAGACTGCCAGGTTCGGTTTTATGTTGTACAACTTATCAAGCTTTCATTCCTTCTGATGACTGAGAAATAGTCCACCCTATGCATTTATCATTTTTCCCAATTAGTTTGAAAGACATGTTGTTTTCATTTTTCAAGTCTAATTGAAGCTTATAAATTTTATTCATCTTTGAAAAATAACCGCAACTTTGGGTTGGAGATTTATCTTACTGTGGGTAAGGCCCTTGGCCAACCCAACATCAAGGGTTCATATTGGTGGTCTTCCAGCACTGCAAGGATTAATTTCTGAATACAGAGCCAGGAGAGAGCCCTAATCACTGTTGGGTGTGGACCAAAATCTAAATTACAACAATAAAAGTAATCATAATTTGAAAGATTAAAAAACTTCTGAATTCATAAATGTTATTATTTTTATCATGTCATTGTTATCTTTGAGTTTAGTTTGTTTCTTTTCCTATGCCTGAAAATTGCACATGTAAGCTAATTTATTTTTTTTTTCATTCCTTTAATTGGGAAACACGCTCCAGGTGGTGCTTAGGGAATCAGTCATGGATCACTCCCAGTAAATTGTGTGGTTCAATGCTAGACACAGAGGATGTGGTTCTGCTCAGGACCTTCAGTATCAGGGGCCCTTATGGTCACACTCGTAGTGCTGGGAGTAGGGGTGGGGGCTGAAACATTTCTTTTTAAATGTTTTCACAGCTATACATTTCCTCCTGAACACTGCCTTTGATACACACCATATGTTTTGATATGTTGTGTCATTAGTTTCATTTATTTAAATTGTTTCTAATATTTTTTATATTTCTTTTAACATATTTGTTAGTGTTTGTCTTGATACATGCTTGTAAATTTTCCAGTTTTTCTTACAGAGAGTAGCACCACATCTTCATGATCAACAAAGACAAAACAACTGTGGCTGATTATGTATTTTAAAATTCAGTGCCTTCAGCAGAATGAACACTGAGGCAAAGTCAAGCAAAACAAAGACAAACATGGAACATTGAATTAAAAAATGTCCACACAGCAAAATATTATTAGCTATAATAAAAAGATATCCTATTATAATGAGAAAATGTTTGCACACAACACATCAGAAAAGAGATAATATCTATAAAGCACTTACAAAACTCAACAAAGTCTAATGATGTCCAAAAGTCATATGAAGCAGTGGTCGTTGTAACTTATGACTAGGAAAGTACAAATCAAAACACTGAGATTATATTTCAGATTAAATCTCAATATATGCAAATGGCATATAACAAGAAGTCTGGAAACAGTCACTATTTTGGTGATAACAGAGCCTTCATCCACTGTTGGTGGGAATATTGTCTAGTTCAACCTTTATAGGATAATGTTGGTTTGCCCTTCCTCCTTGGCCACTGGGAGCTTGTGTTTGTTGATTGCCACTTGACTTGAAAATTACCTTTGTCTTCTGATCAGACTCTGACTTATAATATTGTCTTTCTCTTTTCCTTAATGTCCTTTGCATGATTAACTATTTCAGAGCCATTGCTTTTTGTATGGATACTGGAAGACAGTTCAAAAAGACAATTCTGTGGCTTGGAAGTTGACTCCAGATAATATTACCTCCAGGACCTCTGCTCTCTCAACTTAAGCCTCAGCTGCCCTTACTTCCTAGATCCCCAAAAGTAGGGTCCCCACGAGGGATTGGATTGATCCAGGTCATGTGGTGAGCTATGAGCTTCTCTGGCATCGACATGGGCCTGGCCAAAGTGCTCAATTGATTAACTATAAGTAAAGAGCGTGGTCATGGATAGATTCTGTAATGATCAAGAAAGCAATAACTAGATTTGGACCCTGCTGGAGTTAGGAATGGTTGATACGGCCTGAGCACTGTAATCTGAGTCTGTGGTGAGACGTCCCCAGGGGAGTCACTCTACAAACCTGAAAGGATCTATTACTGTATCCATACAGAATGGTAAACATTAGGAAGTAGAATTAAAGATGTTAATTAAGTTGTTGGTCTAAGGAGAGGAGAAACCACACCTTGAAGGTTGTTTTGCCCTTGTGGGCTGCAGGTGGTAGGGAGGACTGGAAAAACAGTTTTTATTGCGCTTTCCATGGGGAGGCGTGGCTGGAGGGTTCTGGTGAGAGAGAAAGAAAAAGCAGCTGCTGGGAGAAAGGGGGGTATTGAAGGATAGAGAAAGGAGAGAAGAGGAGAGAGACAACAGAGAGAGAGAAAGGGAGAGAGAGAGGAGATGGATGCAGCAGGAAGAAAGAATTGCGCTGTTAGAGTGAGATAGACAGAGAAAGAGGGTTGGAGAGAGCTGGGAGAGCAGAGATTGAATAAATGGCAACTAATCAGCAACCAGCTTGGGCCCTCATGCATCCTTTGTCCATTCAAGGCAATAGTCTTCCCAGATGGAGAAGCAGCTCAAGAGCACTGAATGCAGGCAGTTAGAGAGAGTCACCAGGAGAGCCCATGAACATCTGTTAATATGCAATCCCCTCGCAAAAGGCGTTTAGACAGCCTGTGAGTTGGGGTTTACACGGGCAATGTGGAAATTTCTCAAAAAAACAGCAATAGAACTCCTATTGCTACTAGCAGTACTAGTAGCTGCATAATTTGCAGTACTAATTCTTGTCATCTACCACCTAAACACAACCTGTTAAATTTAAAGGATATATGCACACCTATGGTAATGGTAGAGCCTTATATAATAGCCAATACATGGGCATAATCCAAAGGTTCAACTACAGATTAAGAAGATATAACATGGACCACCATCCTGTCTGCCCCCGTGCCATCCTCAAGCACCACCCCCGGCTTGCTCCTTGTCCCAGCACTATTTATAATAGCTGTTTACAATACACTGTTTACAATCTGGAAAAAATACCCAGTGCCCAAGAACAGATGACTGGTTAAAGAAACTTTGGTATATCTACACAATGGAATACTATGCAGCTGTTAGAAAATATGAAGTCATGAAATTTGCATATAGGTGGATTAACATGGAAAGTATCATGAGTGAAATGAGTTAGAAAGAGAAGGACATACAGAGACAGATTGCACTTATTTGTGGAATATAAAGTAACAGAATGGAAGACTAACACTCAAGAATAGTAGAGATAAGTATCAGGAGGATTACTCCACAGCTTAGAAGCCAGCCTCACATGCTGGAGGAAAAGGCAGTTCAGAGAGAGAAGGGACCACCAAGTAAAGGGTACTAGGATGGCCTGCTCAGGATGGGAGATGCATGCTGAAAGTAGACTATAGACCAAACACGATGACCACTTAATACCTCTATTACAAACTACAACACCCAAAAGAAGGGAGAGAGCATAAAGGAATGCCCTAGGGGCTGGAGTGATAGCACAGCAGGTAGGGTGTTTGCCTTGAACTCGGCCAACTCAGGTTCAATTCTCAGCATCCCATATGGTCCTCGAGCACAGCCAGGAGTAATTCCTGAGTGCGTGAGTCAGAAGTAACCGTTATGCATTGATGGATATGACGCAAAAAATAAAAAAGCAAACAAACAAACAGAAGGAATGCCCCACAGAAGCAGGGTAGGGTGGAGGGGACATGGTGGGGGTGGTGGGAGGGATGCTGGGAACATTGGTTGTGGAAAATGGGCACTGGTGGAAGGATGGGTACTCGATCGTTGTATGCCTGAAATACAAGCATGGAAGTTTGTAAGTCTGTAACTGTACCTCACAGTGATTCACTAATAATTTATTTTTTTAAAGAAGATATGGTGTGTATGTGTGTATGTATACACATATATATGTGCATATATGTAATGTAATGAAGGACACATATATATGTGATGTAATAAAGGACAAAACCATGCCATTAGCTGCAACATGGATTAAACTAGAAGATAGTTGAGTGAAGTCAGTCAGAAGGGCAGTGTTAGACATAGAATGCTTTTTCATACGTGGATCTTAGATACACAGTGAGGTAGCAATTAAAGGCTAAAGGCAGCTCAAAGGGAGAATTTATCCACAGAATTCAGTGAGGGAGGTAAAAGAAAGGGTATTAGGAGGGAGTTAGGGGATGGAGTTTATTACATTAGAAATGGATATGGTGTTGGAATTATGTACATATGAAACAATCATTAATAGTATTATAAATCACAATATTTCAGTCAATGAAAAAACTAAAAAGTTGTTTTGCTTTGTACCTAGTTTGTGGCCTAGTCTGAATAATGATCTTTGTTACACATATGTATTATGCTACTGTCCAATTAAGCGTTTGCTGTGTTTAGTCTAACGAATTAATGTTTTCAACTCTTTTGTTTATTGATCTTTTCTCTATTAAAGTTCTATTATAATAAACAAATTTCACCATTTGAAGCAATATATTGAAGACTTCAACTTATTGATAACTATTTTCCTTTGAATTCTATCAATGTGTGTTTCATGTATTCAGGGATCTATCATTAGTTATATGTTTATAATAATTATATTTCATGTATTGCTATGCAATTATAGCAATTTAAATAATTACATACTTTAAATAATTACATAATATAGACACACTGTTTTTTAAAATTGTGTATGAATTGACATTTTCATCATTTTAATTATGATGATATCTTGTAAAAATTTAAGTCAAAATCTTTCCAGTCTGATACAATGTAGCAATCCCAGGTATCTTAACTATTTATTGAAATCTACTACGTTTTTGTATTCCTTTAGCTGATTTCACTATTATGTCCAAAATGAGTTGTCTACAGACAGAATAGTTAGATTATGCTTGCTTTGACTTAACAAACTGCTTTTGGAAAGTTTAATAAAATTGCATTAAAATAATTACTGATACAGTTTTTCCCATTGTTAATTTCTTATGCTTTTTAATTTTAAATTTTCTCTACCACTGTCTCCTTTTGTGTATTGTTAATTTTTCTTTCAGAAATAACGTGATTTTTTCTTCATTTTAATTTTTTGGGCATGTTATTTCTAGATACTATGAAGGTAAGATTTAAAACCCTAAATTTATAACATAATTTGAAATGATACCAATTTTAATGATATGATGGTGCTTTAATATTATGCCGTTCAGGGCATTGAATTTTGACTTATGCACTCAGCCCAAAGTGTTCACTCAATCCATTGTAGTTTGTACAAAGATACCAGCATGGGGTAAAGAAGATGGACATGTTTTATCGAGCTCTCTTCAGTCTCCAGTATTTATCAAATATTTTGCATGCCCAGTGGAGTATATGAAATATAAAAAGAAAAGAGTTTCTTTAATACTTCCTTCTTTGTTGTTCATTATTATGAGAATTACCTATAGGACACTCTTTTATGCTTTAAATATTATTTTATTTTGTAAGTGATATGAGAATAGTTGTATTAAGTATAAAAACTTTAATTTTCATCTTGGTGGGGGGATGAAGATTTGGGGATATTGGTGTTAGTTTGACTAAACACCCTTGATAGAGCTGAAGATACCTTTGCCAGCATTTTGGAGCCTTGCTTGGGAACATTAGGTCTTGAAGTTTCTATGGATAAAACAAACAAAAAAAAAACCATGGGAATTTATTAGAAATTATAATCATAATACTCATGACAAACTGATAATTTAGAAATCATAAATTGATATTTATAGAATATTTCATGCATTTTCAACATATTCCCAAGCATTATTTTGATCTGAACCTTTCATTAATTTTTTTTTGGGGGGGTCACACCCGGAGATGCACAGGGGTTACTCCTGGCTCTGCACTCAGGAATTACCCCTGGCGGTTCCTGGGGGACCATATGGGATGCTGGGATTTGAACCCGGGTCGGCCGCGTGCAAGGCAAACGCCCTACCCGCTATGCTGTCACTCCAGCCCCTCATTAATTTTTTTTATAGAAAGAACATCATCTCCCTTTTATGGACAGTGAACCTTGGCATGGTGAGCTACCTAAGTTCACAGAGAGTGAAAGTGATAAAGTTTATATGCCTGCATATTTCTCAAGCTCTGTGACTATCACTTCTGGTTACAAGTTTACATATAACTCATCCCCAGAGTCAAGAGTGTGTGTGTGTGTGTGTGTGTGTGTGTGTGTTTATGTGTGTATTGTTTCACAGCACACTATAGTTACCCTTGGTCCAGGCTAATGTGGACCTCTTTCTTGGATGCAGTGACTGGACTGTGGAACCACAGTGCAGAGTGGTGAAATATTCTGGATAAATGTCAGAGGTTTGCTTTTGAGCCCTCAGAGCTCTCCATTTGTTGACTGGGAAATCGCAGATGGTCCTTGATCTTCATTTTCATTATTATTTTTTTTTATTAAGGCTTTGTGGTTTGTACAAAGATACCAGCATGGGGTAAAATAGGTGGGCATGTTTTATTTTACAAAAGCTGTGCTTACTCAATAGCAATTTAAAGTCAAAAATTTTTACATAAAGTTTCCATTTTCAGTTCCTTTGGAAAAGTGTTAAGAGCTCAATTGGAAAAGTAACTTTTCCACTTGCCACTGACTGAACCTGAATAGCACAGCTGTCTCACTTATGCTATTGAGTCTTGTGAGCATTTGGGTATGTCAAGTATGGTCAAGTTTTAAGTTTGAAGTCTTAATTTTGAAGTCAGGTAGATTTGTGTTTAATTGCTAGTATTGGAGTTTTGTGGCTATGGGGTGAAATTGAGTGACCAATGACATTACTTTCATTCTCTGCCTCTTAGTGATAGTTGCTTTCCTTTTCACATATAAAGGTCATAGTTAATTTCCCACAAAGATTAGTTTATTTCTTGGTGAGGCAAAATAGAGAACACAATAAGCTTATTATATAAAGTGAAATTGATACCAAATAGTAGTAAGAGTATTATTATAACTCATATGGATAGACATAATAGTGCAAGGAAGAAGTTGCTCTCTCTTTCTAGTAAAAATGATTTAAAAAATAGTTCATTAAAAATGATGAAACTGAGATCTTCATCATATGAACCGTTAAGGGAATAGTGCATTTTGTACCTGTAAAACCTCTTGAGGAATACATACCACCAATAACTTTCTCATTTCCTCCAAAGAGAGTGACAAACTGTTAATATAAAGAAGAATACTTAAGTCTTTTGGTGAACACTCACATTCTTAAAATTAAAAAACTATATTGGTCATTTTCTAGAATCATAGATAAAGGATTAATCCTTAATACTTAAGACACCAGGGAATAAACCCTGTCTCATGCTTGCCCAGGGAACTTATTAAACTTCTTAAACCACGGAGACAACTTGTAGGCATTTTTCTGTCTTGAGAATGAAACCGATGGCAGAGTTGTCAGGATCTCTTCCATACACAGGGGTATCACCAGAGTTTGAACACATAAGCTTATGCTTGCTTGGCAGGCAATTTAAGCCAATTAACTATCTTTTGTGCACCAAAGATTACTTAGAAAATCTGAGAAATATGAAGAGACTATATATATATATATATATATATTTTTTTTTTTTTTGCTTTTTGGGTCACACCCAGCGATGCTCAGGGGTTACTCCTGGCTTTGCACTCAGGAATTACTCCTGGCAGTGCTTGGGGGACCATATGGGATGCCGGGGAATGAACCCGGGTCGGCCGCGTGCAAGGCAAACGCCCTACCCGCTGTGCTATCACTCCGGCCCCTATGATGAGACTATAGGAACAACTTGGGCTGGAGCAATAGCACAGAGGGTTGGGCATTTGCCTTGCACGCGGCGGACCCAGGTTTGATTCGATATGCCAAAAACAGTAACAAGTCTCACAATGGAGACGTTACTTGAGCAAAGAGATGAGCAACGGGATGACAGTGGTACAGAAATACAGCAATAGAAACATCTTACATAATTAATAATGGTGAGCCGCAATCTGACAACAGTTCTTTGACTTTAGTCTCACACTTTTTTGCCAATTTTGACCATCATCATGGATATGGACCTTGATGACCATAAAATGATGATCGCAAGTCATAAAAATGTCAACCTGTATACTCACCCTCTTTGCCTGAATCAGAATGGGTACGAAATAATGCATTATTTTCTAAGAATTGTTATAAGGGAAAAAGGGAAGTGAAGTTTCACTATATACTCTCAATTTTCTTTCTTTTTTACTCTTTTTATCTTTTGCTTTTTGGGTCATACCCGGTGATGCTCAGGGGTTACTCCTGGTTCCACACTCAGAAATTACTCCTGGTGGTGCTTGGGGGACCATATGGAATACTAGGGTTCGAACCCAGGTTGGCTGTGTGCAAGGCAAACGCTCTATCTGCTATACTATCACTCTGGCCCCAACTCTTAATTCTCTTTCTACAAAATAATCCTAAGCCATTTGCAAGTGTGGAGTAATAAACAGGTTATGTGAAAATTTGATAGACCATGACTCAGAAAGTGGTTTTGCTCTGCTGGCCTTCACTACCTCTTCAAATGCAGAAGTAGCAGCTTCCCAAAAAGTATAACATAGCCTCCAATGGAATAGAAAGTATAAATAATCATGAAGACAGACCTACATATGTACAGATTATATAAAGAAAATTAGTATTATGTCTGATTTATATTGATAGAGTCAACATTACAATATTACAACATTACAATATTTCTTAATAATAACATTGATGATCATAATTTTTGTATTTATCATTAATATAGCACATAATATAAATTATATAACTATATAGTATAATGTTTTATGCCATTATATTTATTTATATATTGTATTTATGATATATATAATTAGGTACAGCATAATCCTTGTAAGGATTTAATGCTTCTTCCTCTAAGATTATTTGAAACAGTCTCTATATTACTATTACAGTGATACATTAAAATTTAAAGCAGGTTATCTGTGGAATGAACCAAAACAGACTAATTGCAGATTAAGTGCTAATTGTTAATATTGACTACATAATAGGTATCTTTGGAATGTTTTTTAAGTTGTGAATTCTAATTTAAATTCCTGAAGGTGGGTGAAGTAGAAATACACATACGACTCTAATGTGTGAGAATTAGAGTTGAGGTTCTCTGGTCTAAAAATAGTTGTTCCATACATCTGAGATTAGTAGATCCACGTAAATTCTGCAGAGAACATCTACTATCCCATTAGACTAGAGTATTTTGAAAACTTCAAAATTTTGACTACATTGAAGTTGGTATCTCTTGTTCTTTCTTTAAAGTTCTAGATATTGTCTTAGGTTTTTTAATACTGAGTGAATTTGAATCATATCCTCGGAATCTTAAATAACTTATCAAATTCTAAAATCAATTAAAATCAACTGAATAAGGTTTGTGCTTTGCTACCTTATGTAATTTGTGAACTCTGTTTCACACCACCCATATCTGTATCATTTGTGGCTTTGTTTTCAACAAAAATTCACTTTCCAAAGTATATGCATAATTTTTTAAAAAATTATCTCTGTATGTACGTTATTTTTAATGCTATAGTTCCCAGAGTCTTTTGTCTTTATAACTTCTTGTCAGATTTACAACATTTCTCTGAGATTTCCTTCAAGGTCCCTGAAACTCAGCAGCAAATACTCAAATTTTAGGTCCCTGCTCTCCACAATTTCCTTCCGGCCCCTGATTCCCCCACAGCTCTTTTTTCTGGTCGGAAGACAAGAACCCTGTGGTTATTGTCTCAGAATTGCATGCATGCCAGGGCATAGCAAAGTGGCAAGTTGTAGGATGACATTACTTTGTTGTAGGATAACATAGCCTCAGGTAGTTTAGGTTTATTGGGTTACTCCCATTACAGTGCTCCCATTCCTCTTTGTTTATTTGTAGCTTCTTTCTTAGTGTTTTGTTGACTTGTAAATATTGTTTTTCTCTTCTCCTTGAGTCCTTTGCATAGTTTATTCAGAGCAATGTCCTTTTTGTATGGACACAGAAAGACTTAGCAAATGCTATGCTTTTATAACCTGGGAGTCATTTGACTCTACATGATATTTTCCTCCTGGGCATCTGTTCTCTCAACCTAAGCCTCAGCTGCCCTTACTTCCTAGCACCCCCAAAAGCAGGCTCCCGATGTGGGACAAGATGGACCCAGAGCAAGCGGTGAGTTGTGTGCTACCCTGGCACTGAGATGAGCCTGGCCAAAGTGCCTAATGCTTAACTATAAGTTAAGAGCTTGATCATGGACAAATGTTGTCATGATCCAAACAGTGATAACTAGATTTGGACCCTGCTAGGGTGAGGAGTGATTAATCTAGCCTGAGTGCTGTGGTCTGAGACTGTGGCAAGATGTTGTCAAGAGAGCTTCTTTGCAAGCCTCAATGTATCTCTTGCTACGTCCATACAAAAATAACTAGTATTAAGATGTTACTAAGTGTTTGGACTAAGGGAAAGAAAAAAAAAAAAAACCTTAAGAGTCAGGAAGGGCTTTGGAATGCCCTGCCCTCAGGAAGGGCTTTCTTATGTTGATTTTGCTACCTGGCTGGGTGTAGCCTAGAGGGCAAGGTGGGAGAGAGAAGTAGGAGGAGAGACTGAGAAGCAAGAGAGGCTGCAGTTGATTGAGAGAGGCAGGAGCTGGGAGTGCCGGAGATGAGAAAGATGGAAGATTGAATAAACGGTAACTAATCAGCAACCAGCTTGGTCCTTGTTCTTCCTTCGCCTGTCCTTGACCACCGGCCGTCCTGATCCATTCCACACACTGCGGTTCCAGAGCACTGAAAGCGGGCAGTGAGACAGAGCCGCCCAGAGAGCCCGAGAGTGCACGCGCCTCTTGGCGTGCCTTAGTTTTTTACACTTTGTCATCTCCCCTCTTGCCATAAGGAGCTTGTCCCGGTTTTTCCCAGAGTTTAGGCTTACCCCAGTCACACCCATCAAGGTGCTCCCGAGTCATTCCAATTCCTTTGTTTAGGTGTAATCACTTCTCTATGCGCTCTTCCCCAAAATAGTTAATCAGCTTTTCCCCTAATCTGACTCTGCTAATTTGTAAGGTCAGACCTTCCTAGGACACTGAACTTATGTTATAAGTTAATATTGACTTTCTCCTCTCCTTATGCCTTTTGAATAATTTACTTTAAGGCAATGTCCTTTTTGTATAGACACAAGAAGACAATATTATGATTTAGTAACTTGGGACTTAGTTGGCTTCGAATATTATTCATTCCCGGGCATCTGCTTTCTCCACTTAAGCCTCAGTTGCCCTCAGTTCCTAGCACCCCAAAAGCAGGGTCCCGACAAGGGACGAGACGGATCCAGGGCAAGCGGTGAGTTATGTGCTACCCTGGCATCGAGATGGGCCTGGCCAAAGTGCCAAATTCTTAACTATAAGTTAAAAGCTTGATCATGGACAAATGCTGTCATGATCCAAAAGTAACAATGAGACTAGGACCCTGCTAGGGCTAGGAAAGACTAATCTGGCCTGCACACTGTAGTCTGAGATCAAGATGGCCTCAGGAGAGCAATTCTATAAGCTTTAATGCATTTCTTATTGTGTCCATACAAAATGATTAACATTACAAATGCTTATATGTTTGCTGGATGATGAGAGGAGAAACACACTCATGGGACTCCGCCCTTGGGTGGATCCTCCTGCTGAAAGAAAATCAGTCCTAGGAGAAGCATCCTCTGAGGGAAAGGAACCTTACCCCTATTGATTGTGACCACACCTAAGTGTACGCCCCAACCCCCTCATGCTGGAGAGATTTAACTAGGTTGTAAGAGTGGGTTGGGGGGCGAGATCCAGAGAGAGATCCAGAACCGGGAGAGAAACAGAGAAAATGAAATAAACTGATCGAGCAACCAGTTTGGCTTTCTTCCTCTGTCACCGCCCTTGACCAACAGCCACACACAGTGGTTCCAGAGCACCGAACGAGGGTGGTGAGACAGAGCCACTCGGAGAGCCCAAGAGTGCACATGCCCATCAGCGTGTTTTTTACAGCAAGTGAAATCATGGAAACAAATTAGCAAGTTTGTTCTGCATATTCTTCAGATTTATAAACTTCTTTCCTTAATTCCTTTGGTCAGATACCAGTACTTTCTCTCTGACTCTTAATTGCTTAGTAGTCTTCATTGCTGAAAATTACCTTCATCAAGGCAGGGCCAACAGAGGAGGGGCAGAAATAATATAGGAGAGAGTGGGATGGAGTGTGGAAATGGCCTCTCTCCTTCAACTAGATCCCACCCCACAGAGAATTTCTCTAAGAGCTTTATTTTATCTATTCTCTGTATTCAATTCTGGAATCTAAACTGCTATGAACCAACATTATAAAATTTAAGGAGAAAAAAATAGGAAATTGGCATTGGCTGCTCTTTGAATCTTGGGTTTTCTACCCAAATTCACATAGTTATTTTTGAGAATCCATAGTAAACATCCAGCATTTTTAATTTTAAAGACTGAGTGATACAAGGTGGAATGTACTTAGTTCACCATACTCAGACCTTAACTGAATAATATCTTTTGTTTTCTGTTTGTTTGTTTTTTGCTTTCTGGGTCACACCTGGAGATGCACAGGGGTTACTCCTGGCTCTGCACTCAGGAACCACTCCAGGCGGTGCTCAGGGGACCATATGGGATGCTGGGAATCGAACCAGGGTCGGCCACATGCAAGGCAAATGCCCTACCGGCTGTGCTATCTATCGCTCCAGCTCCTCAACTAAATAATGTCTTAAACCACGATGTTACTATAGAAAAACCAGCAATTGATAGAAAAGATGAAGAATAAAAAGAGTCTATACTTGCCCCAAGGTTGGCAAATAGATGTTTATATTCTTAAGGCTGAGAGAGGAACTAATTCAGCATCTTTGGTGGTTTTTTAAAGTTACTATCAGTATTAACTGTGAGACCCAATCCTGAAAATGACTGATATTAGATGTCTTGGCAATTAGTGGGTTTTTTTTTGTGTGAGATGCTCTTAAACTTGTGATAAAATTTAAGAAACAGTGTGATAAAACGCAAGAAAGAGGACCTGTATCTTATAAAAGCAATTGAAATTTTCTCAGCAGAATAGGAAAAAGGAAATTTCCTGATTTTACATTGGAGAATAATTGTATAACCTAGAAAATTGCTTTTAAATAGCCATCAGAATTTTTTAAAAAATCCGGTGTAGGAGGTCACTTCTATTTTGACTAGTCCATTCCCTCTTTATCAAGTCCAACATGTGAATCTATCTGCCTAGCAATGTCCAAGTGACTTACTTTTTCTAGGATTTTCCCTAGAGAGATCATTATCAGAGTCAAGAAATAGAACCATATTTAGGTGCTGTTTTGGAGAATAGTGATTTATTCAGAGCACTTGGATCAAGGACTTAAACCTATGGGTAGAAGAGCTGTGCAGGGATTATTTTTGATTACCAGAACTAAGTCTGTCTGGGAAGAATATAATGAAGTTTATATTATTATATGTATTATATTATTATATGTAATATAATAATATAAAGAGGCAAATGTATTCTGATGTCCCACAAATTATACCACAAGCTCCCGATTTTAGCTGAAATCAGGGTTATATTTAACGGAAATATTTATATACTAATTAGAAACTACTGAAAAACATACTTACTTGAACATCGTTTAAATTATCTGCCTGTTGTTTCTGACAACATTCTGTGGGGATGAGGGAGGAAAACATTAATATATTTTCTGAGAATAAAAAGTATCAACACAAGCATGATGTTATTTTCCATTAAATTTGAAATCATGCAGATACAAGTTATTCTTTATTCAGCATATAGACTTTGTAAATAAAATTGAAACAGATGAGATCCCTACAACTCTGGAAATGTCATAACCCTTCTTGTAGATGTAAGATTTATGAAAAATACCGTGGCACTAAAATGGAAGAGGCTGACTCTAACTCAGTAACTTGTAACTCTGCAGTTATTTTATTTTAATAGCCCTCACTATTTATTTGTACAATAAGGAGTTACCCTATAAACTAAGAGGTTTTTTAAGCTCTAATAATCTTTTATTCTTCTTAGATAATAATAAGTCAATTACAGGAATAAAAAGAAAGGTACTAGTTTTATAAAATACTTCCACTTATAATCAGGATTATTTTGAAAAAATAACAAGAGGATATCTGGTGGTATTGATATAGAACTGAACATTACATTCTTTCCAGAGGTTATTATGTCATTAAAAAAAAAAAACTCACTTCAAGGACATGGAAAATACATTGCTAGTGTATTACACAAACACCCCACCAGGGAGAGAGTTTACCTGCTAGGGAGTTAGGAAATCCGAGTTTGAGTCCATTTCACTGATAGAAGCTAAGCTGAAAAATTAACTCTAATTTCTTAGTCTTCTCATATGCAAGATATGAATGAGACAATTTTCTTTGTCTTTCACAGGGACACTAAATAAGACATTTTATGCGTGAACACTTTTAGAGACTTACAATAATCAAAAGTTAATATACGGGATAATTCTCTGAATTATACTTTGGGTCACTATAGGTCCTGAGTAAGAATAGTAATCGTAAAATCTCAAATGTTATAGTAAAAATTCAAATGTAATAAGAACTGCTTAACTTAGTTGTTTGGTTAAACTAGTAAAATTTAAAATTTTGTTGTTGGTTGAAAATTTCTATGTTTAACACTATACATCACATTATTAAAATGATTTTTGCTTTTAGATGACTAAGGGTACTTGGGTTCATCAATGAGGCTGCAGTTTTAAGTTTTAATTTTACAAGATTCTGAATTAAATAGCTGTCTTTGAATACACTATGAAATTTGGCCTGGTAAAAAAAAGTTTAAAATTTCCAGGAATTGGAATTAAAATTTAAAATATTCAGAAAAATTTCCAGGAATTGAGAAATTCACATACTCATGTGTAACTTGTTAGATATTGTGTGTGTGTGCATGCATGTGCATGTTCATGTGTATGTGTGTGTGTGCATGTGTGTTTGTGTATTGGGGTCCTACCCTTCTGCGTTCAAGTACTTATTTCTAAATCTTTGATCAGGAATCCCTCTTGGCAGTACTTTGGGGATCTGATGGTACTGGGGATTGAACTGGTGTCAGCTGCATGCAAGGCAAACATCATACTATCTCTCCAGACACATTTATTTAACATGAATCTAAGATGTTTATATCCAGCCCTGACCTCTCCATTTACCTCATCTTAAATACCCCATTACTAATGTGACCTCAGCTCAAAACTTTAATGGGTACCACAATCTCAACATTAAAAATAGATAATTTGTCTGACCTCTTTCCCAGCTCCCCTTTCTAGTTATTCTTATTTTTTTCATATATCTTACCAAAGGCCCCTTCTCCTGAATATTTTAATCCTAAGGGAAAAACCCAATATATTGCTTATAGAGCATGCACTCTACAGGATATAGTGAAAAAAATCAATAAAACAAATGTATCAGATAGTAAGTTCATAGGTGGAATAAGAGATGTCATGGAGAGAATGAGGTAACAAATTTAAAGAGCCATCTAGAAATGATTCACTAAGAAGCTAAAAGTCATTCTTTAAAACTGAGCTGGAATTTCCTCGTATAAAAATGAGGGTGGTGAAAGTAGTGATTTATTTTTATCTTTAGCAACTGATTATTTTAAAATCATATCAATTATTATTTTGACACCTTCTGGTTATGACATCTAATTCAAAGAATTTTAACATAATTACTTGAATTTTCTTACTGAAACTTACTTCCATTCACAAGTTGAGAAAATGTGCTCCTCACAAGTAAATCCATGAAGGATTTGGGTATTTTAAAAGGGTCAGGGTTAATCTTTGATTTGAGTTCAAGATCACTTTATAAATTAACATAAAATTCTATTTGCTCCTACTATTAGGACATATTGATTTTCTGAGGCTTCAAGAAAGAACAAAACAGATCTTTAAAAATATTCTAAGGAATCTACTGATCAAAAAAGAAGTTAACTACAAACTAACTAGATTCTAATATGAGAAAATCCAAAAATTTTTGTATCTAATTTTAAAAGACTTTGGGGGAAATAGTGGTATAGCTAAGCACAGGAAGAATAAATACTGAAAGAAACTGTTTGACAAAAAATAAAATTGTTGTCTTATTTTTTTTTGTCTTATTTGTAATTTCAATTACAAATATAAGCTACTGCATAATACACCATTATTTTGTTGCTATTTCTCATAAAAAGTATTAAATTTTGCCAAAATATGAATAAAATTTTAGAAACAATTCAGATAATGCAAGTGGTTGCTCTAATACAAGTGGGTGTCATAATTTTACACCTAAGTTATATAGTGTGAATTAATTTTACAAAAAATACATAATCTCACAGAAAAATATTTTTAATTTGATAACTAAAAAATTTATAGAAGCAGCAAATATGCTATTCTTTTGAATATGTTTTAATTTAAATTAAGAAATGTAGTTCAAACCTTCACATATGTTAGTACTTGTATCACGGGAACTATCTTCAGTCTCTCTAAAACAAAAAAAAATTCATTTTCTTTGTATTTAATCAATGAATAAAGTGTCTAAGTAAAAGAACAATCTGCCAGTTTTCACATGAAATCATACTTGGAACAATTTATTATGTAATCTCCATTTTAATAAAAATATTTCTGAAACTTAATTTTTTACTTAATTTTTTTGAGAAAGTATACCATACAACTATTGTTCAGTATACAGTTCCTTGATTTAAAACGTTTACATTGTTTAAAATTATTTTTAAAAATTATATTCTTATAAACTTTATAAACCAGAAACATCCATACACAACCTAGTTCATTTCCCCAACTGAAACTAGTTACATCCATTTCCCTCATCTTCCTGTCAACGGGACCCACTCTCCTACTTTTGACTTGGGAACCATAAATAGCTGTAGACATGCAATCTTTGCCCTTTAGAGCTTATTTATTTCATATGTTCAGTAAAAATTCATATGTTACAGTATATGTCATAGTATTTTTACTTTTAAGGACTAAATAATATACACTTAATTAACACATTTTGTTTACTCATTGATGCTTACTCATCATGGAATCTTGGGATTGCTTCAATGATTTAGTTACTGTAAATAAATCTAATATGAACATGTTCGTACAAATACCCATTCAAGTGCCTATTCCTAATTCTTTAGGGGAAATACCAAATTCTTGGAAAATGCCAGAATATTCAAAAGTGGGACTGTGGGATCACATATTAAATATATATAAAATACATATTACATTTGTATCATTATATCACTGTTATCCCATTGCTCATCAATTTGCTCGAGTGGGCACCAGTAACATAGCTTGCCAGGCTCTGCCGTGTGGGTGGGATACCCTCAGTAGCTTGCCGGGCTCTCTAAGAGGGATGGAGGAATAGAACCCGGGTCGTCTGTGTGCAAGACAAACGTCCTACCCACTGTGCTGTAGCTCCATCCCATATATAATATATATAAATATATAATAGGATCACCTGTAAGGATGATTAGAGGCCACCCTAAAAGCCTCTGTCCCTCTCAGAGAGCCCGGCAAGCTACTGAGGGTATCCCCGCCTGTACGGCAGAAAGTGGCAAGTTACCTGTGGCGTATTTGATATGCCAAAGACAGTAACAATAATGGCCTCATTCCCCTGACCCTGAAAGAGCCCCCAGTAGGCAGCATTGGGAAGGATGAGTAAGGAAATTCTGTGAGGCTCTTCGTTTTCCTAGAGTAAGCAGACACCATTGTTCTACACTAGCATGAGACAGGGACAAATTGAGACGTTACTGGCGGCTGCTGGAGCAAATCAATAAGCAATGGGATGACATGTGATACAAGTGATATATGTATGTGTGTGTGTCTGTGTGTATGTATGTATTTCAGAAAATATGAGTAGGATTATGTACTATTGCTGCGAATGCAAATTCACAAAATATGGTATGGATAGTTCTTAATAAAGATGGAAACTCCTGGCTGGAAAGTTTGTATAAGGAGCGGGACATTTGTCTTGAATTCTGACCTCCAGTTTCAATTGTGACACCTCATATGGTCCTGCAATGCTCACCAGAAGTGATTGCTAAGCACAGAACCAGGAGAAAGCACTGAAATACACCAGATATGACCCAAAATCAAATAACAAAAAAGGAAATTCCATTTTTATCTAGCAATACTATGCCAAGGATTTGACCTGGAGAATATGAAAACACTAATTTAAAACAATATTTGCACTCATATTCACAGTATCATTATTCACAATAGCCAAAACACATAAAATATATATAATATGTTATATTATGTTTATTCAAAGAGTAAAGTAAGTTTTACAGGGGCCAGAGAGAGAGTACATTGAGTAAGGCACTTGTCTTGCTTGAGGCCAACTTATGCCAGGTGCGGACTGAAAACAAAACAAAAAATTTCCATTCGAAATATTAATAATATTGCGGCTGGAGCGATAGCACAGCGGTTGGGCCTTTCACGCGGCTGACCTGAGTTCGATTCCTTCTCCCCTATCAGAGAGCCCGGTAAGGTACCAAGAGTATGGAACCCTCACAGCAGAGCCTGGCAAGCTACCCGTACATATTGGATATGCCAAAAACAGTAACAATAAGTCTCTCAATGAGAGACGTAACTGGTGCCCACTCGAACAAATCGATGAGCAACGGGATGACAGTGACAGTGGCTATATTCAGTTATACCCAAATGAGACTATTTTTTAATACATACTTCATTTTCATAAAAGTAGTTCACAATAGTTCATTAAAGATAATATTCAAATACCAATCCCACCACTGAGCACCTTCCCACTACAATAAGACGGAAGTGTGTGAAGTTTGTTGTATTTCATTCTGGAACCATTAAGTCTGTATATAAGAGAATACAAGCAAGTATGTTAAAACCAAACAAACGTGTACTACTTTTGTTACATCAGTGGGCTAGGGTATAAGAGGTCCAGGACATTATGCAGCGCTCTTTTCCGGGAGCTTTAGTTTATAGTCTCTGGATCTTGGTGGTTGATGTAGTCTCTGGATCTACATGGCCCTGGGTGACCAGTTTGTGCGTATGACTGTCAAGCTACTGGAAAACTGGGTATGGCCAGGTCCTGCATACTGGGTTTTCCAGCCAGATCCCCCTTGGGTGACGCTTGTCCCTGCTTAGGTGAGGCTCCTCCAATAGTGTGGAGAGTGGCCTTGAGCATGGCTGCAGTTGGGTTTAGGAGGTCTTTGGCTGCTGGGGTTCTGCTTGGGGCAGGGAGGGAAACTTAACCTGCCCCCCTCTGGGGTGCCCTGGTGAAAACAGCCTGGTGCGGGGTAAGGACATTCTGCCAAAATAAAACTATTTTATATCCTACAGATGTTTTTAAATTTTAATGGGAGAGCCTGGTAAGCTCCCAAGAGTATCCCACCTGAACGGGCAGAGCCTGGCAAGCTACCTGTGGCATATTCAATATGCCAAAAACAGTAACGATAGGTCTCATTCCCCAGACCCTGAAAGAGCCTCCAATTGTTGGGAAAAAGGGGTAAGGAGAGGCTGCTAAAATCTCAAGGCTGGGAGGAATAGAGATGTCACTGGTGCCCTCTCGAGTAAATCGACGAACAATGGGGTGACAGTGATACAGTGAATATTATACACTATCATATACATTATTATAAAAACTTTTTATACCATACATTATAATACTATATATCACATGTAGATATATAATATATACTATGTACATAATTGGTTGGAGTGATAGCACAGCGGGTAGGGTGTTTGCCTTACACATGGATGACCCAGGTTCGATTCCCCCATCCCTCTCAGAGAGTCTGGCAAGCTATTGAGAATGTCTTGCCCGCACGGCAGAGCCTGGGAAGCTACCCATGGTGTATTCAATATGCCAAAAACAGTAACAACAAGTATTACAATGGAGACGTTATTGGTGCCTGCTCGAGCAAACTGATGAACAATGGAACAAAAGTACTACAGTGCAGTGCTACTATGTACATAATAATTTCTTTGTTTCTTAGTTTATTTATATGTCGTTTCTTTATATATGCATATATATAGATGTACATATGTGCATATATGTATATTTATATATACTCTTCCATTAAAAGAGACAAAATTAAGTCTTTGGGGAACAAAATGGATGGATCTTTATTTGATTATGTTAAGTGAAATAAATAAATAATTGGGATTGGAGAGAGAATACTGCAAGATAAGTTTCTTGCCTTGAATACAACTAAGATTCCATCCCCAGTGCCCATATGGTCTCTCAAACCCACCAGCAGTGATTTCTGAGCACAGAGTCAAGAATAAGCCCTGAGCACAACAATGCATCCTGAATTAAAAAAAGACAAGAATAGAAAAGAAAACAGGGATAGGAGAGTTAGTGCAGCGGGTAGGGCACTTGCCTTGCATAAAGCCTACCTGGATTCAATCCCCGGCATCCCATATAGTTCCCAGGCACCACTGGGAATGATTCTTGAGTTCAGAGCCAAGAATAACATCTAAGTGTCACTCGTTGTGGCCCCAAACCGAAACAAAAAAGAAAAAATATAAAACATAAAAACCCCAAACAGACTTCCCCCCAAATAAAGAGATTAGGGGGGAAAAAAGGAGGGGGCAGTAGAAATGTGAATAACTAAAGAAAATGACCTATTAAAAAATAAAAGAGAATATTATTAAAAAGTTTTATACCTGGCAAAGACTATCAGTGTTACTAGAATAACAAGGAAAGGGATTGAAAGGAATGAGTAAATGGGTCATTTTGGCAGTGAAATGGCACTGTGAGCAGGGGCTGTAAAATCCCATATAGAGAGTGTTGTGATGGGTAGTCCCTGAAATTCCATAGAATTAAAGATCATTAAGAAATCAATGATCTGGACCGTCTATCACATTACATTATCCTTCATGTCTTTTTGCTACTATCACATTAATTTTAATATCATGATTCTGCAGTAAGTCAGAAATCAAACTTTGTTTTACCGTTTCAAAATTAGCTATTAGGAGAATACTAGATTATATATAAATAATACTTGTTTTTTCTGTAACACACCATTAATACTTTTATAGGCATTCAATTTAATCAGATTAATTTGGGAGATATTGACATTGTAGCAATATTGGTTTCTAATTCATTAACAAAATATGCCCAAAATATGCCTTTTCATTTGCGTCTCTTAATTTCTTCTAGCATAACTTGTCATTTTCAGTGTGCAACCATTTTCCTCCTGGTAAATATTATTTAAACATTTTAATCTTTTTATAGTCTTACTAATGTTTACCCATTAATTTTGATTTATGATTGTTCAAATATATAAAAAGCAATAAAAATTTTCATTATGATTTTGTGTCCAAATTTGATCAGTTAATTAATATGAGTGTGTTACTTTAGCATTTCTACAGAGAAGATAACATTTGTGAACAAAGATAATTTTACTCTTCCGCTTGGATTTCTTTTAACCTTTACCTAATTTTTGGACTAGAGTTACTAGTACTGAAGTGCATAGCCTTGTCTTGTTCTTTAATCTTAGAGGAAATGTTTTCCAAGTTTTCACCCTTATTAGGAAATGAGAAGTTTTCTGTATTTGCTTTGATGAATTTGAGATATTTTTTACTATCATCCGGGAGGAGTGTGATGGGGAGGGTGCAGCAGGCTGATTTAGCTTGGATGGAGGCTCAGCATATGGTCCCCAGAACACTGCCAGGAATAAGTCCTGAGCACAGCTGGATGGAGCCCCCAAACAAAAACTCAAATAAAAGAACTGGGCTAGAGCGATAGTGTAGCCATTAGGGGGCTGACCTTGCATGTGGCAGACCCACTTCAGGGTTCAGTCGGGCAGAATTCCATATGGTTCCTTCAGTACTGCAAGCAGTAATTCCTGAGCAAAGAGCCAGAAATAATCCCCAGCACTCCTGGGTGTGGCGCCCAAACAAACAAACAAACAAAAAAGCCCCAAAGCCCCCCCAAAACAAAAGAAAAGCCAACTCCAAACCAGTCTTCATAAAAATGTATATGCATATATTTCATAAATATCTAAACACACAACATTGATAGGTATACATTATAATGAGATTCTCTTGCCCCAGCACCTGGCTGTCTTCCCCGGGCCCCTCAGAGAGGCTGGGTTCCAGTTTCCTTCTCCGCCCTGAGCAGAGGCCCTGCAGCCGAAGACTTCCGGAACCCAGCCACAGCCATGCTCAAGGCCCCTCTCCACATGTTCAGATGAGCCTCACACATGAAGGTACCGCAGAGGAACCCAGGTGTGTGGGACCCGGGGCTGAGACCTCCAAGCCTGCTCTATCAGGACTGGGTCTCTTCCGGCCAGATTTCCCATTTTCCAGTAGCTAGGTGGTCTACACCCAGGGACTGCCCCCAGCACCGTGTAATCCCACCAACAGCCTAAAGCCAGAGACTACAAAACTAAGCTCCCGGAAGACATCTTAAAGCCTAGTTCCCCCTCTGGGACAATCTGGCAAGCTACCAAGAGTTTCCTGCCCACATGGGAGAGCCTTGAAAACTCCCCATGGTGTATTCATATGCCAAAACCAGTAACAATGATGTGTCTCATTCCCCTGACAGTGAAAGAGCCTCCAGTGCGGCACCATTGGAAAGGACGAGTAAAGAGAGGCTTCTAAAATCTCAGGGCTACGATGAATGGAGACATTACTGAGACCGCTCGAGAAATTCGACAATCAATGGGATGATGATGATGATGATATTATGCTGATGTTTGCATCATTAGGCTAAATTAAAGTACTCCTCAAACTAATTTATTACTAACTGAGGTTTGTTACTGTGTTTATTTTGAATGTATTCTATGGTATCATGCCAGAGCCTGGCAAGCCACGTGGCATATTCGTTATGCCAAAAAACAGTAACAACAGTATCACAATGGAGACATTACTGATGCCCACTCAAGGTAATAGATGAGCAATGGGATGACAGTGATACAGTGATTTTTACTAATTCCTAGCTTACTTTTTATTGTTACCATTAAAATGTGTGGAACATTGTCAAATTAATTTTCTGTGTAAATTTATGATAAAAAATGCATAGCATTTCTCTTCCCCTTTTGAGGTAATATCCTCCCTAAATAGTGCTCAGGAGGTCTAAGGCTCCCTCCCATAAATAGTTGACCAACCAGGACAGTGGTTCAAGCAAGAGCTGAAAGATATAGTGTCACAGTCTCAGGGATACTACCAGAGCCCCACCAGTGATGCTTGGGTGCCTCTAAGGCTGCACCTTGTGGTGCTCTGGCACTCCAAGTTTGCACCCTGCAATACTCAGAAGATGGTGCTGTGCTGGGTCATGAATCAAACTTGGTTATATGCAAGATATGTGCCTTAACACTGCTGTTCTCCTCCTTAATATTATGTTTCACTGTTTAATTGGTTAATATTTGAACTTTCAATTTTAGGGAAGAAATCCTTCTTATTTGTGAAGAATGATGAAGAATGATGCTTTTAATATGCTGTTGAATTTTTAATTAGCATTGTTGAAGACTTTCACAATAAATACCAGCTCTATTGGTCCATTGTATTTTTTTTCTTGCCTTGTCTAATTTCAGAATTAAAGTAATGCCATCTTCATTACTTTGAAGTCATATGGTTCTTTCCAAACATTTGGAAGGAATTTGATAGGAGTTTTTCTTATTAGTTATCCACTAAAGTTTGCTAGAATTCATAAGTAAAACTGCATCCTAAACACTTTTTTGTTAGACTTTTGCTTACTTAGCTGATTTAATCATTTATTAGGAATCAGGCTCTTTAGATTTTATTTCATCATGATTCAGTTTTAGTAGGTCCTGCACTTCTAGGAATCTATCTTTTTTTAAAAAAAATTTTATTGAATCACCATGTGGAAAGTTACAAAGCTTTCAGGCTTAAGTCTCAGTTACACAATGCTCAAACACCCATCCCTTCACCAGTGCACATATTCCACCACCAAAAACCACAGTAAACCTCCCCCTCACCCCCCACCTCCCCAGCCCCCTACCTGGCCTGTGCAGCTGATAAATTTCACTTTACTTTCTCTTTACCTTGATTACATTCAATATTTCAACAAAGGTACACCTGACAATGTTCAGGGATTACTGTTAACTCTGCACTCAGAAATTACTCCAAGTAGTGTTTGGAAGATCATATGGGATGACGAATATCAAACCCCAGCCAACCATTTGCAAGGAAAAGACCCTACAAGTTGTAATATCACTTTAAGCCCTAGGAATATATCCATTTTTATCTAGGTTATTTGAGTTCATATACATTTGATAATAATTCTTTGCTGTAATCCTTTTTGCTTCTATAAAATCAATTGTATTATCATAACTAATCCCTTTAGTTATCTAAATCTACTCTTAAAACCATCTAACAAATTATTCAATTCAGATACTTTATATTTAAGATCCAAAACTTTTCTCATTTTATCAATTTAATTTCCCCCATGACCCTTTGGGTCTTTCTATAGTTTTTGAGAATATTTAATGTAATGATTTTAAGTTAGAGGAGGAGAGATAGTACAGGAATTAAAGCACTGACCTTATAAGTGTGCACGTGGCCAACCTTGCTTCTATCCTAGCATCATAAATGATTCATCTGAAAATTGTGTGTTTGAACACTGAAGGTTCAATCTTAAACACAGAGCCAGGTGGAGACAATGAGCTCTGTCAGATTTGCTCCCTCCAAATGAGAACAAAATTAAAGATAGTGTCATATATGTCTAATTAATATATTTTAAAAGAAATTTTATTGAGATTAGTTTTGATTCTATTCCTAAACCTACTTCCTAAGATCTCAGTATACTTTGTCATCTTCAGTTGAACTTTTGGCTTTTGAAAAAAAAAAAGTATTATCTAGCCTGCTTTATGAAGGCAACCATGACAGTTCTTCTCTAATTTGGGTATTCTGAGTCTTATGTTTTAGATCTTTTGACAGGGCTTTGCCTTCTGAGTGTATATGCTTCCTTTCTCCCTCCAGTCTTCTTATACATGTTGAAATATTTTATATTTCAAGAGTCACATCATGTTTCTTTCTGAGTGTTTTCACATGCTTGATTACATTCCTTTGATACTAATCTCTTCCCTACAGTGTTTGGCATTTGCCACTATCCTGACTCTTCTCTAACATTACTACTATCAACTATCCTCTATGATTTCTAAACTTATCTTTGATTTATTTAATCCCAATCTATATTTCTTTTTTCTTTTTTGTTTGTCTGGGTTTTAGTCCATACATGGCAGTGCTCAGGGATTAATCCTGGCAGGCAGGCTTGGGGAGCCTTATGGGATGCTTTAGGGATTGAACCCGGGTTCCCTGCATGCAAGGCAAGTGCCACACCACTGTACTATTGCTCTGGCTCTTAACTATGATTTCCTATTTAGGTAAAGACAGAAAACATTTTCTCAGCCATCCAAATGATAGATCAGAACATTGCTAACAAATTTCAGTCTTATATTTCCTTCCCCAAGAAGGGAACTCTAAACTGGGCTATTTCCTCTTAAGTATGCCACATTATCTTAACAAAAAAAAAGACCAAAAAAATCTACATAGTTATTACTAACTTAAGTATAATTAATACAGTTTTATATAGTACATAGTTTGTATAGTATAAAGTATAGTTTTAAACTCCCATATGGGAGTATAAAATGAGGCTTCCATAGCCACGCCACCGGATTCCACATCAGACTGTTTTCACTTGGGGTGCCTCGGAGGGGGGTGAGTGAGAATCCTCCCTGCCCCAAGGGGCCCAACCCCAGCAGCCAAACTCCACTACCCAACTGCCACCATGGTCCAGGCCGCTTTCTGGGCACATTATATAAGACACTTCCTACCCATTTTCCATAATTAGCACACCATATTTGATGGAGTTCAGACAATAGGCAACAAATCATAGAGTAATATATGTATATATACATATACACACATAAATGTACACATACATATACATTATATATGTTTATGTATATATTATATACATGTGTATACACACACACACACATACCCCTCTGAGAGAACCTGGCAAGCTACTGAAAGTATCCCACCCACAGGGGCAGAACCTGGCAAGCTACCCATGGAGTATTCAATATGCCAAAAAACAGTAATGATAGGTCTCATTCCCTTGACCCTGAAAGAGTCTCCAATCATTGGGAAAGATGAGTAAGGAGAGGCTGCTAAAATCTCAGGGCTGGGAGGAATAGAGACATTACTGGTGCCCACTCGAGTAAATCGATGAACAATGGGAGTATAAAATTTACTCCCGCTCGAGTAAATCGATGAACAGTGAATACAGTGAATACTAACTTAAATGCAACTTTGTCATATGTATTTTTAATTATTATTATAGTTAAATGACTGTATTCCAGAGCTATTAAAATGTTGCTTTATAAATTGATAATTATGCATTTTTCATTTCCATGAGAATTGCTCTCTTTAGATCTCCCATATCACTCCACACTGATGTTTATTTGGTAGATGTGTGCAAACTGCCTTCATAATTAATACAGATAATAGGTGCCTATATTACTAGTTATATAAATATAGCAATTCTGTAGGAGAGAAAAGTCAATGGTGGGTCATGAATAGATTTCAAAGATAAGATATCAATGTCAAAAAGAGATAATTTTATTGTTCTATTTGGGAGAAACATAACCAGATAAATAGTTATCCTTATTCTGATAGCTTCTTTCATGAGAAAAGTGTGAATATTCTTACAAATTTTAGATATTTTTTTAACTATTCACTGAGTCATTGTTAATTAGATTTCAGTGTACCTTTATCTACTCTATCCTCTATAACAGTCACCATTCAGACTTAGTTCCTGTAGTCATTCAAACTTGAATTAACTTCTTATGCAAACAATGCTCTCCCTTCCTTATAAATGCCATAGTTTTCTAAAATTCATTTCTGAGTATTGCAATTTACACTGCTCATTTTCTTCATATATTTTATAGGCAGATTTGCACTAAAACATTCAACTACTTTAGAGAGTTGAGCAAAACTCCTTTGGCTTCATAGTATAGGTACTATTTGTGACCCAGAGTTGACCTACAATATTATAATGGAAAAGCAAAGGCCACATTAGCAAACTCTTGACCTAAAGTGTCTGCTCAGTAGAAAAAAATAAAGAGTTCAAGTAAACAAAATTGAAGGCTGGGTAGAGATGGGAAGACTTAAAAAGTAACCACAGTGTGGAGAGAAAATTAAAGAGTAGTGAGGAAAAAGTCAAGAACTGAATACTAGTCTAATCACATGTTTTTAATGGGTCCACTTATTCTTCAGGCATTACTTGTATTTTATTTACATTTTACATGAAAATTTACTTACCCAGCTGATGAAATTAGATCTTCTTGATTATAGGAAGATGTACTCATAATTCTGTGTATAAGATAATGTGTTGGCTCAGTATTTTCTTCCTTCTGTAAAAGTTCAAAGTGTTGTACAGATTTGAGATTAATTTGCATGTCTGTACATTAATGGTATGGTCTATACTATGTACATTGGAATGAGAAAAGTTTTAAAAGTAATTTACAAGATGAACACTATAATTCAAATATTAGTGTCATTTTCTGATATAATTTTCTGGAAATGGCTCAATGAAAATGATGTATGTTATATGGAGAAGCTGAAAATATTTTAGAGACAGGCCTAAAAATAATGAAGAACATAGTTTTTCATTTCTGTACTTACCAAATATTCAAAATAATATTTTACTAAGTTGAAAAAGGATAATGAACAGACACATAAATCTGATCAATTTAAGAATCTAGGTCAATTATCTTAATCCATACTCTGATTTAGAAGTCATGAGTGACTTCATGGCCAACCCATTTATAAGAATATCATTACTATGCTACCTGTTAGAATCTATTAAAATAAGCTATTATAATTGGGAATTTTGTTCATAGAATCCATTCTAACATTAGCTAATATAATGCTATAACATTTATCTTAACATTTCTCTCACTATCTCTGGAGCCAGAATTTTCTAACTATGAAGCTCAAGAAAAAAGTCTGCAGATTTAATATGGTCCTGAAATCACACATAGCTTCATAATAGAGATGAGAGTTTTTGTTAATTTACATTTTAATAGCTTTTAATTTGAACAGAGTTATATATTTGCTCTTTTTTTTTCTCGTTCCTTTCAATTTGGGGGTTAACCTAGAAATAAAGTGATCTCAGAATTTTAAGATAAAGATGTTGGGACCCTTTCACCAGGAAATCTTAAACTATGCATGAATTTAAAAACAAGAACAAAAATGATACTTCTGGTACAGATATTTGGACAGAGGCAACTGAAAGGATCTCTGACCCAGATCATTAATTGGAAAGTCTGATGTGAATTAAAAGTTGTTTACATAATTTAACTAAGAGCAATGCAGCTCTTGAGATACAAGACTTAAGCTTACACAAAATATGTGGGGTTTTTTTCAATTCTTCCTATTTTGGTCTCTCTTTTAGTGACACTTTGCCTATATAGTTTGCCTTCACACTTACTGTTCAATGGATATTCACATTACAAATACAATGCAAAAAATGATAGAGCCTAATGCAAAAAAAAAAGGTGCAAATACACTTAAATAGCAGTTTTAAGTAATTAGATTCTATTTCTCTAAGACTAATAATCTCCTCGCTTTAATTTTCCTGTTTGGGCCTCTACATGTCCGGGGTTTCTTTCCATTATGTCAAAATTGAATATTTTGGCTTTATTTATCTCACAGTTGAGTATTGTGGCTTCATTTGTATAGTTATCACACTCTCATTTTTCTTTCTTTCTTTTTTTTTTTTTTGGTGGGGAGACACATACTGAGGTGCTCGGGTCTTATTCCTAGCTCTGTGCTCAGTAGTCACTCCTGGTGTGGCTCAGGGATCATACATCATGCTGGAGTAGAACCTGGTTTGAACAAGAGGGAGGCAGACAATCTGCCTGTTATACTATTGCTCTGGAGTTATTATTTATCTTACACTGAACACTGTAAACTGAGAAAACTGTCTAGAATCACTTTTTTATCTGTAAAAAAAAGATTTTTATGATTGAACTTCTCTTCACTTACCTTAAACTGCAGCTTTTTCTCTGAAGAAGAGTGAATCTGCGCTGAAGTTGTGGAGTGTCTATCTGTATGAAGCTTCAGGACAGTTTTTTTAATTTCTTCACCCTTAACTCCTGGGATATTACTCAAAGTGGTGTCGAAATTTTTGATATTTACACTGGATGTGGATTGACAACATCTGCTTAATGACAACATTTTTTTCAGATTACATGTGCATAACATTGTTTTGGGAGAAATATTTTTGTTTTCTACTGGTTTCATTGCTTCATCCATTTCAAAAGGTTCTTCAAAATCTTCTTGTAAAACTTCACGTATAATAACCTCATCTTCATCAGAATCATATGTTCTCTCTAATTCCTCTTGATCAATATCATGGGCTACCAGTCGAATAATTAGATCCTTTTTGGTGTGAACATCTTTTAAAAGTTCTACCTTGGTGATGTCAGGTTTTCTTATATTTTGAAATGAATTTCTGCAAACAGCCTGCAGTTGAAAGTATGAATATTTTTTAAATGTCTCAATAACTTTTATGTGTTTTAACATAACTATTTTAGTATGATAAGCAGTTTCAACTTAAGTATTATCTTCAAAAGTCACTTAGTTTTATATTAGCAATATATTAAGAAACAAAAGTTTGATCATTTAGTTTTGTTCAGAGATAATATTTATCTAGCATTATTGACTACACAGCTTAAGGAAAAATCTAAACTTTTTTGTTTGAACTCTTTTTTTTCCACAACAAAATTTGCTTTACAAATACTTTTCATTTACCTTGAAAATTTTGTTACAGTAGTAGTAATGATATACTTATCTATTTATCATTGTTAGGGAGTTCATAGAAAAAGTTAATGTATGTTATATCCCCCTCCTATAGCTCTATTTTTGGTGGAGGGGGTTTGAGCCACACCATGCTTAGCTCAGAGTTTACTCCTGGCTGTTTGCTCAGGGTTCACTTCTAGTGGTGCCCACTGGAATTTATGTGGTGCCAGCAATTAAACCCATATGATCATGATTGTAAGGCAAATGTCTTAATAATTGTCCTATATCTCTGGCTGAATCTAAATGTTATTAACAAAATAAAAATGTTATATTATTTTCATGTCTTTTAGAAATAGCCCACTGTAGCACTGTAGCATTGTCATCCCATTGTTCATTGTTTTGCTCTAGTGGGCACCAGTAATGTCTCCATTGTGAGACTTGTTACTGTTTTTGGCATACTGAATATACCACGGGTACCTTGCCAGGCTCTGCTGTGTGGGCAGGATACTCTCGGTAGCTTGCTTGGCTCTCCGAGAGAGACGGAGAAATCCAAACCGGGTCGACTGCACGTAACGCAAACACTCTACCCGCTGTGCTATCATTCCAGTCCAGAACTAGTCAAAAACCTAAATTTTAAAGGACTTTGAGTCTTTTCCTTATTTTTCCAAGGAAAAATATTTTCCAAGAGAAACTTTTGACTATATATCTTTATTTTATGTATCCTGCCTAATAAATTGTTATTTCTGGTTTTAAATGTATAAAGACAAATAAAAGGAAAAACACATATAAATGACCCAACTTCTGTATCTTTCAAGATGTCATAAAAGCCAGTTTTTCAGTGAGTGTCATAAAAATTACCTTTAGTAGAAGCAAAATCAAGAAAAAGGCTCCTCAAGAAATAAAAACCATCAAGCCATGGTAATTGCATGAAGTTAAAAGGGTTTGGGCCCCTGCATCATATATGGTCCCCTGACCCTTGCCACAAATGATTCCCGAGAGAGAGAGTCAGGCTCAAGCTTGAGCATTGCCAGGTGTGGCCACAAATCCAGAAAGAAGGGAAAAACAATTTTATATTTCCTTTGAAAGTGTAAGGGACATAAAAATAATTTTACATGTTTCTAAACTTTGATTAATGTATGTGACTGATGAATTGGGAATTTGTTACCTCCAAACAGGATATACAGACCTGACGTAGAGCTAGCAAGTGTCTATATTTTCTTCTCTAATCTACTGTTCTTTGATCCTTCTCAATGTCTATGTATGAGATGTAAAACTATGGTAACAAGAATGGTGCAACGTCTATATCTTAAGGGTCTTACTCCAAATAGATACTTTTATCAAAAGGTTACCAAATAATATGCTAATACAATCTGCTAATATGCTAATAATTTAAGGGCTGCAGATATAATGCAGAGGGTAAGGGTTTTTGCTTTACACAGGCAGACAGGGTTCAATCCCCAGCACCACATATGGTTCCCTAAAACCCACCAGGAATGCTCCCTGAGCACAGAGCCAGAAGTAAGCCCTGAACATAGCCAGAATATAGTGCCAAAAACAAAATAGCAGAAAATTAGAGTATCTGCATCTATAAAAATGTATAGAAGAGAAAATAAAATGGTACTTAATAGTATAGAAAATTTTTTAGAAAGGCTAATTGAGTGGAAGTTAGAAAAGAAGTATCCAAGTTTGTAACTATGTGTTTGTTGATGGATTGATTTTACAAAGTTCTACTGCTAGTCTTCTGAGTTTGATATTCTATTAAGTGGCTCTTTGAAATACTTTTATATAGTCATAATGAAGAGCTATAAGAATGATATGAGGTCGTATTTTTTTCTGGATCATCAAATGATTGTTTTACTACTAAAAGTATGTTCATGTATTATACAAATGAGCTTATAGGTTCATATATTCCTATTCCTTAAAAAGTATGTAAGATAAAGCTGATTGTCTTGGGGAAAATAGCTTGAGACTTCTAGAGTGAAGCAATAGGTTATTTGGAATTCCCATACAACTATATTAGTAAATTGATGAACTGGTATAATCAATTATCCTATTGAAAAAGTCAATAAACAAAAATACAGTTGATAAAGGATCAGAGAACTATTTTATGCTGTTGTCCCTTCACTTACCTCTAAGGGTTTTGTATCTAGTCGTCCTGTTCTATCCAATGAGATCCGTCTTTCTTTCTTTATCTTCTCTACAACTAATCCTGATGTGTGGTAACTTTTCCCACTTATTGATGCTTTTCTCAACTCTGTTATACTATGTCCTGTGGTTCTCAAACATTCTGCCTTTAGTTTCTCAAGAGGTAGTGTTTTTACAGAAATTACTGCTAAGTGTTCTGCGATAATGTCTGGATCAATTTTGATTGGTCTATTCCCTATATGTGGAATTATTTTAACTTCTGAATCCTCTTCAGATAAATATATGTCTGAATTTTGGTCCTCATGAAGACTCATATTGCCAGCATGTTCCTCAGCCTTTTCAAGAATTCTACTCGTGTGTAGGTCACTAAGTACACCGGAGCTCTCTATGTCACTAAGTGCACCGGAACTTGTAGGCGGGTTAGTTTCTAATGAAATATTTGAAACACTTTGAATAATTAAACTAGCCACTTTTTTAGGGAAGACATTGTTTGTATCTCTTAAATCATCATAAAGTTGCTTCTGGTTTCCAGATTGTTGCAGTACTTTATTATATACAGTATCAATTACACGAGAAATAATTTCTATACTTTCTGAATTTAAAATGTGTTCTTCAGGATCAGATGTGATAAGATTAATATTACTTTTGGAAATTTCAGTTGTCACAGATTTTGTCAATTGAGATGCAATTTTGTTTAACTCAATCTTTGATATTTTTTTTTCTTCTTTGCTTGAGGCACTTGGTAACTTTAGTACTTTTGCCAAGAATAAGGCTAGTGCTTCTTCTAAAAATGTGGCATCTAATGTAACACCTTTTTTGGATAAAGATTTATCCTGAGACTTATGTTCATCCACAATTTTGATCACTTTTTCTATGATTTTGAGAGCTTCCAGAACTAACTGTGAACTCGATGCTTCCTCTACTTGAGGTTGAAATTCAGAATTAGCAACTTCCTTTATCATTAAAAACCCTATTATATCAGATAGGACATTGCTCTTACTCATTAAATCTTTAAATACAGAAGTAAGTGAGCCAGAATGTTTTAAAACTTGGGTATAAACAGAGTCAACAACTTTTTCAATTGTTGCATTGTTGGCAGAGTTATTAGTAAGCAGTTCCTTGACTGGTGGTACAAGTTTAATATTACTTTTTGAGATAAAGTCTTGTAATGAATTTAAGATTTTTGAGGCTATATTTTGCATTTCAATTTCTAGAGATTTGGATTTTTCCTTCTCTGCTTTTGGAAACATTGACAGGAGCTTTGCTAAAAATTTTATAGCAATTTCTTCAATTATATTGTAAGGCAGTGTATGACAATATGATAGTCGATTCTGGGGAGTACTAACAGTTTGGATAACACCTTTAAGAATATTTTCAACAACACTGTCAACTTCTGCACACTGATGTGGAGTTAGCTCTCCAGAAAAGTAGTTCTGCAACTGATTACCAGTAACTTCTCGTAGAACTAAATCCACTATGGTTTCTGAAAGAATTTTGCATCCACTGGATACACAATTCTTTATTATATCTTGTGATCCAAACTGTGACAAAAGATTATTATAGATAGAATCCATCACTACTTTAATAATTTCATCATCATTGGGATGTAAGCATTCTACATACTGTATAATAATATCATCATCTTTGGAGATCTCTGCTTTAATTGTACTTACTAGCTTGACTTGAAGAAAATCCAGTTCTGTAAACTGGTCATCCTCTGAAGTTTCTGCTTTGGCATTATATACTGAGGAGAATATTTTAGATAAAAGAGCAGAAATAATATTATCCAAAAATTCATGATTCAGCAAGATAGTATATGGTGATGATGTTTGACATTCTTTGCTTACTGTTTTAACCATCTTTTGGATCTTTTGAACAACATCCTTTGATTCCAAAGGCAAGCATTCTGAAGCTAAAACCTCATCACAAAATAGAGAATCAAGATTATGTTGAAAAATTTCATCTATCATTGCACTAGTTAATCTTTTGGCGAAATTTTCTCCATTACGTTTTATATTCTTACAAATGGAGTCTTGCGATTTGAATTCCTTCAAAATATTGCATATAGAGGAGTGAACAATTTTGTTGACTAATGTTTTATCAATTTTTGATATTTTATCTAGGAAAGGTCTTCTAGTTGATGAGGGTTTCTTACTCATTTTATGCGCATTTGACATTTTATTCACACTTAGCTTCTTAGAAGTGCTGAATGATGATTCGTCTGTATTCGTGGGAGACAATTTAGGAATTTCTGACAGTTTACCAATAGGTGAAAAAGACTGGCTTTCCTTATCTGGACTAAATACCTTAATTTGAGCATCTGTAAATTCTTTTAATAATGTTTCAATAAGTTTCACAGCTGTGTTATAGAGCTCAGTTTGAATTTCATCATCCTTTACATTTTCACTTTTATATGTTTTTGTTTCTGGTGAGGAAGAAAAGATCAATTTCTTAATCATTTCAGTAATAACATCTTCTAGAAATTTAGCCGGGAAAATCCCAGGTTTGCTCTTTGGTGAGTACTGAAAATTGTCATTCTTAATCGGTTCATTTTTAATTTCCTTAATTTCGATTTTTTCTTTTTTCTCCGGCTCCCACTCCTGTCTCGTTTGCTCTTCTTTGTCTGTGGCATGTTGATTAACTGAGGGTTGTAAGTTCTCTGCTGTAACAAGCTGTTCAAAATCCCTGACAGACACTTGAGTTGAAAGTGATGCTGTGTCCCTTGGAAAACTTTTGCTTTTTGAATTAACTGTTTCTTGAGAATTATACATTTTCAAGACATTTTCATAAATGTTTTCTGTGACATTTTGAACATGTTCATAATCTGAGTATGGATCGTCAAGTGTATCTACGTAGAAGCATTTTCTGTCCATGCTATCTGCTTCCTGAGGGATTGCTTCCAACACTGGCTCTGTTGTAGTCTGTTTATCATTCATTTGGGGTACTACAGGCAGCTCACTGAAGTTGTCACCTTTTTTCAGTGACCTTTCTGTTTTGTTAGTCTTCTTTTCATTGCCTATTTCAGAAACTGACTCATAAACTTCCTTCTTAGATGCTGTATCATTAGTAAATACTGAGCTTTGTTCATATTCACTAGTAACTTGCTGCTCTTTTTCTGAAGACATTATGCCTTTCTTCTCAGACTTACTGTTCTCAACTCTCTTCTCAGGTCTATTGTTTTCAACTGTAACCATCAAATTTGGCTCTTGAATAGCTTCACTTTTCACACTAGTATTAGCACAAGTAACTTCTGATGCAGTCTCATCTTTTTGACTTGGCATTTCTGTTCTATTTTCATTGTGCTTTTTGTTAACCATACCTGAAGCTGACCCTGATAATAGGCTTGTCATTTTTCTTTTCATAATACTAGTTATAGAAGTAAATTTCAGGTCTTGGTTGCCAGACTTTTTTGTGGATGTTTTCTCGGTTTTGAAACTTTTCTTTTTATTGCGGTTATTTATATCTGTTTTCAAAGGAGTCAACAGGTTTTTCTGCTCTGAAGTTGGAGAAATGTGCTTCTGTGGTTTTTCTGGCAAAGTTAACTGGTCTGCTTTCAGACATCCACTTACCTCAGTTGGAATTATTTGTGGAAGGTTTTGAACTCTTTCAGTGACGTTATCTGGATTTAGAAATGCAAAGAAGGTAGAAGACCAGTCGCCTGAAAACAAAGTTTGAATCTTGAATGCAGAGATTGCCTTCTGGAGTAAAGAAGCAACATTTTCTATAAAAAAGTTGTTTTTATCATTATTATGAACATTACTTGATCCATAATTTCCTATGAATTGATCATACACGAAATTGGATACCATATCAACTGTCTCTTTATCAATTGATGGAAAAGAAAATTTCTCTTCAGCATTTGGTAGAACTTTAATTTCACTCTTCCTAAATTCTTCTATCAAAGAGTTTACAAATTTTATAGCCAATTCAAGAATATCTGGTTCTGCGATTTCTTTTTTTTCAGAATCTTTAGTCTTACTTGGAAGACAATAAAATTTATGAACAAGATCAACTACTACATCTTCCAAAAATTTTGCTGAATATAGTGAAGGATGTTTCTTTTCTTTTCCATGTTTAGTAGGAATAGAGACATTATTAGAATCAGGTAAATTACCAGAAAATGATTTTTCATCATGTAAAAATGGCTGCAGATGATGATCCATGATTTCTTTTATGATGAAACCAGCTATTTTAGTAAGAAATGAATCTCCTTTTTCAGTTTTACTTTTCTGTATTTCAGCTTCAAATTCAGATTTTTTCAAAATATTATTACATATAGAGTCAACAAAAGTTTCAATTTCATCAAATTGCTCACTTTCTGCATTCTGCTCTGCCACAGCAAGATGGATCTCATGTTCAGAAATTTCTTCTATGATTTCATCAGTCAGCTTTGAAGCTGCATCCATAAACTCAGAATCCGAGGAAATTTCTTCCTTGTCTAGTTTACTTTCTGTGTTGGTTGAAGGGAAGAGATGTACTAAAAGCTTGGAAATTATATCTTCTAAAATAGGACGAGATAACACAGTAATGCATGATGGCAAGGCATAGCCATCATTCATAACATTACTTAGCACATTTTTTATGATATTATCAGCTTTAAGGGAAGAATATGAAGAAGATATCAATTCTCCTGAAACTAATGATTCCACTTGATAATCATACATTTTTTCCAACAGCAAATGATATATTTTCTTTCCAAAACAAACAGTCTCACATTGCATAGCCATGTGTATATGAGCCATAGATTGATATTGATCTAATATTCTTTCATAAATTAGATTCACTGTTTTTTTAACCATTTCTTTATATAGTTCTGAAAAACACATAGCTTTATCAAAATTATCTGCAAGTAAAATCTCTGATTTGGTGAACTCCAGAACAATTGATTTTACTAATGTTGTAACAATGTCAGTAATTTGGGCTTTTACTCTACTTGGGTTTTCAGCAGCCAAGACATTATGTGAGAATGCATAAAAGAGTTTACCTAAAAGCTCAGAAATTACTTCTTCAAAGAAGAAGGTTGAGTTCACAATGAAAGACAGTTCTTTTTGTTTAGGATTTGTTGCTGTTTTTTTAGAAGTTTGATCAATTGTGCCTGAAAAACAAGTTTTATTTTCAGATGAAAATGACTGAAGATGATGGTTAAAGATTTCTTTTATTATAAAACTTGCTGTTTTTGAAACAGGTATGCTACTTACTCCCTTCTTATCTTTTGTAAGAGAGCGGTAAGTATTTGAATATGAAAGATCAGCATAAATAGAATCAACCATAGATTGAATATCTTTTCCTGAAATCAAATTTTGTTCATTTCCATGGTTCGTAATGCATATTGCATGGTTTGAAATGATAGACATGATTTCACTTATCAATTTTATGACCTTATTATTAAAATCTGATTGAGAAATCTCTGAGTGTTCTGTACTAGAGGCTAGTGGATTCACATGGGACATAAGCTGAGTGACAATTTTTTCCAAATGAGAATGTGACAACATAGTAGTATATATAGTCCGAGACTGTCTTCGGTGTTTTGATTTAACAATGTCACATTGCAGTCTTTTTATCAAAGCATCTGTATTGAGTTTGGAGTGTGACTTAAAAGGAAGCTTTGCTACAATATTTGCATGGATTTGGAAACCAAAGCTTTCAGTCAGTATGATTTTAGTTATCCTTGCAGCCAATGTCTTTGTGTCACTTATAAAATCTTTATCGGGCAATATTTCCATTTCATAGTCTTGTAAAACTTTGCTATACACTGTGTCAATAATATTTTTGACATCTTCTTTGGCCACTGGAGGCAAACAATATTTCTCTTCAACATTCTCAAAAATGCTAACTTGGGCTTTCGAAAATTCCTCTGCTATCAAATGTATGAGTTTTTCAGCTTTGTCAAACAGTTCATCATCTGAATCTCTTACTGGTTTAGTTTGTACAATGCCTAACGCCCTGTGGAATATTCTACATAAAATCCCAGAGACAACATCTTCCAAAAAAGTTGAGGAATAACTACTTGCATAAAAACAATTCTTTCTAGCTTCACAATGTTTGTCTGAAGAAGTCAACGACTTTCTACCCACAAATGGCAGAAGATGTTTTTGACAGATGTGTTTAATGATAAAACCTGCTATTCTATCAATAAGATCATCATTTACACTTGTGATATTTTGCTCAGGTGATTCTTCAAACTCACGGTTGTGTGAAATATTCTTAAATATTGAGTCAACAAGATGCTGAACATCATCTTCTGAATAAACACTTCTGGCTTCTTCATCTTTTGAGAATCTAATTTCATGCTGGGAAATTTTCATTCTAATATCACTGATTAACTTTGAAGTAATTTCATTGAAATTATCTTTTGATCTCTCTTTTGGCATTTCTTTGATTGAAATGTTAGGTGCAGATGGAAAGATTCTATATAATAGTCCTCTGACCATGTCTTCCAAAAATGTATATGGAAGCAAGGTGTTATATGAAGATAAATTTTGACTTGTCTTAGTAGATTTACTCACATTATTGATAATATCCTGAACAATATTTTCAGCTGCTGAAATAGAGTAAGAAGAAGTAGAAGAATCCCCAGAAAATAATGGGTGGAGGAGGTAATCTGAAATTGCTGCTACAACTAAATTGGTAATACTTTCCACAAAAATATCACTGTTTCCAGGTGCTTCATCAACTTCAGGGTACAGTCCTTGTTGTTTTAAAACATTTAGATAAACTGAGGTGACAAGTTCATCGACAATATCTTTATCTATGGAGGGGTAACACTTTTCCCTGTCATCATTTATAATGTGAGTTTCAGTTTTCCCAAAATGTCGATTTATTGACTTTACTAATTTTTGAGACATGTTTTCCATATCAGTTTCAGTATTATGCCTTGGATTAAAAATTTTTGATAGAAGTCCAGCAACAATTTCCCCTACAAATTGATCAGGATAAATCCCTGGCTGTGATAGTTTTGGAGGTCTCTGAGAATCTATGGATTCACTGATAACCTGCTTAACCATATTTGATATTGCATCCAATGGAGATTTTGAACGAGATAAGCCCTCTCCCTGCAAAAATGGTTGGAGATGATTTTCAATAACCTCTTGGATAATAAGACTGGCTATTTGGTCGACCATGATCGGACATTGGCTAACTATTCTTTTCTGTATTGAAACAAGAGAGTCATCCATCTGCATAATATTGCTATACACAGAATCCACCATCCTTTGGAGGTCTTTTTCTGTATATAGGCATTGATTATCATATATAGTGAACCAAATTTTATGTTTTGAAATTGCTGACTTAACTTTATCTACTACATAGGTGAACATTTCATTAAAATCCTTACTCAGGTGAATGTTTTTACCCAAAGAGGAAGTCTTCTTGGGTGAAGGAATGAGTTGTGGCAAGAGTCTTCTAATGATATCTTCTAAAAATGAAGGTGATAACATGGTGGTATAACGTGAAACTTCGTGTTGAAAAGTGAATTCTTTCAGTTTACTTTGAAGTTTTTCCAGTATAACTTCAGCATTGAGAGGGTGATATGAACTAGGAGTAAGCTTCGTCCTCAAACAAGATGGAAGTTGGTAGTCTAAAACCTCTGACAATATGCCATTAGTTATTTGTTCTACTATTGAGGTATTCTCATGTGCTAGATTACCACCACAAGTAACTTCCAATTTATATTGCTGCAAAACATCATAATAAACTGAGTCAACAATCCTACTAACAATTTGTTTATGGAATTGTGGGCAACACAGCTTTTCTTCAGCATTCCTTAAAACAGTGACTTGAGCATTATTAAACAGATTCACTATTCTGTTGATAAAGAATGTATTCATTTCATTGAGCCGAGTCACAGTAATAAGTTCATTCTGACCCCAAAGTGAAATGGAGAGATTAAAAAACAGTCCTGAAATTATTTCCTCCAAAAACGTGGCTGAATAGGTACTGGTATTCATTTCTCCTAAATATAATTTACTCTGATTTGCTTGTGTGTCCATATTGTTTAGTCCCTTTCTGTTAACATGTGACAAATTAGGCAATTTAAATGAGTATTTCTTGGCAAATGGTACCGACATTTTGGAGCCACTCCTCTTGGTACAATCACCGAGAAAATCTCTCAAAGCAAAATGTTTATCACTTGTGAATCTTACAGAGCCTTTGCTTTGAGTTAATTCTGTTAATTCAGGGTTCTTTGCTTTTATGAAGTTAGAATTTATTTCTCTTGTTCTATACTCTAAATGCTTGTTTGCAGGAGGTGGATTTTGGGGACATTGTATACAGTGAGATAGATTGTCCATCAGTGATTTAACCAAGTTGTGGGAAATATCAGTAAGCAAAGAGTCTGATAACAATAAATCTTGATTCATTTCTGCCAAATTTCCCAAAATGTCTGACATATAATATCCTTGAAATTGTTCACAGTCCATAATTCTTTTTTGATCATCAAATTCTTCATCTTCTACACTTTGAAACATCTCTAGACACTGTTCTTCCGATGTTTCAATAGAAAGTGCCCCATCATCAAGATTTTCATAAAGAGTGTTTGTGCATTTGTCCAGAAGTGATCTAATAAGTTTCTCACACACTACATTTAAAAGGAAAACTGATTTGGAGGTGAGCCCTAGGTTATTTTCAGGCATATAATCATTTGAGGATAAAAAAAATGTTCTTGCTACTTTATCAGAATCTGTAACCTCATTTTGGTGCTCATCTGGCAAAAATAAGTCAACAACAATATTAAAAACCTTATTCACTATTTCTTTGGATTCCTGATTCTTTAGGTTACCAACAAGATTGTCTAACTTATATGCCAGAAAGTTTAATTTATTTTTTTTGATTATACGATCAAGTTGGTGAGCAGATGACTCCCAATCTGTAGAATTTTTTTGTCTTTCCAAGGGATTTGTTTCATTGCAAATAGGCACACAACAGTTACTAAGCATAGCAAATGATTCTCTCCCTTTTTCTTCAAGGTGGTTATTTAACCCAATTTCTTTGGACAGTACATAAATTATTCCAATTAAGATATCCTGGAAAAGATCATCAAAGTCAGCAGCAAATATTTCAGGGCAATACACATACTTTTTTCTTGAAGAAAAAGGTTTGTGTGACATATTATCTTGTATAATGTTACAATTGAAGAGAATTTCAGTAATAATTTCAGAAACACTTAATGCAAGTTCTCTGATGGAAATTATCCTGTTTTCAAATACTTGAGAGTCAATTGAAATGATCTTGTTACATGCTTCATCTTGACTTTTCCATGTCTTCTCTTTTTCTCTATCATCTCTAGTACTATCAGAAATGCTTGAGATTAAGTGGCAAATGACAGAGTCACTGAGGTGGTCACAAAGTTGATAAAGTGAAGAATCATTGTACATATTTCTTAAAGGCCGTTTTGATTCATGTTTTTTCCTTAAGAATGTAGGTATAATAGACATTGTTGCCTCACTGAAAACTTAAAAAAGAAAACATTATTAATTTTAGCATTCATAAAATGTTTTATGTGTAATCTTAAATATAAACAATTAAACATAAAATTTTCTTAGCCTATCTCACACTTTCTTTTGGTCAAATGGCACATCTTTCTTACATGTTTAGGACTTGTATAGAGCAGGCAAATTATTTCCAAATTTAGTGTTATACCCTATCCTGTTTTCAGTGATCTCAAAGAAACTCCACATCGTTATTTTAAAATCTTCAGTCAAAATATTTAACATTATGTTATATTTCTGGTAAGAATGCTAAGGAATTGTGTAGTTAACTAATAACTAAAATATAGGAGTGAAAAAGTAGCTAGGAGCTATTTCTTGGAGCTATTTCTATTGACTGTAATATCAGTAGTGCTTTAATTCTTACAGTTTGTTAGATGGCTGCAGTCTCAGCCAAGTATACAGGATCCTATTTGTATATATCTATATAGCCAAGTATACAGGGCCCTATTTCTATTCAACAGAACATTATTCATTGCAAATTATATAACAATTTGTTAATTTCAAGTTGTTTAGTAGCACCTAGAATATAATTATTTCCTCAGAGCATCCTCAGTATTTGGAATGAAATCAGCTCAGATCATGTGCAAATGAATGATTTTCTATTAGTTTTGACCAGTTAGATAGGCATTGGTCATATTGAGATAGAGTATGAGGAAAGAGAATTCCATATAAAGGGAAACATGAATTCAGGCTCTGCAAATATCTGAAATTAGATACATTTGATCGAGTCAAATACCAATGAAACAGAATCATGAACTTTTTCTTTCTCATTTTTATATTTTTCCAAATTAAACTAGATTGTGTTTGGAAAAATTCTATCTGAGAAACTAATTACAGACACAAAATTTTCCATCATGAAAGAATATCAGTTTCAAGGGAGGAAGATAACCTCTTTGCGCTCGTGGATAAGATTAGTAGCATGAATTCTCTTATTCAAATCATTAACATGTGAAGTTTCTAGACTAGTATGTAACAACTAGTTTGCAGCTAGAATTAATGATCAGGTTCATGGCTATAACATTACTAAATCAATAAGTTTTGATAAAAGTATATGATTCAAACTAATACAAATAGGCATTCTTAGAAGGGAAATGCAGGTAACTTTTTAAAGATATTTAATTGACTTAAATGTTAGAGTACTATAACTAAAAGCAATTTCCAATTACCAGACTGAAAACAAAACAAAATGCTTAATACCACTGTTCTTATAAACCGATAATGGTAAATAATGGTAAATCTCTCAAAGAAATAAATTATAATGGTAAATCTCTCATAAAAATAAATGATCTGAATCAGTTAATTATACATTTAATACAACTATAAATAAGTCATGAATGAGGACTGCAAAAAGTCTCTGATGTTCAACAAAAATCCTCTACTTCTAAGTAATCACATTCTTTTTCTCATTTGAAATTATATAAAAAGGAACAACTGGCACTTTTCAGATTTAAAAGCATATAAAAGTTTAACTTAATTTTTTATCACTGAGAGCTAGGAACTAGATACTTCATATCCGAAGGCCATATTCATTAAAACAGTAAATATAGATTACTGGATGGGAAACTTTAAAAATGTTAACTATTTTTCTAAATTTATTTTATAATTTTTTTCTTACCTCTTGTTTTCAAGTTCTTGAAATGTGTGATCACAGATGTGGTTATATGTTTTGCTAGCAAATGAATTTCATTTGGACCCAGTTCATGATCAGAAAAAGAAAGGACATCCAATTCCTTCACAGTCTTTATTTTGGGGTACAGGTTGGTTTTCCATTTGTGCAATAAAGGAATATTTTCTTCCTTGATTTTAAGCTTTATGTTTTCTTCTTCAGATGTATATCTGATTCTTTTATCACACATTCTTAGCAAACTTTTCTCTTCACTCATTTGTTTTCCAGGTAGTACAGACAAAGGGTTTTGCTTTGATGTGAAAAAGGGTTTGATTGTTTCCATGTTTTCATTTGTGTGAAGTTGACTTGGAAAGCCATAACTTGACAGCACAGTATTGACAATGTTTTCTGCAGCTAAACATATTTTGAGTGGAGAAACTGTTGTCTCAATGTGATTTGGCACAGCAACAGAATTCAGGCTCTCGTAATGAAACTCTCTTGGATTTTCCCTTTCCCCCACTTCTATGAAAGCCATCACATCTTTTAATGCTGTGTCTGTGGATTTGTTTGCTTTCTTAAACAGTTTTTGTAAGACACTACCTTCAGGGGGACAACTATTCTTTTTCACATCTGGATTAAAAGGGCCAAAGTCAGATCTTCTTGGGCTGTAATTTTGTGAGTTGTATCTGTAGCATGATGGCATATGTTGTGACTCAGGTCTTTGCGTTGGTTCTGAGCTTTTAATTTTGTTTTCTACAGAGGCCTTACCATATGCAGGTAAAGCTGATAAAGACCTGTATCTGCTATTTATATCTTCATCTGAATAAGACATCAAATGAGGTCTATTGTTATGTGAAAGATTATTCTTCAAACTAACTTCTTTTAATTTTGATATTGGAATTTTCAGATTAGTTGCAAATTCCACATGATTAACAATGTAAGTATTTTCAACTCCTTGAAACAAAGTCTCCTTTGGAAGATCTTTAATCAAGGACTCACGAAAATGTGCGCAATGACTCATCAGCGTACCAATGATCGAACTTGCTGCAATGTTCTCTTTCAATATGCTAACTGAAGATGGTTCCTCTTGACTTATTTCTCTGTCAAGTTTATTTTTCAGTAGGGCAAGCATGTCAGTGACAATATTAATGGCATAGGTAAGTAATTCTGAATGGAACAAGTGAACTTCTAAAAGAGTATTCTCTATGTTTTCCTTAGAAATATTATTTGATTTGGATTCATCAAACTTTTTCAGCCCTTGTGCTTTTGGCAACATCTTTTTGCTTAATAGTCGCTGTTGAACAGGAAAAAGGTTTTCTATGGGCATTCTCACTATTTCAGAAATCGCATATTTAGAAATACGTTTGAACCGCAAGTCTACAAATGACTCCAACATGTTGAAAACCTTTTCTACAATCTCTTTAATAATTTGGTTGCTAGACCCTAAATATATTTCATTTTTCATATTTCTGTTATAAGCTGGCACATTGCTGAGGGTGCCCTTTATTGGAAAACTGTATTTACTTTTAGTAGTAATGTGCTTATTCCTGCTTAATAGTGTCTCTTTACTATCTGGAGATGGCATCTGGGATAAAAAGCATAGCTGTAACTTTTCAAATAGCAGTTCGACAATTTTCCTTCCAAACGTATGAATTTGTGCTTTGGTATCTTCAGCTCTGGTTGATGTTTCCCTAAAATGATTGGCAAATCTTGTCTCACAGTCATAACAAGGTGGCAAATTTAAAAGAGAAAGAGAATAATCTAAGTCTTGTGCTTTTATTGAAATTTCAGTCAAAATAGTTTCAGCTATCATTAATAAACTACATTTTTTGTTTTCTGTGTCATTTGACTCTGTTTGCCATTCATCAATTTTTCTAAATATTCCTTCTTTAGAAAAAATCTGTTCTAGCTGTGAAGAAACATTTTCCAAGTAAAAACATGCTTGAGATTTGGCAAGGTGCCCTCCAGCAAGAGTGTTCTGTGAATGTTTCAGATCATCCAGATGTGAAAATTTAACTGGATGGGAAATAGTGTGGTTATTTGCAGTAAGTAATCCCTGCAAAATTGTATTAACAATTTTATTTGCCTCTATAATTTTATCAGATGGTAACCTTTTAACATTTGCCATTGTTCTAGCCTGCTTCACTCTTTCAAATTCTTTAACAATTTGCGTCAAGATTTCTATTACTATATCATTGGCATACATTTTTAGTTCTGAAATAGGCAATTTTGTCTCCAGTACATTTTTGGCATCTCCTGTTGATAGGATGTGTGGCAACCCAACATCAGGTTTTGATGAGATATCTTTTAGAGTCTTCTCCGCAGGACCCAATTTTATCTTGTTTTTGGCTTTAGCACTGCTAGATTCTATACGTGATCTTACTTTAAATTTGGGTGAAGAATTAACTTTTGATTTTGCTTTTAAATTTCTTTTGAAACCTGGCCTAGGGTTGCCCTTTGCATTTACTTTAGAATTTTTCAGCAACTCCTCAGAATGACTGTTAGGATGCAGGGATTCATTTAAATGAAATGAAGCAAATTTTGTGAGCTTAGTGAGAACCATTTGGACTAAATCCTTCCCTACTTGTGATGGTGAGTATTGCAAAAGATTTTTTTCAAATAGAGAGGCATTCTGACTACCTGCATGAGGATAAGTCTGTGGTACTACATACCTAGTAGAATTGTACTCTGACCTCCCTTTATTTTCTCTGATGCATGGTGATTTTTTGAATAATGTATCATGATCAGGTGTTCCTACTTCTCTACTTTTATTATATTCATACAATGATGTCAACACAACAGAATACATTTTCTCCAAAATACTTTCAAGGATATCATTTGCGACACTCTTAACATGTGATTGAAATAGATTTTTCTCTGTTGTGTCTGTTTTAATTTTAGAATTAGTTGTAAGGTGGGGGGTTTCACTAAATGAAGGCAAGTGATACAAGATTTCCATGATTCTTTGATGCACTTTACATAAAACTGTTTCCACTGTACTGAAGAATACAGTTTTATCTTTTTGTTTTGTTTCTTCATTTCTCATAAATATTTCTTCCAGAACAATTATCTGACTTTCATTTTCTAATATTACTTTGTTTTGTGCTAATGGATGCTGTGAAAGGAGTGAGATTTTGGTATTGTCTTCTTTTTGTCTCATTAATATTTCATCTGATGAAGTTTGTTGTGAAAATAAACTAGGGTTATCTTTTGAATAAAAAGTAATTTCCTTATCAGATTTTTTATCATATAAAATCTTTAAAATACTATTGACAATTTCACTAACAATGATATTTTGTTGGAAGGAAGTATTATTTGAATATGTATATGCTTTCTGGATTTCTAGATCTGAGTAATTTTTAATAAGCTTCAAAATGACACTGGCAATGATATCAGCATATTCCTTAAGACTAGCTTGTGATAGATGAACTGTTGGTCCAAGTTTTTCTCTGTAATTGATGAAAGTCAAATTTGTGGAAAAAGTTTCAGTTGCTATTTTCAGAGCATTTACGTTTGATTCTATTTGGCTTGACTCATGAACAATGTCATCTTGCTTACAATCTTCCAGTTCTCGGTTAACAATTGAATCTTCTTTAGACTGGAAAGCAAGAGTAATTAATGAATCTATTCTTTCTGTGGCAAAGGATTCTAACCTATTGAAAATTGTCTTAGTAATGAAGTCAGCATTTTCCTCACATAGGTCATGAACAGAATTCTTGGAGTTATTTTTCTCTATCTCAGTTATTTGTTTATCATCCATTATATCTGATTTTATATTTCTTGAAGGTGGGAAGCACACTGCTTTTCTTTCATTTTTTGACCCTACTATCAACGACTGTTGCCAATCTGTTTTTGGAAACATATCACAAATGGCGAGGGGAAAACTTACAGAAGTAGAGTCTTTTGGATTTATACCAAGCAAGACAGCAGAACGGAGATTATGGAGAACAATATCGATTATATCATTGGATATCAAAATAACATCTGACTTAGGAACTGAAAGTTTTGGAGTAATCTCTTTTGATCTCTCAATTAGCATTTCAGAATTTGTTACAGAATGTTCACCATCTATGTTATAATTCAGAGTAGGCTTTCCAAATGTAAGATTATTCTGGTACAATGTTTTTTCATAAATATCACATAAAATACCTTCTATGGTATCCTGTATTTGAAACTGAAGTACATCCCGATATTCAGTCTTATTAAAGAACATTTCAATAATTCCTTCTTGGTGATTTGAATCAATTTCTATTTCAGAATTGCTTTTGTCATATTTGTTTTTAGATGAAACAATATCTAATACTGCATTAACGATTTGACTTGCAATGTTTTCAGAAACCACAATATTCTGAGTTATGAGAGGACTCTCCGTTTCTTTATCTAATTCATGTTTGATTCCTTGTAAAATTTTTCTAGCCACTTCTGTAGCATGTACATTTAATTTATTTAAAGAGAGTTGAGACAATGTGTTGGTGTTTTTTGATGTAATATTATCCACTAAGCTATAAGAAAGTGAATCATCAGAATTTGAATCTTTGGCTGGCAATGCCTTGCTTACCATACTCTCATCTAACTGGTTAGGTAAAGGAGCCGAAACTGTGAAGTTGATTTGATGACAAAAGAGAGATTTTACCTTAGAAGTAGCAAAGGTTTCTAAATGTGTCAATACTGCCTTCACAATATCTTCAACTACACTTATTTTGGTCTGTTTGTCAATAGTGACTTTAGACTGGAGAGTACAGGAATTCTTATTGATCACAGTAATGGATGAATTTTCACCATATGTATATTCAGGAAAAGAAACATTTGCTGAAAAGCTGATGGTTTTATACCTATTTTCACTTGTATTTCTATCTGTCATGGCAGCTATAAAGAGTTTCTGAAATACGGTTCTAACCACATCATCTGCCACTACAGTGATATCTGTTTCAGAAACCAAAGGGCTCATTGTTTTGTCTACAAATTGAATGGATGTTTGAGCAATGGGTTCATTAACATTGTGAGGTAAGACACTTAGGTGAGAGAGGGGAAGGACATTTAAGTGATTAGTCAAAGCACCCTGAAATATTTCATTTAAAATATTTCTTACAATGGGAATAACCGGAGATTTCTGTGGTTCTTTGAGTTTCACTTCAATTTTACTTAATGTTCTCTCTAAAATTCGTTGTTTAAGGGAATTTGATTGACTTTCTTCTCCTTCTGGTGTTCTTTCTCCATTTAATTCTTCTTCTGTTTGTGCAGCATTTTCTACATTTGAATTTGTTTCACCTCCTCCAGGAAGGTAATTTCCATAGGTTGGTTTGTAATGAAAATTATTTGTTTCTGTCTCTTCAGGTTGAGTTTCATTAAATATACCTGAAGATACTGCATTTAAAATTGAATTAACTATATTCTTAATAACTTGTCTCTCAGGTGGCGTGTTTTTTATACTAGCTCTCAAATCTAATGAGTTCATATTTAATTCTGTTTGAATAGCTTTCAGAACAGTTTTTGCTATTTTCTTTGCATGCATGTATAAAGGAAATTGCATTTTTCCTTCATGTGTGTCTCCCAAAACATTGGTACTTTCACATTCCATCTCACTGAATTTCTTATTTTCATCATCAATAGAGTAAGAATTTTCTAAATTGACATTGGCAAACCTTTTCAAATTATCAAAAACCATATTAAGAATATCTAAAGCCACATCTTTCAGTTTATTTGGATGTACTACTTTTGTGTCTGCTGTTTTGGATGTTACAGTAGTTGTTTTTGCCATGCTTTTAATTACCTCTGTATTACCTTTCAAAACCGTTCTGGAGACTATGTTAGAGATAATTTCAAGGCATTTGCCTATTTCTTCAGTAATTGAAACAAATGATAGGCTGTCAGTATCAGGAGACTCTAAAAAAATTTTACATCCAGGGCTTGTGAAATTGTTATCTGTGTCGATGTTACACAGTTTTGCAAGGATGCAGTCTAAAATTGTTTGGGAAATACACTGAATATTAGACTTCAACTCAGTAGTTGCTTGCTGATCATCCTTCATTCTCTCCCTGTTTAGGTCAATACAAGATGTCAGGGAGTGTGGATGAGTTCCTCTAATTTTCCTTAACATTTCACGTAGTGTTTCCCCAATGCTATCTAACACTTGCAATGTGGCATTCTCTTTGTTATCTTTTCCACTAGACACACTGTTGAGACAACATGGAGTTGGAAAAAATTTTTTTAAAGATTTTTTATTATGTCTATTTGGCAAAATGTTTTGTTTACCATTGCCAGCAAGTCCATATGAAGTTTCAGGTGAAGTATCCCCTTCAGCTGTCTGCCTACTTTGAAGCAACTCACAAATAGAAGTTAATAACGGGGATGCCATGCTCTCGTCATCAATACTTGAGAGAAGAGATTCCAACTCATCATGGTCATAAAAACATCCTTTACTTGTGAGAGATTTGGTACAGTCTGTTTCCTTAAGTTTTAGGTTTTTCTTACCTGATTCCAGTTCATTCTGGATAGCACGCAGAACAATATTTACCACTTTTGTTGTATAATTACTAAGTTGAGACTGAAATGCAGGTTTCTCCATAAGTGAAGGTTTAAAGGTCATTTGCAATTTTGGACAGATGAATACTTTCAGTCTTTTTAAAACTGTGTTAATTATCTGATCATTAATGCCATCTATAAGTTCAGGCTGATTTTCTGAAAAATATAAAAGGGATGAATCTTTAGGATCCAAATTACATGAAGATAAACATTTCATCTTCGTTTCACTGTCAAACCATATATGTAATTCCTCTTTCTTTGGTGCTTTTTCAACCTTGTGGTGTGTGTCAGATTTATCTTGAGCACTTTTATGAATTGATGAGGAACTTTTTATTATATTGGGAATGCAGTCAGATGCACTCATGAGTATATCTAATACATCGTCTGTTATTTTTTGGACTACTGTACTAATTTCTGACGTAGAAAACATCTGATCCATCCATTCCTGATATGAAAATCCTGGAGGTTTTTCTGAAGGAAAAAATGAAATTTTCTGTCCAGTATTACTGTCTAAGTAACCAGGAGGTACAGAGGATAAATCCTCAAGCATTTCTGTTAAAATACATCTAACTGTGTTTTCTGAAGCCTTTTGTATTTGGTGCTTTTGATCTTGGGTGAAAATCATGGTATCCTTATTAAAGCAGGATTTTCCCTCCAAAATATCTTCACTGTGAAAAGGTGGTAGATCTGTCTTTAACTTCCTATCAGAAAAGGCAACTCTGCTACTTTTTCTAGCTGATTTTATAGGTGATTTTCTATTTCTTCTATTTTCAAAACACATGTCTCCTTTTGTGAATAAATTCTCAGAAATATGTTCTTCTGACATTTTATCTTCATCTATGAAAGATGAATCAATTACAGTTTTTACAATTTTTTCTATTTCTTCATTATTATCATCAGAATAAAGGACCATGCCAGGAACATTAATAGGAGAAAATGGTCTTCCTGACTGACAAGTACTGGCTAATCTAGTGCCAGTTAGTCTGTACTTTTCTTCAATATCAAAAGAATTTCTTAGCATAGAATATTTACATTTTTGAACATCCACTTTTTCTGGCTTCTTATGGAGCTCAGTAAAGATATCATCAAGTAGCTGAAGAAGTACTATTGTTTCTTCAGATGCACAAATTCTGTCATTATTAAGTTCAGCTTGTATATATTCTAATATTGTACCAATTGCTTCTTCTATGTAACCAACCAAAGAGGACTCTGAAAAAATTTTTGATACTAAATTTTGTACTTCTTGTTTAATAATTAAATTAGCTTCATCGGGCTCAGTACTGCATTTTATTTGGTTGGCTTTTTCATAGAATATATTTATTTGCTCTGGAAGTTTGGTTGCATTTTCAATATGAGGAGGTTCATTTTGATTACAAGATGTAAGAGTCATTAGCTTTTCTAAAATGCCATGTACCATATCTTCTGCAATATCAGACATGGGTGACCGTGAAGGTTTTCCATTTGATGAAGTGGGATTTTCTCCAATGTGTACCAAGTTTGATATATTGTTGCCTGAAATGTCTTCTTGAGAAGAAACCTCAACACATCTTTTCTCAACTGCAAAATGTAGCTTATCAAGTATGTTATCCACAATCTCTGAAGCTGCTGCAGAGATATCAGCGTTCGAGGACAACTCCTCTTTTTCATTCTCACACTGGTCAACAAAAACTTCAGCAGTTACAGAAGAAATAGAGGGAATGGCTTGTTTCAAATCAGACATTAGTTCATGAAATATGTTTTCTAAAATCAGTTCAGTTTCCCCTTTTAAGTAACATTTAAAGTTAACAAAAATATTTTTTAACTTTTCCAATTCATTCAGGACTTTTGCCTTTTTATCAGACAGCAAAGCACCTATTAAATTTTCTGTTTCAGTAGTAGCATCCTTTGATTTTTTTGCCTCTTTATCAAATGGTATTATAAGGGTAGTATCAGTTTTACATAGGACTGTCTCATCACATATCATTTTTGGTTTTTTACATTCGAGTTGACTTGTTATAGTTTGCCCTGACATGTGATAGTTTTTTCTCACAATTGTCCTTTCTACATGGGCAGAAGGTGGTTTTAAAGGTGTGTCTGGTTTCCTTACTGATATGTCAACTGCAATGGGACAGGGATCTCTCGTAAATGTTTTAGGTGTTGCAGTTGTATAGGTTTTATAAGTAAACTCATCACTACATGTACTACAGAAACTTGAACTATCTGAAGAGAGGACAGACTCATCAGACACCCGGTATGCAGTATTCTGAAGCCTTTCTTCATACTTTGTGATGGCTGGGTATAATATACTGGTCACTGTAGCTACAACCCAGGTCATTACATTCTGAATTATACTGTTCAGTTCTTTAGAAGTTACCTAAAAAGAGAAGCAAACAAGATTTTTTAATCATGAAGTTACTATATTGCGACAAAGGACTTACTTATAGCAAAAATGTTGAAATGGTTATAGAACAGTAAAGCATCCATTTGGAATTGAAAGTTAATAACAGGCTGATATATTCTGTAACGTGCAGTAAAGTACTTCTCTACACATTTTTACCTTTGAATATTGTCGGGTTAGCTTGCGTTTTCAGTAAATAAATTAATACCCAGGATCTGGGGAGTTAGTATGAGGGTTGAAGTGCATGTCTGGCCACTAATAGAATTCCTGGTATCACATGGCTCCTAGGTACCACTGGGTATAGCTGTGGAAGTCCCTACCAATTAGGTCCCTGGTGGCATCTAAAACCATAGGTTTGGTCCTACTAGCCCTAGAAGTGCTGGGCTAGTGCAGCACTGCATAACTGAACTGAAGCATTGAACCATTTGATCTGCACTGCCGGTCTAAATATCACTGGTTGTTAACCCATAAGCACTTTTTTGGCTTATCTCCTCCTTGAAGAGATCACAAAACTTTTTGTAGGGACATACATGTAAGTAGTTCTGTCACTGATAAAACTACTGGTTGCTATCTACCTAGAAAAAACCTAGCAAAGATCTAGCAAAGATATCTACCTGGCAAAGTTGGCAAGATTGCAAATAAATCATTATTCCTAACTATTGCCTGCAGTAGCAATGAATCAGTGATCTGTACATAATGACTTCTTGCAGGTATTTTTTTAAAAAATATTTAATAGACAAAAAAACCCAACCAAACTTTTAAAGATTTATGTAGATTAAATAGAATTATGGGCCAATAGTATCAATGCAAATAGTCTCAAAGGCTAATAAAAGATAATTAAATGGGGAAAATTACATAGTAAGTGAAAAATAAGAATATGTGGAACATAAAGAGTCCAGAAAATTCTTCTCTTAGAACTGAAAATAAAAACACAGAAAACAAATTTGAGTGTCCCTGTCCTTAATAATAAATTTTAGGCATAATAATAGAATGTGCTGCATTTTGATATATTTCTACTTAATTACTAAATTATAGTTTGGGAGCTTGAAAATAATTGTAATAGGCTAAAAAGTCTGTTTCAAATATGTTATTAACCTTGTCTAAAAGACGGATGTCTGGCATATTGGCACTGGAGTCACTAACAGGATTCCTGAAATTTGGCTGTTATTTAGTGTAGAATTATTCACATTACAGGTCAACACTCTACTATGGTCCTTGTAGTCACAGCATTGCTGAGCTAGCGCAGCACTGTATAACTAGATTGAAGCATTAGTCAAAATTAGACAATCAGAAAAAAGCAATATTGGCTTAGCATTTCAGGAGCTACCAGGACTAGGTTGGCAGTCTTTGGGTACCTTGATGGATATTTACAACTGACTGCATGGAGACCAAACTCAGGTTCTTGAAATGTAAGTCATGTAACTCTAACCAAGAATACTTTATCTGGCTAAAGTCTCACTCAAACCTGAAGGAATCATACATTATTTGTCAGATAAACAACAGCTCAGGAACTTCATAGACTCAAAACCAAACTTAAAAGAAGGACTAAAGGGGCTATTGTAAGACAAGGAACAACCCCACAAGAACAACAAACCCCAAAGGAAGATGACACAAAACCCCATAACAATAATCTCTCTCAATCTCAATGTCCTAAATGCACCAATTAAGAGACACAGAGTGGCAAAAGGGATCCGGAAACTAAACCCAACATTCTGCTGCCTGCAAGAAACACACCTGAACAATCAGACCAAACACAGACTCAAAGTCAAAGGATGGAAAACAATCCTGCAGGCAAATAACTCCCTCAAAAAATCTGGGGTGGTCATCCTAGTATCCGACAACACAGATTTCAGGTTGAAAAAGATTCAAAGGGACAGTGAAGGTCATTTTCTGTTTATCAAGGGATATGTACAATAGGAAGAAATCACACTCTTAAACATATACGCACCTAATGAACGACCGGTTAAATACTTAAAACAACTCCTAACAGACTTTAAAGAGGACATCAATAACAGCACAATAATAGTTGGAGACTTTAACACTGCCGTATCACCTCTAGATAGATCAACAAGAAAAAAACTCAACAAGGAAACACTGACTCTGAATGAAGAAATAGAAGAGAGAGGCCTTATAGAGTTATACAGGGCTTTACACCCCAAAAGGAAAGAATACACATTCCAGTGCACATGGAACATTTTCCAAGATAGATCATGTACTGGGCCACAAAAATTACCTCAATATTATCATAAAAATAGAAGTTGTACCAACTATCTTTTCAGACCATGATGCGCTTAAGATAGAAAAGTTAATCACACACAGACACAGAGAACCAAAGCAAACACCTGGAAATTAAACAGCTTGGTGCTGAAAAATGAGTCGGTCAGGAAGAAAATCAAGGAAGAAATCAAGAGATACCTGCAAACAAATGAGAATGAAGACACGAGCTACCAAAACCTATGGGACGCAGCTAAAACCATGTTAAGGGGGAAATTTATAGCTCTGCAAGCATTCCTTAGGAAGTAAGAAAGGGCCTACATAGATAGCTTGACTTCACAGCTCAAGATCTTAGAAAAGACCAGAAAAAGGAACCCAAGCCTGACCAAAGGAAAGAAATTATTAAAATTAGATCAGAAATTAATGACATGGAAACCAAGAAGACAATCTGAAAGGCCTATGAATCCAAGAGCTGGTTCTTTAAGAAAATAAATGAGATTAATAAACCACTAGCAAGACTCACAAAGAAAGAGAGAGAGAACCGTAATAAACTGAATCAGAAATGAAAAGAGGGACATAACAACAGAAGCTAAGAAACTTCAAAAGATCATCAGAGACTACTTTGAAAGTCAATATGCCACGAAACAAGAGAACCTAAAAAAAATGGATTAATTTCTTGATTCTTACAAACTCCCAAGACTGAACCAAGAAGACATCGAATACCTGAATTCGATTTCCATTAATATCAAGGATATCGAAAATGTAATCAAAAGTCTCCCCAAAAACAAGAGCATAGGTTGAGATGGATTCACTGGCGAATTCTTCCAAACATTTAAAGAGGATCTCTTGCTAGTTCTTCTCAAGGTTTTCCAGGAAATTGAAAAAACAGGAACCCTCCCAAACAGTTTCTTTGAGGCAGATATCTCCCTAATACCAAAACAAACAAAGACACCACAAAAAAAGAAAACTATACACCAATATCCCTGATGAATACCGATGCAAGGATCCTCAACAAAATATTAGCAAATAGGATCCAACAATTCATCAAAAAGATCATACACCATCACCAAGTGCGATTCACCCCGGGGATGCAAGGATGGTTTAACACTTGGAAATCAATCAACATAATCCATCATATCAACAAAAGTAAAGATCAAAACCATATGATCATATCAATAGATACAGAGAAAGCATTTGACAAGATCCAACATCCGTTCATGGTGAAAACTCTCACCAAAATGAGTTTTGGAGGAACTTTCCTCAAGATATTCAAAGCCATCTACCACAAACCTATGGCAAGTATTATCCTCAATGGGGAAAAGCTAAGGGTCTTTCCTCTAAGATCAGGGACAAAACAAGGATGCCCACTCTCACCACCGCTGTTCAATATAGTACTGGAAGTACTTGCAATAGCTGTTAGGCAAGAAAAAGATATTAAGGGCATACAGGAGGGAAAAGAATAAATCAAACTCTCACTATTTGCAGACGATATGATACTATATCTAGAGAAGCCTAAAACTTCTACTAAGAAACTCTCAGAAACAATAGACTTGTACAGTAAAGTTGCAGGCTATAAAATCAATACCCAAAAATCTATGGCCTTCCTATTTGCAAACAATGAGACAGAGGAAAGGGGCATGAAAAAAGCAATCCCATTCACAACCGTGCCCCAGAAAATCAAATACCTTGGAATCAGCTTAACTTAAGAAGTAAAGGACCTCTACAAAAAAAACTGTAAAATGCCACTCCATGAAATAAAAGAGGACATGAGGAAATGGGAACATATACCCTGCTCATGGATAGGGAGAATCAACATTTTCAAAATGGCAATACTCCCCAAAGCATTATACAGATTCAACGTGATCCCTATAAAAATACCCATGAAATTCTTCAAAGAAATGGATCAAGCAATCCTGAAATTCATATGGAACAACAAACACCCACAGATAGCTAAAACAATTCTTGGGAAAAAGATGATGGGAGGCATCACCCTCCCCAACCTTAAACTTTACTACAAAGAGGTAACAATTAAAACAGCATGGTATTGGAACAAATGCAGACCCACAGACCAGTGGAATAGGGTGGAATATCCCTACACACAACCTCAAATAAATGATCATCTAACCTTTGATAAGGGAGCAAGAAATGTGAAGTGGAACAAGGAAAGTCTCTTTAACAAATGGTGCTGGCATAACTGGACAACCACATGCAAAAGAATGGGCTTAGACCTTGACCTGACACCATGCACAAAAGTCAGATCAAAATGAATTAAAGATCTCAACATCAGACCACAATCCATAAGGTATATCGAAGACAAGGTCGGCAAAACCCTCCATGATATTGAAGCTACAGGTATCTTCAAAGATGATATGCAACTGAACAAGTGGAAAAAGAGATAAACAAATGGGACTATATTAAACTAAGAAGCTTCTGCACTGCAAAAGTGACCAGAATACAAAGGTAATCTACAGAATGGGAAAGGATATTCACCCAATACCCATCTGATAAAGGGTTGATATCAAGGGTGTATAAAGCACTGGTTGAATTCTACAAGAAGAAAATATCCAACCCCATCATAAAATGGGGCAAAGAAATGAACAGAAACTTTTCTAAGGAAGAAATACGAATGGCCAAAAGGCACATGAAAAAGTGCTCTGCATTACTAATCCTCAGGGAGATGCAGATCAAAACAACTATGAGATAGCACCTCACACCACAGAGAATGACACACATCCAAAAGAACAAAAGCAACTGCTGTTGGAGTGGATGTGGGGAGAAAGGGATCTTTCTACACTGCTGGTGGGAATGCCAACTGGCTCAGTTCTTTTCGAAAACAATATGGATGCTTCTCAAAAAATTAGAAATTGAGCTTCCATTTGATCCAGCAATACCACTTCTGGGAATATATCCTGGAGAAACAAAAAGGTATAGTCCAAATGACATCTGCACTTATATGTTCGTTGCAGCACTGTTTACAATAGCCAGAATCTGGAAAAAACCCGAGTCCCCGAGAACAGATGACTGGTTAACAAAACTCTGGTATACATCTATACAATGGAATACTATGCAGCTGTACGAAAAGATGAAGTCATGAACTTTGCATATAAGTGTTTCAACATGGAAAGTATCATGCTATATGAAATGAGTCAGAAAGAGAGGCACAGATATAGAAAGATTGCACTCATCTGTGGAATATAAAATAACAGAGTATGAGACTAACACCCAAGAATAGCAGTATATAATACTAGGAGGTTGGCTCCATGCTTGGAAAGTGTCCTCACATACTTGGGGAAAGGCAGCCCGGATAGAGTAGGGAACACCCTGACAAATGTGTTTGGGGACCCCGAGTGAGAAGAGAGAAGCCTACTGAAAGTAGACTAGAGACTGAACATGATGGCTGGTCAATACCCCTATCGCAAACCACAACACCCAAAAGGAGAGAGAACAAAATGGAATGCCCTGCCACAGAGGCGGGGTGGGGTGGGGATGGGGGATGGGAGTGGAGGGTGGGAGGGATACTGGGTTCATTGGTGATGGAGAATGGACACTGGTGGAGAGATGGGTTCTTGAACATTGTATGAGGGAAACACAAGGACGAAGATGGGTAAATTTGTAACTGTACCCTCATGGTGACTCAGTCATTAAATATAAATTTAAAAAAAAGAAAAAGTAAACAAGATAACCAACAAGAATGGTTACTATTGAAGGATAACACTATTTGATTTACATTTTTTTCTATTATACATTAGAAAGTGTCATTAATATGATTACAATACCTACGTATGATACATACTTTTTCATGCAAGCAGTTTTCTAGTAGTTTTTGATTTCTGCAAAATCAGAAAATGTTGGAAATTTAGTTAGGGTCAAACTTTATGTAATTATACCTAACATTTCTAATAGGTGAATCGTTTTTTTCTTTATAGTTTAGTTTTTCTCCAGAAATTCTTAAATTTTGTGCACTTTTGTTGTCTCTGTCCTGTTTTTCATTTTCCTTTAATATTGGCCCTCTGGATTCTGAAACACATTTTATTACACACAGTAGAATTGTAGCTGCTGCACCTCATATAGTAGTACATAGTTCCTATTATTCTCTAATGCTTTAACTAAGTTTCAGCTATTATCACATATAAATTTAGCTTTATATATATCAAGTTATATATATATATGTATATATATTTAAATTCTATTTCTTACCAAGCTTAGACATCTTTATTTTGAGCTATTCATGCAAAACATAGAATTTAAAAAAGCATATTTTTTGTTTAATGTATTGCTAAGACGGTAAGGCATTTGATTAGATATTTTTCATAATCTAATATATTCTTCAAATCCCATTATTTCACATACATAGATAATTGAATAAATCTAAGTAGAAGTGTTAGATCATATTGAGTATCAATTTAAAATGTAGTTCTTTTACATATAGGACAGTAGTCTACCATGGATTTTTAGGCTAATAACAAGAGTCTCATGTAGACCCTTTTCCTCTCCCAGCAATGATGTTTGGCAGGATGTATTAAGAGCTCTACCAAGGAAGCTCACCCAAGCTTTGGTGTCAAGCTATTTCCTGAGACTAGGACATACAGTCTTGGATTGACCTTAGGTCATCTCCAGTCTTTGAAAAGATTAAATTCATATAGCATATCTCACATTTTGGGGGCCGGTTCTAGTAACATTCAGTGCTGGATAAGCAAACTTGGCACCCTCCACATACAAAGCATGCACTCCTGACCCCTTAGTCCCCAGTACTAATGTTATTTGTTTTTGTATTTTATTTTATTTTATTTTGCTTTTTGGGTCACACCCAGCGATGCTCAGGGGTTACTCCTGGCTTTGCACTCAGGAATTACTCCTGGCAGTGCTTGGGGGACCATATGGGATGCCGGGGATTGAACCCGGGTCTGCCGCGTGCAGGGCAAACACCCTATTCGCTGTGCTATCGCTCTGGCCCCCCTCATATTATTTGTATCAACTATCTAGACTTACCCAAGCTTTTGAATACCAGTTACTTATAACAGTCAGAATATAGCAAGGGATCAGAAGTTCCCTTGCTGAAGTCAATTCAAGACTAGTTCTTGATTTTCAAATGTGCAGAGTTTGAGCACTTCAAACCAACTGAATTAACACTGTACTACATAGCAGGGGATATATATGAACTCTCTAGAGCATCTTTTAAAGAACCCCTTTCATTTCTTGAATGATAGCAAATTCAAACTAGTTGCTTGGGTGGAGTGAGGAAGACTCTTGATTCAGAACAACTCAAAATTTAATCGGTGACTTACGGGGTTTCCAGTTATTTTAATATTTCTTGTCTTTTAGGATAACTCTAACATTCCCCCCTTACTTTCTACAATATATTGAGAGTTAATACAGCATGGATCTGTGAAATTTTACTAAATATATTTTCCCTAATGAAGGATATCATTGGTACACCTTAACACTTTTAGCACTTCCTTTTCTTAATACTATTGTGTTTTGTGTTTTTGCTGATAAAACTTCTCTGAACCTGAACAAAATCAACTTTCTCATAATTTCTATAAAATTTGTTCATCATATCCAGATTTTCTATCAGCCATTATTTCAAAATACATTGTAAGTACATTAGTTAATACCTTTTTATAAACTTGTGGCTTAGTAAGAATTAGGTTGGGGGTTTGGAAGAAAACGAGTGGCAAATCCCCATCTGCAGTGGATGTGATTTGCAGGCAGCCATTTATTTTTCAGTCATTTATATTCCCATATCTACAATGACAGAGATGTCTAGGTGTCTGGAGAAAATAATTTTTACTATGACTAACAGGACTATTCCCATTTTTAAAAAGTTACCATAAAATAGTATATTGTTACTGTTTTTCTCTAGTGCTCTAGATTTTAAGCATCATTTAAAATTTGAAATGTATTCGATGATGATTTATGGCTCTACTGATGAAATTGCTATATTTGTTTATATTCTTTCAATGTTGTACAAATATATGTCTTGAGAAAGCTATAAGGTTAATCATATGACTTTGCTAATCCTATTATGATGTAACAAATAACAATGAAGAAAATGGAAAAAGATATGTCTCCAGAAACTCAGTATTTTCAAAAATCTCATATGAAATTAAAGCCAGAAAATATATGACTAATTCCAAGCTGAGATGACTTTTACCCATACTGAGAAAATTCAGGGGAAATAGATATAAATTCTGGCATTTAATATAGAAGTAGTACATCAGAAATGTCTGCAGAGAATAGGTAAAAGTCAACTGCTATGATACTAGTTTGGATGAGTGAGGCAGCGATCAATGCAGAGTTGGAACCTGTCTGGCAAGGAATAAAACAGAACTATGAATCTTTACTGACATCAAAATAGTAAACCTCACAATTATTAAATGTAACCAGTAGTCCAAAAAATGTGAATACTCTTTTTCTGCCCCTCTATGAATATACCTAAGGACACAGCTACAGCTTTGAGCAGTTAGAGATAAAAAACATAAGAATGGCAACAATATGTTGCAAACGATTAATATTTCAATTTCTTATGGAAATGAAATTTATTATTCAAAAAACAGTATAGACTTTGATGATCTTCAGAATGAGCAGTAATAACCCTTTGTTATTTTTATTGGGGATAGGGAGGGAAAGTTTGTCTGTTCCAGCATTTAAGCATTGCTGGCAGTGCTCTGGAACCACTCCTGGTAATGCTTAGGGGACTGTGCAGTGCTGAAGATCAAACCCAGACATCCCACATGTGTGTGCAGCATGTGCACTAAGTTATGGATCCAGACCCTGTTTGTCTAAATGCTTTTTAGGAGCTTGTTTCTGGTTTTGTTTTCTTGTTTTGTGGTGCAAGTGATAGAACCCTGGTTATCTAATATGCAAGGCATGTTCTCTGACGCTGTTCTCTGCATCCCTGAACTGGTCCTATTTCTCTAATTTATGTTTAAAAATATAGATGAGAGCAGGGTCAGTAGTAAAGTGGATAGGGCACTTGCCTTGTATGTGGCCAACTTGGATTCAATCCCCAGTACCTCATATGGACCTCCAGTCCCCCCCCCCAACCTCCTAGGAGTGATCTCTGAGCACAGAGCGAGGAGTAAACTCCAAAGACTACCTAGTATAGCACTCCTCCCCGAAAATTTTAAAATATATGTATAAAGTATGGATAGAGCTTATATTACTTATCTTGATAGAAAATACCCCTGTGTTTATATAAGCAGATTTACATAAAATTCTAGCAATATTACCTTTACTTTGGCACTCATTTAAAATGTGGAAAGAGTATGTCTTCCTTTGTCCCATAAATAGCTTATTAAAACATTTTAAGCTTTAACATTATTTATTTGAATAATTTTATAAAATAAGTAAGTTTATCTATGATGAACATTATGTTTCCTTATTTTTCTTAATGGAAGATTAACCTACATTTTTATATATGTTTAAGAGATGGTATTTTTTGTTCACAGTATATGAGTTTTGTATCAAGAGGGAGTTCAATAGGCCGAGCACATGCTTTGCATGCAGAGCCAGGGTCTGAATCCCTGAACACTGCCAACAGCAACCCAGGAGGCAGAGAGTTGGGACTAGCACCTAAACACCAATAGTATGCCCCCCAAAATAATCAAAAACAAAACAAAACAAAAAAACAAAATGCATAAACTTTGACGTCATCTCACTTTTTTCACTTTGTAAACTAAAGCAATTTTATATATATCAAGTTTTATATATAATGTTTTATAAACATTCTAAGAGGCCAATAATTTATATTTAAATTGATTGCATAGTTGATTTTTTCTCAGCTTATTATAATTTTTTTATAATGCAAGGATAGACATGATTACAGATTTTTGAAAATGACCCTGATGGGTCACACTTTGTTTTGTGGTGTGTGTGTGTGTGTGTGTGTGTGTGTGTGTTTGTGTCTGTTCCCAAGAGGTACTCCAAGAGAACCTGTAAGACAAAGATACACCTAGAAGTATCTGTAAGATAATATTGATGGGGCTGGAGTAATAGCACAGCAGGTAAGGCATTTGCCTTGCATGTGGCTGACACGGTTTCGATTTCCAGCATCCCATATTGTCCCCCGAGCACCACCAGGCATAATTCCTGAGTGCATGAGCCAAGAATAACCCCTGTGTATTGCCAGGTGTGACCCAAAAAGCAAATTAAAAAAAAAGATAACATTGAATTAGAATATCTTTCATAAGTCTTATATGAAGCCATGTCTTAGTGAAATTATGAGTCTATTCACTCCTGAAACTTATTATATCAAGATAATATTATGATGTATTAATGGAATATAGAATATTCCACAGGCTTACACTACTTTGCCACAAAGTTTCCACACACTTTATAAAGTCTGAACTATTATGCCTATCTAATAGAATTTCCTGTTCAATTTCCTTTTTTTTTGAGTTTGACATCTTTGCCAGGCAGCTACTTATTCTCAGGTAAGAATGCCTAGGTCACTTGGAATAGAAGAATATATTTACTACACATAGCAGAAATAGTCAAAAAATTAAATACTCAGTTTTGCCTAAGCATATCTTGGTCAAAGTTTACACTAATGATGAACTTTAATTTGCTAAATCTGTAATGTCACTGTCACTGTCACTGTCATCCTGTTGCTCATCGATTTGTTTGAGTGGGCACCAGTAACGTCTCTCATTGAGAGACTTATTGTTACTGTGTTTGGCATACCCAATAAGCACGGAAATCTATAATGAATTAAAGCAATTAATTCAGCACTTTAATGTGCTAAATCTGAAAATCAAAAAGATCACAATGAATGGTATAAGATATTTTATTTTTAGATTGCCAAAAATACTAAACTGTTGGTAATGTGATTCAAGAAAGGAAAACAAACTCAAAGTATGACTAATATGGCCTGTTCTGCATGAATCAAGCAAGGACATAAATCATAATCAAGCACTGATTCTCCTAAATTCTTGGTCTATTTATTGAACTATTCGAACTGGATAAACTCCAAAAGAGTAGAGGTCATGTGTTTTAAAATTCACTTCTTATTCCTGCCAAGAAAAATTTTGGTAACATTAAGGAAGTCTTTGGGAATATCTTTCTTACACATCAAACAGAAAAACTATTACGCTTCCAAATTTAAAAGATTACTCATTGATAGACTATTTCCAAGGCATTATAGAGCCATACTTTTTGGCAAAAATACTAATTTTTCAAAGAACAAACCTATCTGCTCTGTAGATTTCATTTATATAAACTGAAAGTTCATTGCATTTGTAAACAAACTACGCTTACATAAGAAGCACATTTATTGAGCATAGATTTTATGTATTAATTTCATTTTCTCATTTTTGCTTTAAATTAAAACTTTTTTAAATTAAAACTTTCTTTAAATTAAAACTAACACAATAAAGTTGTGTCCTTTCAATCTAATGTGGATTGTAAATTTATTAAAAGTTATAAGTGTAATGATGAATCCATTTGAATTTCCTAATAAATGTAACTTCTTAAAATATTTTTATTTCCACTTTGTAATTTCTATTAGAGTGTGGTTGCTTGTCTAGGGAAGAATATTCTTCTGATGATGAGTTTTCCACTGTTAAGCAAATTGATTCTCACAAAACCCAATTTTTAAGGACTGAAACTAGTTGAGCACAAAGAGAGTGAAAAGACAAGCTAATTGAGGAAAATTTCATTGTCTAGTTACTTCAGATACATTCTCTATTCTAATTAACATATATTTGCACGTATTAATGAAATGAAAATTGTTTTGTGAATTCCAACAAAAGAATGAATAATAAAAGATACAATGACAATAAACTAGCTAAGAAGATAAGATCTAATAACTAGTTCTGATTTATTTTTATGTATGTTGTTAACATGGGTCTCTTTATCTTTTCCCTAACTTTGTCTGGGGGCCTTAGGATCTTTAACAGTGCTCCAAAAGTTGGGGGATGGGGAGTCGTCGAAATGGGGGAGAAAACACCACCAATAGTTCCTCTCCAACCATTCTGTTTGTTTGGTATAAAGGCCTCAAGATAAGGGGCTGACCAGGCTTTAAAGTTCCAGAGCTGTTTGGGACTGCAAGGCTGCACTGAGAGACACTCAGAAATTCATGTAGTACTAGAAATCAAACACCGGGCTGATGCAGGTCAAGTATGCTTCCTAACCTCTACACTATCTGGCAGTCCTTCTTCCTACTTTCATAAATGAAAGTCAATACTATTTTTTAAATTCATTTTTCTGTAATCTGTGCATTATAAACTGCAACTTGTTTGGAAAGTGTGAATACAAGAATAAAACTAAGAGTTCTGTATATTCTGTCTTTTTTTTTCTTTTTGGGTCACACCTGGCGATGCACAAGGGTCACTCCTAGCTCACTCAGGAATTACCCCTGGGGGTGCTCAGGAGATCATATGGGAAGCTGGGATTCAAACCCAGGTCTGCAGCGGGCAAGGCAAATGCCCTACCCGCTGTGCTATCACTCCAGCCCCTATATCCTAAGTCTTGCCATAAAACAAAATAAGACAGGTTTTTAGCTCAGAAATTGGACTTGCTAGGTTTAGTTCATATTTAAGACTAAAGACCTTCTGTAATATGGAATCTGGTGTTTGAAACTGATATCATCTTTTGGGCTTGATTTTTTTTTTACTTTTTTTTTAAATTGAATCACTGTGAGATAGTTACAAGCTTTCATGTTTGAGTTACAATCACACAATGATCAAATACCCATCCCTCCACCAGTGCACATTCTCACCACCAACATCTCTGGTATACCTCCCATTTTCCCACCTTCCCACTGCCTCCATGGACTTGATTATTTTTCAATGACATTTTTTCAAATGAACCTAAGTAGATTTCTTTCAGACATTCCATAATCTAATTCAAATTCATTTTGGTCTTCATTATAATTTAAGCACCACATGAAATTCAAGGAGCCCAATATATTTGCTTTAACAAATTTCAATGTATGTTTTCCCTAAATGTACGTGTATAGATCCAAAGTGATACAAATACCTAATAAGATGAATCACATAGAAACTGGTGTGATGGTACTGTGCTTGTCTTACATATGGTGACCTAGATTTGATCCTCAATAGTCTCTGTAAATGGTCCCCTGAGTCCCACCAGGAATGATCCCTGACTGCACAGCCTGGAGAAACCCCAGAGAACCACCAAGTGTGGCCCCAAAATAAAATTAAACAAGAAAACCTTAATAAATTATTGTAAAAACTTCAAAGAAGACCAATTTAAAAATAGTGACCAGATAAAAGATAAGACTGGTGAACACGAATAAGTAAAATACCCTGTAAACTTTACCACTTCATAAAAGCAATGAAATATCCCTTACAATTTCATGATAAAATTATTTTATGGTACATTGTTTATTGTTTTCAAAGGCAATCAGCTTTCCAGAGTTTTTTCAAGAAAATTACAGTTAATCTAGCTAAGAACAGTGAGTTTTGTGGTGGTTTAGCTTTTCCTATTTCCTTCTTTTTCCTTCAGTTCATGGTTTATTTGGAAAATAATATCTCACAATTAAATTGTGGTATCTGTCTAACATCTTACATATGCCTTGAACACAGTAGTTTCTGTTTAATAAATCAAATATATGTTTAATAGATTTCTAGCTAAATAGTAGTATATAATACCAGGAGGTTGGCTCCCTGGCTTGGAAACTGGCCTCACATGCTGGGGGAAGGGCGACCCAGATAGAGAAGGGAACACCAAGTAAAATGCGATTAGAGATCCCGAGCAGGAAGAGAGATGTGTGCTGAAAGTAGTCTAGAGATTGAACAGGATGGCCACTCAATACCCCTATCACAAACCACAAAACCCCAAAAGACAGAGAGAACAAATGAAATACCCTGCCACAGAGGTGGAATGGGGGGTGGGGAGATGGGATTGGAGGGTGAGAGGGACACTGGGTTCATTGGTGGTGGAAAATGGACACTGGTGGAGGGATGAGTTCTCAAACATTGTATGAGGGAAACACAAGCATGAAAATATGTAAATCTTTAACTGTACTCTCACGGTGACTCACTAATTAAAAAAAATAAGTTTAAAAAAAGTATTTTGTATAAGAACCTACTCTATTCGAAATAAAGGCTTTGAGCCTCTGAAAGTGAGATTCAGGGAATCTAGGGACACTTCTGGAAATTCTTGGATTAACTGATTGAACACTAGGGCCTAAGGATATGGTAGATCTGCACCACCACCCGTATGTGCTTGGTCATCAGAGCCATGCCTGGCAGTGCTCAGGAGGTTTCCATGGCTAAGCCTGATAAAGTTCAGAGGGCCATGCTATGTCCGATCACATCAGAATACCATGTGTATAAGGAATTCACCCTAACCCCCATTCTAAATTTTCCCAGTCCTGATGGCAATTCTCACCATCCATTTTGCTTATTGTGGCAAATTATCTATCAGATACACTGATTTGACCATACAATCTTCCTTTCAAGCCTGTTATCCAGTACATAAATGAAATTTCCTTGCAAGAGTCTGTAGGACATAAAACTTAATTCTTTTTAAAAACATTTTTTTATTAGTGAATCACCGTGAGATAAAGTTACAGACTTACAAACTTTCATGCTTGAGTTTCAATCATACAATGATCCAGTACCCATCAAGTACCTCCACCAGTGCGCCTTTTCCACTACTAATGGTCCCAGCACCCCTCCCGCCACACCCACCCTGTCCCCTCCACCCAATCCCACCTCTGTGTCAGAGCATTCCCTTTTGCTCTCTCACTCCTTTTGGGTGTTGTGGTTTGCTATCACTGGTATCACTTGTAGTCCCGTTGATCTTCGATTTGCTCGAGCGGGTACCAATAATGTCTCCACTTGTCCCTCTCGAGAGCTAATGCAGCCCAATGATATATGCTTGCTCCAGGAACAGGAAGAGCCTCAAATCTTTCATTCAGGGATTTGACGAAGAATTCTGACCATCTAGTTGGTGGACGGCCACAAGGTCTTTTGACGTCCCGTGGAATCCAGTCGGTATTCAGCTCTAGTCCGGCAGTCGTCTCTAAATTGCATTATATGACCTGCCCATCTGATTTTTGATGCCTTAGCAAATGAGACAGCATCCCTGATTTTTGACCGTTGATGGAGGTCAGAACTCCGGATTCCTTCTCTCACTTGACTGAGACATGATATTCCCAGCTTAGCTCTTTCAATTCCTCTTTGGGATACCCTAATAGCATTCTCATCCTGTTTGCATAGGGCCCAGGTCTCTGAGGCATATGTTAGTGCAGGAAGAACGGTGGAATTGAAAAGATGTGCCCGGAGTTGGAGGTTCTTCATTCTATAACCACAAGGTGGTGGTTAGGTGGTTTGCTATAGAGGTATTAAACAGGCATCATGTTCAGTCTGTAGTCTACTTTCAGCCTGCATCTCCCATCCCTAGCAGGCCCACATATCATCCTTTGCTTGCTGTTCCCTTCTCTATCTAAGCTGCTTTTCCCCCCAGCATGTGAGGACAGCTTCCAAGCTGTGGAGTAATCCTCCTGGTACTTATCTCTACTATTCTTGGTTGTTAGTCTCCCTTTCTGTTACTCAATATTCCAGAAATGAGTGCAATCTTTCTATGTCTGTCCCTCTCTTTCTGACTTATTTCACTTAGCATGATACTCTCCATGTCCATCCATTTATAAGCAAATTTCATGACTTCATCTCTCCTAACAGTTGCGTAGTATTCCATTGTGTAGATGTACCAAAGTTTCTTTAACCAGTCATCTGTTTTAGGGCACTCAGGTTGTTTCCAGATTTTGGCTATTCTGAACAGTGCTGCAATGAACATATAGTGCAGATGTCAATTTTACTATAGTTTTTTGCATATCCAGGATATATTCCCAGAAGTAGTATTGCTGGGTTAAATGGGAGCTCAATTTCTAATATTTTGAGAAGTGTCCATACTGGTTTCCAAAATGGCTGAACCAGTCGGCATTCCCGCCAGCAGTGAAGGAGAGTCCCTTTTTTCCCACATCTGTGCCAATACTAGTCGCTTTTGTTCTTTTTGATGTGGGCCAGTCTCTGTGGTGTGAGATTGTTGTTTTTATCTGCATCTCCCTGATGATTAGTGATGAGGAGCATTTTTTCATGTGTTTTTAAGCCATTCGTATTTCTTCCTTGAGAAAGTTTCTATTCATTTCATCACCCCATTTTCTGATGGGGTTGGATGTTTTCTTCTTGTGGAGTGCAACCAGTGCCTTGTATATTCTTGATATCAACCCCTTATCAGATGGATATTGGGTGAGTATCTTTTCCCATTCTGTAAATTGTCTTTGTATTCTGGTCACTGTATCTTTTGAGGTGCAGATGCTTCTCAGTTTAAGGTAGTCCCATTTGTTTATCTCTGTTTCCACTTGCCTGGTCAGTGGTAAGTCATCTTTGAAGATACGTGTGGCTTCAATGTTGTGGAGGGTTTTACCTACCTTATCTTCAATGTACTTTATGGATTCTGGTCTGATGTTGAGATCTTTAATCCATTTTAATCTGACTTTTGTGCATAGTGTTAGGTATAGGTCTGAGCCCATTTTTTTCATGTAGCTGTCCAGTGTTGCCAACTCCATTTGTTAAAGAGGCTTTCCTTGCTCCACTTTACATTTATTGCTCCTTTATTAAAGATTAGATGACCATATATTTGAATCACACAGTGATTCAACTCTGTTCCATTGGTCTACTGCTCTGCCTTTGTTCCAGTACCATGCAGTTTTAATTATTACCGTTTTGTAGTAGAGTTTGAGGTTGGGGAAGGTGATGCCTCCCATCATCTTTTTTCATAAAATTGCTTTAGCTGTTCATGTGGGTTTGTTTTTCATATGAATTTCAGGAGTGTTTGGTCTACTTCCTTGAAGAATGTCATGGGTATCCATTGAATCTGTGTAATGGTTTGGGGAGTATTGCCATTTTGACAATGTTAATTCTCCCAATCCATGAGCAGGGGATGTGTTTCCATTTCCCCATGTCATCTTTTATTTTGTGAAGTAATGTTTTGTAATTTTCTCTGTATAGGTCCTTCACCTCCTTAGTTAAGTTGATTCCGAGGTACTTGATTTTCTGAGGCATGATTGTGAATGGGATTGCTTTTTTATGTCACTTTCTTCTCTCTCTCTTTTTGCGTATAGGAAAACCATGGACTTTTGGGTACTGATTTTGTAGCCTGAAACTTTACTATATGAGTCTATTGTTTCAAGGAGCTTCTTAGTGTAATCTTTGGGGTTCTCTAAAGAAAATATCATATCATCTGAGAATAATGAGAGCTTAATTTCTTCCTTTCTAATCTGGATGCCCTTAATGTCTTTTTTTGCCTAATCACTGTTGCAAGTTCTTACAGTTAATCAGAAGTGGTGAGTGTGGGCATCCTTGTCTTGTCCCTGATATTAGTGGGAAGGCCCTTAAATTTTTCCCAATTGAGAATAATGCTTGCTATAGGCTTGTGTATATGACTTTGACTATATTGAGTAAGTTCCCTTCTATACCCTTTTTGGTAAGAGTTTTCATCATGAATGGGTGCTGGATCTTGTCAAATGATTTCGCTGCATTTATTTATATGATATTATGGTTTTTATCTTTTGTTGATATGGTGGATTATGTTGATTGACTTCTGAATGTTGAACCATCCTTGCATCCCTGGGATGAATCCCACTTGGTCATGGTGTATGATCTTTTTGATGAGTTGTTGGATTCTATTGCTAATATTTTTTTGAGGATCTTCACACTTGTTTTCATCAGAGATATTGGTCTGTAGTTTTCTTTTTTTGTGGTGTCTCTGTTTGCTTTTGGTATTAGGGTGATATGTGCCTCATAGAAATTGTTTGGGAGTGTTTCTGTTTTCTTGATTTTCTGGAAAAGCTTGAAAAGAACTGGCAATGGGTCCTCTTTAAATGTTTAGAAAAATTCACCGGTGAATCCATTTGGACCTGGACTTTTGTTTCTGGGGAGACTTTTGACTACAGTTTCAATTTCCTTGTTAGTAATGGGTCTATTCAGGTATTCCAAATCATCTTGGTTCAGCCTTGGGCAGTTATAGGAATCTAGGAATTTATCCATTTATTCTAGATTCTCTTGTCTCATGGTGTACAGACTTTTGAAGTAGTCTCTGATGATCTTTTGAATTTCATTGGTTTCTGTTGTGATGTTCTTTTTTTCATTTCTGATTCAGTTTATTAGAGTTCTCGCTCACTCTTTTTTTGTGAGTCTTGCTAGTGCTATACCAGTCCTATTTATTTTCTCAAAGAACCAGCTCTTAGATTCATTGATTTTTCTGATTGTTTTTTGGGTTTTCATGTCATTGATTTCTGCTCTAAGTTTTATTATTTCTTTCCATCTCCCTGGTTTGGGTCACCTTTGTTGTTCCTTTTCTAAGGTCTTGAGCTGTGAGATCAGGTTATTTATGTGGGCCCTTTCTTCCTTCAAGAGATATGCTTGCATAGATATAAATTTTCCCCTTAACATGGCTTTAGTTGCCTCCCACAGGTTCTGGTAGCTCGTGTCTTCATTCTCATTTGTTTCCAGGTACCTTTTGATTTCTTACTTGATTTCCTCCCTGACCCACTCATTGTTCAACATTGAGTTGTTTAATTTCCAAGTGTATGATTTGGTTCTTTGCATGTGTGCATGATTAACTTCTATCTTCAGTGCATCATGGTCTGAAAAGATAGTTGATGCAATTTCTATCTTCCTGATTCTATTGAGGTATGCTTTGTGGCCTAATGCATGATCTATTTTGGAGAATGTTCCATGTGCACTGGAAAAGAATTTGTATTCTTTTTATGGGGATGCAAAGCCCTGTATAGATCTATTAGCCCTCGCTCTTCTATTTCTTCCTTCAAGGCCAGTGTTTCCTTCCTGAGTTTTGATCTTGTTGATCTATCCAGAGGTGATTAATCGGTGTTGAAGTATCCAACTACTATTGTGTTGCTAGAAATGTCCTCCCGAAAATCTGTTAGCAGTTGTTTTAAATATTTAGCTGGTCCCTTATTAGGCATACATTTAGTAGCGTGAGTTCTTCCTGCTTTACATATCCCTTGATTAGTAAAAAATGGCCTTTTCTGTCCCTTCTAATCTTTTTCAACCTGAAATCTATATTTTCCCATACTAGTATGGCCATCGTGGCTTTTTTGAGGGAGCTGTTTGCTTGAAGGATTGTTTTCCATCCTTTGACTTTGAGTCTGTGTTTGCTCTGACCATTCACATGTGTTTCTTGTAGGCAGCAGAATGCTGGGTTAAGTTTCCAAATCCATTTTGCCACTCTGTGTCTCTGTGTCATTTAGACTATTGAAGTTGAGATTATTGTCATGAAGTTTTGTGCCATCTTTCTGTAGGGGTTTGTTGTGGTTGTAAGGGGTTTTCTTGTCTTGCAGAAGCCCCTTTTGTCCTTGAGTTTGGTTTTGAGTCTATGAAGTTCCTGAGCTGTTGTTTATCCATAAAATTGTGTATGGTTCCTTCAAGTTTGAGTGAGAGCTTAGCTGGATAGAGTATTCTTGTTGAGACATTCATTTCATTGAGTTTTTTCACTATATCCCATCATTGTCTTCTGGCTCGGAGGGTGTCCTCTGATAAATATGCTGTGAATCTGAGGGGTGCTTCTTTGTGATTTCCTTTTTTGACCTTGCTGCTTGCAGTATTGTGTCCCTATCTGTGGCATCCATCATTCTGACTCTGATATGTCTTGTTATTAGGGTCTTTTTATTAGGGTGTCTTCTAACTGGCAAACTTCGGGCTCCTAGGATCTGGACATCTGCATTATCCAGTTCTGGGAACTTTTCAGCAATGATTTCTTTAACTGTGGCTTTTTTATTAAGGTTGCCTCCCTTTCCTTCTGGTACTCTGATGATTCTAATGTTACTTCTCTTGGAATCATCCCCTAGGTCTCTGATTTGCCCTAGAGCGATTTTGAGGTCTTTTCTCATTATTTGTTCTAGCCTGGGAGCTTTCTGCTGCTCGTCTTTAAGCTCACTGATTCCATCTTCAGCTGTAGACATTCTACTGTTGAGGGCACCCACTGTGCCAAGTCTATCCCTTCTGTCTACCAAGTCTTTTATTATGACATTTCTGAATGTAGCTTTCCTATTTCTGCTCTCATTTCTTCCCGTATTTTCTTCACTGACTTCTCCACTGTTTCTTTAGTTCATTGAACATTCTCAGCATTTCTTCTCTGAATTCTTTATTGGAGAGATCATATTTGTGGGTAACCCCTGCTGAGACTTCTGGACTCTTCATCCTCTCCTTGTGCTGGGGATTTGCCCTGTTTCTTCATGTTGTTGCAGTTGTATAGAGGTGGGACCTTCCAGTTCACTAGTGCTGTTCTCTCTTTGTGAGGTTTCTGGTGAAGGTTCGGAGGATGTGTTCTTTTACATTGTGCTTATATAACTTCTTGTGCTCACTGATATTTTGGTGCAATTGGAGTAAGCTAGTGGCTTATTTGACTTCTGTGTTTGAGGTAGCTGGGGATTTCTCTACAGAGTTTGGTAATGGGCATTGAGATATCTGTTAAGTGTACTGGAAGAGGGGAAAATAACTGTGGCCTCCTAAGTGGCTGCACCAGAGACCACATCCCCTGCAGCAAAGGCCACACCAGTACCGCAGAGGCAATGCCCCCTTCTGGCCCTGTACGAGGGGGGCTGGTGCACCTGGATAAAGAAGCAGGAAGCGCAGGGTTTTCTGCAGTGGCTGGGAGCCAGGGGTCCCTGACCACTGGATGCTGGGTTGAGGTTGGGTCCTGGGGCTGTGCAGACGTTCAGGCAGGGGCAAAACTTAAGTTTTTATTATTCTTTAAGTCTTTATTACCCCTTGCATCTTTAATTCCAATCATGGAAACATTAATTACCCAAATATACTACTTAAATATTGTAACACTGCTTAACCACACTTCCATAACATTTGCTATGTTTTCAATATTTTGGTCTTTAATTCTCATGTCAATTTTACAAATCTGTCTGTGTAGTATTAGAAAAATGAGACTGAGCATAAAAATTCATAGGTATTGACAAAAGTGTGGTGATTCTACTGAAAAACTTATGAAATCTGAAGCTAAATCATTCATTACAAGACAGAATATTATTCACAAGGTGAATAGCATAAGACCAGAAATACTTTTATTTTTAATGCTTTCTGACATGATATTAGACTGAGTGGGTGCAACTCAAACTATTTTATTCTTCCAAATTTTGTTTTATTTTATTTTAGTATTGTATGGGTTGTGTGTGGGTCATACCTAGAAGTGCTCTGGGTTTTATGCTGAAGGATCACTCCTGATTGTACTAAAGAAACCCCACATATTTAATACCAGATATTGAAATGGGGTTGCCTAATGTGAGGCAAGCACCTTACCCCCTATACTCTCTTTCTTGCCCCTACTCCTGTCAACTTCAAAAATAAATAAGGTTTCAACCACACTGGGAATCATTTTTCCTAGGTTAGTTAATATGTTTTAGGAAAAAACCCAAAGGCATTGTTTTGAAAGTTTCAAGTCACTTTAGATATGTATTCTTGTATTGTGGGGCAAATGAAAAAGGAAGAATAAAGATTTCATAATGAATCTCCTCCAAGCCTTATATAAAAATGATATAATACCATAGGCAGAGATTTATGTTTGCAGTGAATTAATGCATGTTAAATTAAAATAATCATTTTTCTATACATGATTGTGTTATTATTTCATATGGTTCTATTATTTTAAAATGGATTAGTTAGTTTCCTTCTGTTTGATCTGTTACTGTATAGGTAACTTATGAACTCTCATGAAGTCACACAACCTGACTTTTACCATTTGTAAAGTCAGGATTCCTTTGAAAAGAAGCTTAATCTGAGTATATCAAAATGATTTATCATCATGCACTACAATATCTATTTTCCATAGAATTTAGCTAATTTCAAAGTCTTCCACCATACTTGGCATGCTAATCTTTTTTAAGTTTATGATTGAGTCCAGAATATATTTTTTCTTCTCCTCTAAAGTTGAAAATGCTCATACAAAAACCAACAGAATATATGACCACAAAGATTTAATAAATTAAAAGCCCTTAGGTCCCTTAAATTCCTTCTCCAGATACATAAAAGTTTTATCATTAAATGTTAATTTGTCTGATGCTAAAATTCTTTAGGAAAATAGTAACTGATTAAACTCATTAATTCCTAACATTCTCAAGAAATCAATAATATTAAAAGGCCTAAAGTGTGGTGTTTTAAAAAGGACCAATGTGAAGAGACATGTCCAGATCTTGGGAAGTATGAAGACAGGATATGTAATATGTGTATACAGGGAAAGTATATATAGCATCATTGTCAGGTTAAAGTCATTGAAAAGGAAGAAGAGTATTCACTTGATCAAGTTTACAACTTTATCTTATTTCTAAAAATTTTTAAAGAATATAATAGCTTCATGGACTGGAGCAATAGCACAGAAGGTAGGGCGTTTGCCTTGCACGCGGCCAACCCATGTTCGATTCCTCTGTCCCTCTCAGAGAGCCATCCAAGCTACCGATAGTATCCTGCCCACACTGCAGAGCCTGGCAAGCTACCTGTTGCATATTCGGTATGCCAAAAACAGTAACAAGTCTCACAATGGAGACGTTACTGGTGCCCAATGGAGCAAATCAATGAACAATGGGATGACAGTGCTACTACAGAGCAGTGCTACAATAGTTTCACTACTCTAAGAACTACAAGAGTGAGACGATCACATATAACAACTTACTTTTAAATAGCACCTTGACGATTATTAAAATATTAATATTTTCAGATACTTACACATTTACAAAAGTGCGAGTAGGAAGAACACGTTGGGCTTTGACATGGCACTGAGGATGGTACTGAGGTTCTACTATCAGAAAAAGAATATTTTAGTTAGAAAGTAGACTAGAGACTGAACATGACGGCCACTCAATACCCCTATTGCAAACCAAAATATCCAAAAAGAGAGAGAGAACAAATTGGAATGCTCTGCCAGAGAGGCTGAGTGGGGTGGGGGGATTGGATAGGGGTATGGGAGGGATACTAGGTTCATAAGTGGTGGAGAATGGACACTGGTGGAGGGATGGGATCTCAAACAATGCATGAGGGAAAAACAAGCACTAAAATGTGTGAATCTGTAACTGTACCCTCACTGTGACTCACTAATTAAAAAATAAATAATTTTTTAAAAAAAGAATATTTTATTTAGTGTCTATACTTCTCCAAAAACAAGTGAGTTTTTGCTGGCACTGTATCATCTAAAAGCCTGTAGAGATTCTCCAGAGGGAAATCGAAATTCTTCATCAACATGTAAAATGTAAATTCTAATTCCTTTTCCCTACCTCTCCAGTTATTTCTAGCATTAGTTCACCATAAATAGCTTATGGTCACATATTAAATCCAAGTTGCCACAAGGTTCCCATCCACAAACTGAATGGTGTGAATACACTGGGCAACTGGAAGACTTCTAGACTCTCACGCTGTAGGATCACCTGCTACTCTGGCTCTACTACCATGTACTCAGGCATTGCTAAGCATTTGTGATAAGCCTGGCCCCTCCCTGGGGTTGAATATATCTGGCACCCAGCTATCCTTGGCGGCTCACAGGCTCAAATTCATTATAACTGCTATAGTTCACGTCTTTGAAAACCGGAAAAATATAGTCCTGGTTGCCAGAAATTTAGCATACCATGAATCACAACAAAACAGCTCACAGTAAAAGGACCTATAGTGGGTCAGTGACAGTGCACTCTTGGTCAATTTTCAGACTACAGGTATGCAGGGGCACACAGGAATTAGTTCATCTGGTAGCAGCAAGTTGACAACTTGGTGCTACAGGCCTTGTCAAAATATCACCACATGGCAACACAGGCCATTACCCTGTTCCAAGGAACATTTACTCTACAATTGCAGTCAGGTGCTGAACAAAATAAAACTCCCTCCCTGCCAGTCCACTAACTGAGAAACTGTTACTGAATATTCATGGCTCTGTTCCACATTCCTGCTTTGGCTCGCGGGACTTTGTCTTACTGACAGGCACCAGCTTCTCTGAACCAACAGTCTGATCTCAGAGCTGCCAATATGTCAATATGGTGACTGCAAAAGGACATTCGCAACAACACATTTCCATTGGCTGTCCAGGTTCACGCAAATTTAGAACCATGGGTTCCATCTTGATTTTGCAAACTTAAGCCTCTAACCACTAGTCAGCTCTTCTGACTTCACCACGACTCCTCAAATAATATGGGAGAAAGTAGAATTAGAATATAATTCGATTTATTTTTGGTTTTATTATTCAGTTTTGGTTTGGGGGCCACACCTGTTGTGTTCAGGCGGACTCCTGGCTTTAGACTCAGGGGTAATGGTTGGCAGTCCTTGGGAGCATATTTGATGCTATGGACAGACCTAGGGCCAGCTGAATTCAAAGCAAGTGCATTGCCATTATACTATCTTTCATATGATTGGCTAGCAACATAATTCTTAAGTAAAAGGAGAAAATAATCATGATTCTATTAATAGCTATGAAAGAGATGTAACTCATAAGTTTCTCATGAATTTATATCACGTTTCAGAAAACAAAAGTAATATTTGATTCATAAATATTTCTTCAGCCATATAAGTCCAAATAAAATAGAAAATAAACACAATTTAAAAACAGCAAATTCTATTTGCTAAAATAAATAACAAATATCGTTGATGGCAATACCCAAACTATTCAAACTATTTCAGATAGCAGGCAGAATTTAATAAGCATTTTGATAATCACCACTGTCAGTTAATATTGGAAGTCTTAGTAAATATTGAGAAACAATATTAAAAAGAATAAAGTCATTTGGAAAAACATTAAGTGCTCTCATGAATTTTTTATCAAAAAAAGCAAAACAATAAAATTATTGAAATTTGTGAGTTTAAACTTGCAAATTATTTTTCTCTAGCAATAGGAATATATAACCAAATGTTAAAAATTAGTTATACAATGCAAAATTTATCAATTTTATAAGAAATATATTCAAGATCTAGCCAATTATATTCAATACCTGATATTTATATTCTATACAATGTTTATATATCTTATAAAATTATATTCAAAGCATATTCTAGACAAATAGAAAGCTCTCTATTCAAAAGAAAGTTCAAAAGAAAATGTTCTTATCTTATAACTGTACTTGAAAATTACTCCTCATCATTCAATACTTGAATCATTCATCATTCAAGTATTCCTTGAGAGAGCTAGTCACTATCATTTCTGATCTTACTCTGATTTGTATACATTGTGACTCTATTGTACTTAACATACTTGGTTTTGATCATTGACATGACTCTCTTCTTATGGCACAGTAATAGCCCTTTATGTGTTAAAAACCACTCATTTTCTTTATTCAATATTTAACACCATCCCTGGCATGAAGCAGGAGTTTAGTAGATATTAGTTGAAATAATAAATTAATAGATAATTTACTCAGTAGCTGTTGTTATTTACCTGACTCATAGATGTGGTTTGATTTCTTGTTTGATTTTCCAGCCCAAATAACATTCACCTCCTACATAATCCAAACAATAAAGCAAACAACTTAAAAAGATTATCTAGGTTTTTAACAGCAACCACATATTTTATATAAATGAATTAAAATTTGTGACATATTATCTTAAATGTACATTTTAAAGAAAAAAGCCACATTTTTTGGTGTTAATAGTATATCTTTTAAAGACAGTGGGACTTACAAGTGGTAGTTATGTGGGTCTGGAGCCTCTTCTCAGTGACTCTGTCAGCCATATTGGTGGTTTAGTGCTAGAACCATGCAGTGTCAGAACCACTAGAAGGGCTTGGGACTTCCAAGACTACAAAATGTCATGCGTGAGGATTGCAAAATCCTGGGAATTAATCCCAGGTTAGGTGCATCATAGTCCTAATATAATTAAAAAATTCACTCTAGTATTAAATTAGGTCCATAAGACATCCCATATATTTGCTGATTTTTAAAGAGTTAACAAATTAAGAAATAGTTTTAATTGTACCTAATATGTATTGCTTTATGATTTACTATACCATTAGCAAAGAGAAAAAAAAAACATGTTGTGTTAAAAAAAATCTATGCAGTTCTCCTCATGGCCTCTATTTCTCCTTAGAAGAAACATTTGAATAATGAAATAGAAGAGATGTTTAAAAAATACTATTGACAATTGTGTCTCAGAAAATCAACTAGAAATTAAGCAAAAAAATGTAAAAGACTAAGAAAATTATAAATCACTACTAAAAGAAATAGAACAGGAATACAGAGCAAATGGAAACACATCATCTGCTCATGGATTGGAAGGATTAACATAGTCAAAATGGCAATACTCCCCAAAGCACTATGCAGATTCAATGCAGTCCCTATAAAAATACCCATGACAGTTTAAAAAACAAATAGATCAAAATCTATTGAAATCTATATGGAGTAATAAAACACCTAAAATAGACAAAGAAATCCTAAAAAGTAAAAAAGAAAACTGGAGGCTGCTCTTTCACCAATTTCAAATTATGCTATAAATCTGCAGTAGACAAGACAGCATATTTGGATTAGGACAGAACTGGACACCAATGAAATAGATATGGGAATTCAGAGATATATCCTCATGTTTCTGGACAATTAATCTTTGAGATAGGAAGAAAAACCATGATGTAGAGCTAAGAAAACATCTTCAAAAATAATGTTAGAAAAACTGCTAGGTTATATGCAAAAAAACAAACTCAGACACCATTCTAGTACCTTGATATCTAATATCTAATATCTTGATATCTAGTATCTAATATAAGGCCTGAATACATAAATTATATTGAAGGGAAACATAGGTAGGCTACTTCAGGACATTGAATCCAGAGTTAGCCTTGATGATTCAATGGCAACAGACTAATTGAAACAAAAAAAATTAGCAAATGGAGCTGTGTAAAACTAAGAAGCTTCTGCACTGCAAAAGAAGTAATCACTGTATTACTGTCACTATCATCCCGTTGCTCATTGATTTGTTTGAGTGGGCACCAATAACATCTCCCTCGTGAGACCTGTTGTTACTGTTTTGGGCATATTTAATACACCACAAGTAGCTTGTCAGGCCCTGCCGTGAACGTATTTTAACATATTAAATGTAATTCTTAGAACTTTAAATTGACTATTAATGAAATTTTTTATTTTCAAACCCAAAGTTATGTTTTTTGAAAAGGAAACTATTTTTTAAAAAAGAAGCATTGACCAGAATAAAAAAGACACTCTATGGACTGAAGAAAATAGTTTCCTATCATACAGTTGACAAAGGATTAATTCCAAGATAAATTAAGCACTGGTAGAAATTTACAAGGATTAAAAAAAAACTCATAAAAAATGGGTGGGGGGAAAGAGGTACAGAAATTATCTTAAATTCACACATGTCAAAAGATATATAAAAATGTTCTGCATCACTTATTATCAGATAAATTCAAACCACAAAAAAATGAGAAATATCAGTATTGCATGGGAGTGGGGAATAATTAATCCATAATTGGCATGGATCCTCGTCATGGTGGGTGGGGATGTCAACTCGTTCAACTTTTTTGAAAAATAATATGAATACTTTTCAAAAAACTAGAAATTGAACTTCTATCTGATAAGCAATCATTACCACTCTACCTACTCCAAAGGCCCAAGAACTCTATTCAGAAAAATACATTTCAACTCCTATGCTCAACATAGCTATAATGGCAACAGCCTAAATCTGGAAACAACCCAAGTGCTCATGAACATCTGACTATAAACATATACGCAATGGAATACTACTCAGATATAAAAAAAATTATACAATCATGCAATTCATTGCTATTTAACTGCATATTGAGAATATCATGATCAGTGAAGTTTGTCAGAGGGGAGGCACGTAGACAGAATGATCTTCTTTATATCTGTATATAAAGACACACATTAAAAAGATTTTTTAAAATGTTCCACAGTAATAGACATTGAGAAGTAATCTTTCCTTGTCTGTTTGACTTTTTTGTTTGGGGGCAACTTCCAATGGTTCTCAGGTATCACTCCTGGCAGGGCTCAGGGAACCACATGTGGAAGAAGGATTGAAAACTGGCTGGCTGCATGTAAGGCGAGTACCCTTCCTACTATACTATATCTCATGTCACTGTCACTGTCATCCTGTTGCTCATAGATTTGTTTGAGCGGGCACCAGTAACATCTCTCATTGAGACACTTATTGTTACCGTTTTTGGTATATCCAAATAGCACGAGTAGCTTCCCAGGCTCTGCCACGAGGGATCGATACTCTCGGTAGCTTGCCAGGCTTTCGGAGAGGGGCGGAGGAATCAAGCTCGGGACACCCACGTGAAAGGCGAACGCCCAACCGCTGTGCTATAGCTCCAGCCCACTATATCTCATACTTAGTTTAATAGGAAGCATATCTCTAGTGGAGGGGGGTTGGAGGATGAAAAAGGATAGTATAAGTATGAGAGCATTGGAACAACCATGAGGGGAACAAACACTCTGGTGAAGATGTGGTGTTGGATTATTTTATGCCCAAAGCTCTCCCAGTTTTGTAAATCAGTATTCTTAGTATTATATATCATGGTACCTAAAACAAAAACCCATTAACAAACACACACACATACACACACACATTTGAGTATGTTCTTATCTCCAGCAATTAAAGAAAAATTACTGTACTAAATATAACAAAAGATGGGAGGGGTATATAAAAATTTCCAATGCAAAAGTAACTAGGGCTAAAATAAAAAGACATCTCATGAAAAGTATGAAAGCATTATACTCAGCACATCAGAAAATAAGGCTAATATCTAAAATATATAAAGTATGCAGAAGTCCCTATAAAAACAACAAAAAACGAATAATGCCATCAAAATTGAATAGATACACAAACATTTCTCCGAATAGGAGAATGTAAAGTAGATTCATAAAAAAATGATTCATGGTCTCTCATTAGTTGGACAAATCCAAATCAAAGTGACACTGCAATATTTCAACACCAATGAAAAGGCATATGTCAAAATGATTGGAAAAAAACAGTATTGGTGAGGATGTGGTAAAAAATAAACATCCATTATATATAGGGATATTGTCAGATTTAGCTTTTATGGAAAACAGTATGGAGATTTTACAAAAAAATAAAAAGAGAGCTTCCATATGAGTTGGTGATCCTACTTATTGGCATTTACCTCCATCACAAAAATTTTAATTTAAAAATATATATTCACACCTATTTTCATTGAAGGTTCGTAGTCAATTGCTGGGATATGGAAACAACCCAAATTTTCAACAAATCAATGAATGGATACAGAAACTGTGATATATGTATGCAATGGGACAACATGCAGCCACAGTAAAATGCAAATTACTCTGCTCATTGTTACCTGGGTAAAACTAGAGGGTATGGTATTAAGCAAAATAAGTAAGAGATAGAAGGACAAATACCCACAACTTCCCTCATTTTTGGTATATGGAACAATGGAACAAGGGGACAGGCAGAATCAAACAATGAAAAACTGTTGCCTCATTACAAAACAGATCACCTAACATTGTGGGGTTGGCTGGTTGTGAGGTAGAATGAGGTTGATCAATAGAATCAATATTGGGCTGTTGGTAGAGGAACTTGGGAACTTCGAAAGTGGTAAGGCATAGTGACTATATGCATCAATATCATTGAGATTAATACTATTTTTTTAAAATACGACTTAAGCTACAATAATAAAGTAAAAGGGGTATTAGCATTTGTATAAACTATATTTATTGACAATTTAATCAGTTCACTTGGTGCTGCTTAGAAAACAAAGGATATGGTTCTTATTACTTTGACAACATGTTGGCAATTTACAGAAAAAAATCAATATTATATCCAGAATCCAGAACACAAATCTTGACTATTAACTTTATAATACCAGGTTACTGATGACTAATCACAAGAGAGTGGGGAAAGATAATGTGACTGACTTGGATCAGTTGTTTAGTACTCTTCAAATAAAGCCCAATTTTATAATTACTCCAAAGGTTGCAGATATATGATGCCAAGAATCAGACTGTAGCCTAGATTAAGAAGGTTATCCTAGGGCTAGGCATTAAAATTTAATTATGATATGATTTTTTTGGAGCATGAATATTTTCTGTATGGTTATTTCATACTGTTGTTTGCTTTGTTTTGTTTTGGTGACATGCCTGGCTGTACTCAGTTATCGTTCCTGGAAGTGCTTAGATATGCTGTGACAAGGACTGATCCAGGGTTGGCACATGTAAGGCACGTGCTTTACTCACTGTACTATTTCTCCAATCCTGAAGGTTTTTCAATACAATAATGATTCTACCTCATTTTTCTCTGTTTGAATAAGCAGTAAAGTAAATACTATGTACCTCTTCTTTTGAAGGACTGTCCTGGGAGCATGAACATCTGTAACAATTTCTTATGGGTGAAGTTTGAGGTGTTACAATTGACTCTTGCCTTGAGTTAACCATTCCTAAAAAAAAGAATATTCCTTAAATAGAAAATTATATTGCTGGAATGATGGTTAATACATAAAATTGATACAATTCTCCTTGCTGAACTGCTACAAATATTGGATTACAATATCAATGTATTTGAGATACTATGTCTAGTAACATAATCTTTTTAAATGATAACTATATACAAATTTCTAGTGATTTATCACTGCTTTGAAAGAGATAAAACTTTGATCTTTGACCATAATTTAACATCAGCCAGTTTTAACCAACCATAGTCATTGTCAAAATTAATTGCTTTTAAAACTATTCATGACTTAGATATGGCTGAATCAAGCAAAACTATATTTTTGAAAGATTGTATTCATTAAAAAAGTATATCAATATACCATAGAGGCAGGGAGAGGGTGGGAAAGGGGGGATATACTGGGGATATTGGTGGTGGGGAATGTGCTTTGGTGTAGGGATGGTTGCTTGATCATTTTGTGATTGTAACCCGAACATCAAAGCTTGTAACTACCTCACAGTGATTCAATAAAATTTAAAAAAAGAAGAAAGAAAAAAACATATGAAATATTAAGAGTAGGAAAAGATTGGAGAAAAGTTTTTGAAATTACCAAGGATGTAGGGAAAAACAGTGGAGCCACAGAAATGGAAAAAAGAAGAAAACAAGAGAAATTAATGAGGCAGATCAGACATAAAGAGATACAAAAATACAAGGAAGAAGAGTCACAAAAGATAATTTATATTTTTATTGGAGTGAAAAAGGAAGGGTAAAAGAAAATATGAACTTGATTTTATTTTAAATTTGAGATGGTTTTTGCTTTGTCAGTAGCTTGTGGTACATAGTATTTCTGAATATTTAGGTTATTAGGAATATTTTTCATGACTTAGAAATCTAACAAGGCATAGAAAAAAAAATAATGTATAATCCACTTAAGAAGATATGGAAAATAGGATGTTTTGTCTGTGATAAATTTACAGCTGTGGTGTGTGGGACCTTTCTAAGGTAGAGTTTTCTGTAGTGTAGTCACATAGTTTAAACCACACTGTCAGTGGCATACTCAACTAACAAGTAATACAACAAGAACCTTAACGTATTCACACTGAAAATTTCAAAGTCATACTCACCAATCACTCAAATATATTGGCTGAGTACAATATTCATATAAAAAAGTTTTCTGATATCCTTCACTTTTCAACAGCATAGTAATAATTATGTACTGAAAGCCAGAACAATCAGTATTTTTTCCCTTTCTTACCTCTGATTTCATCAGGACTTGGTTTTTTGACTGGTGTTCCACACTTCTATATAGTACAATATTAAAGATAAAAGAATAATTAATAACTGAAATTCTGGAAAAGATAAAGCCTCTCTGACAATCTAAATTAAGGAGGATTTGTTATTATTATTATTCTTGTCTTTGTTGTTGTTTTTCCTCTTTATCCTCTAATTTTGTCATGAAAATTCTCTCAGGGACAATACATACATTTGAGAAACCTAGATATCCTAGGTATAATAAGGTATAATCAACCTCCTAAGATACCTTCCCTTCCACAGGGATCTGTAACTTGACTAATTCAAAATGAATTTAATATGTAGGCATGTACTAATTTGCTTTGCCTCTTATAGTCCTTAGTTTATTTAATGACAATGTTATTCAAAGTTTATTGTCAGGATCAGGGAGAAAGTACAGCAGGCAGGTTCTTGTATTGCACAAGGCTGACCCAGTTTCAATATCTAGCACCCTATATGGTGCCCTGATTACTTTCAGGAATGTTCCCTGAGCACAGAGTCAGGACTAAACTCTGAGCACCACTTGGTATTGTCCAAAGCCGCATTCCCTGAAAAAAAGTTTAGAGTCATTCAATTTATTCAGTATAATTCATTGCAGTTCAATGTACTGATTATCGTATATGTTGATTTAATATCAAAATATACCATCTCTGGGGCTGGAGCAATAGCACAGCGGGTAGGGCATTTGCCTTGCATGTGGCTGACCCGGGTTCAAATCCCAGCATCCCATATGGTCCCCTGAGCACCGCCAGGAGTAATTCCTGAGTGCAGAGCCAGGAGTAACCCCTGTGCATCGCCGGGTGTGACCCAAAAATAAAAAAATATATATATATACCATCTCTGACTCTCATTTTATTGTAATAATATTTTTCTGTGTTGGTCTAACCTAGTAGTCATATTTATATATTATTCATCTTTGTCCTATATAATCCAGTTTCATTTTTCCTCTATTCTTTTATAAGACAGGATGTGTTCAATCACAAATAATCAATAAACACTAGTTATTTATATTTTGTAATAGCTATTCATATTAGTTTATATGGTGAGTTCGATACAATGATAGTACTTCTAAGAAGGATCAGCTTATAAATAATACTTAATGTCTAGTCAAATTGGAACTGGAGCGATAGCACAGTGGGTAGGGCATTTGCCTTGCACTCAGCTGACCTGGGTTCGATTCCCAGCATCCCATATGGTCCCCCGAGCACCGCAAGGAGTAATTCCTGAGTGCATGAGCTAGGAGTAACCCCTGTGCAATGCAGGGTGTGACCCAACAAACAAACAAACAAACAAACAAATCTAGTCAAATAAGTAAATATTAATAAAGCATACAGTATACAAAACTGAAAGTAAATACATAAATGAATAATCACCATACAAAAGTTTGAGACATAATTTTATACCTTTGATTCAGGATGAACATCTTTTATAATTGGTTGATAAACTGAAGTTGTTGAAGTTTTAAAAACATTCTTTGGACTATTCTTCGGTGGATAAATAGAATTTATTGTAGGTTCTAAAATTAAATGAATAAAAAATTGTATTTTAAATTGCTTATTTAAGTATAATTAAAAACCAATAAACTATAATTACTTAACCAAATTGTTTTTTGATATTTTAGAAAAATATAAAACTATCATCAACAGCTGCAATCCAAGTAGCACTTTCTATTCTTTAAAAATTTGTATTAAATTTATAATTCATTTATGATTTTCATATACTGACAATACTGCTGAGTACTCTATCATACAAGATTAGTATTAATTTTCTAGAACTATATTCCTTATTGTTTCAGACTACCTCCATAAATTCAATACACACATGCTCTAGGTTTTAATAATTTGATGATTTTTATTTCAAAGCATTTTGTTATCTTGATAAGTCACTATTCTACCCATTCTCATAATGTTTGGGTTAAGTTTGTTGTTTTTACAAATAATCTTTATGCACTCTCATCATGTTGTTTGTTGGATCTATTTTTATTTCTACTAATTAAGTACCTAGCAGTGTCATATGGAAGAAGTATATTAATTTTCTAAGAAACTGTTTTCAAAAGTAGTTCTGTCATTCTATATACCTCATAGCAGAGTCAGAGATACAATTATCCACAACTTCGCCAATACTTAGTAAATAGAAGAATATATTGAAGATCAAATTTAAGTAAATTTTAAAGTGACTAAACAGACAAAGAGGGACTAATTTATATAAAAATATTAACTCAGACAATAAAAGAACCACACTTTCAGTGTCAGGAAAATTAGTGATAAAAGCAGAGGAGAGTCTATAGATAGCAATAAAAATAGCAATAATTAACTACAACAAAAATATGTTGAGCAATTTCTACAACAAACTCCAGGATAATGTTTCCTGAAAGAAAAAAGTACTGTAAGTCATTTATTATTAAACAGGTAATATGAAAAACTTCTTATAAAGAAATCATGTAGCTAAAAACATTTCCACTAAGAAAAATTCAAGCTCAAAATACTTGATAACTGAATTGTACCATGTATCTGAGTAAGAAATTGCATCAATTATGCTCACAATTTTCTGGAAAATTTAAGAGTGAATTCTCTTTGCAAGTAATTTTTTGTGTTAAGAATCTCTGACACTGAAATCATTATAAGAAATTATGATAAAGAAAACCTAGATCAAGTAAACCTGAAATCAACCTGAACCATTCCCCAAGAAAAGAGAAAAGATCAAATAGTATACAACAGAGATAATGCTTAGTTGTTAGAAAAGTTATTTTAAAATACGGGCTAGAGTGATAGCACAGTGGTTAGGGTGTTTCCTTCGTGCAGCTGACCTGAGTTTGATTCCTCCGTCCCTCTTGGAGAGCCCAGCAAGCTACCGAGAGTATTTGGCCCACACGGTGGAGCCTGGTAAGCTACTCGTGGCTTATTCATTATGTCAAAAACAGTAACAAGTCTTACAAAGGAGAGTGTTATTGGTGCCCACTCGAGCAAATCGATGAGCAACGGGATGACAGTGGTACAGTGATTTTAAAATACAGAGTTGATGTAACATATAGAAATAACTCAAAAGAACTGGACACATTAAAAGAAAAATATAATAGGTGAATATCTCAAAGGTCAGAGAAAATATGTAAAAATCAATACTCATTTGTGATGAATAAAAACAAAACACTGTTTGTACCCCAGGAATATAAGGATATGTCTTTGATGAAGTTTACCTTCACATCTATACAACTATTGTTCACATTTATAATAACGTTCCCTAACTTTTTGAAAAATATTAGGAAGCACATTATCAGTATCTTATTCAACACTGTCTTGGAGGCCCTTGTCAACAAAAAATAAACAAATAAAAAGCGAATCCAAAGAAAATCCTAGTACATTAATTTGGAAAAACTGAAAATTTTAACATATATAAAGACATGCAAAAGTTCTAGCGTAACTATGTCATTCTAGAAGTATGTTAAATGTTTGAAATTGCCAAATTTCCAGACTTGTTATAAAGTTTTGATAATTATGAATATATGCATTCTCACAACAACAGGGAAATAGGTAAATACAAGCAAATGTCCCTAACTAGGACTCCTTATATATATTTTTTTCTTTTTGGGTCACACCCAGCGATACTCAGGGGTTACTCCTGGCTTTGCACTCAGGAATTACTCCTGGCGGTGCTTGGGGGACCATATGGGATGCCGGGGATCGAACCCAGGTCGGCCGCGTGCAAGGCAAACGCCCTACCCGCTGTGCTATCGCTCCGGCCCCCCTTATATTTTAACATACTTCATTAAAATAATTCCAATATAATTTTGCTGACAAGCTGATGATAAAATTTACTAGAAAAGAAAATGAATTAAAATAGAAAAAAAGTTAAAGAAACAAAGCCAATTGATGTTGGCAAAATAAATTCACGCATAGTAATGGAATAAAAAATGAAGAAAAAGTCAGAGATAATCTATTTGAAAATAGCATATCATATACTCAAAATAGAAAAAAAAAATACTACCTGAATTCAACAGTAACAAAACTAGTTTTTAGTGAACAAAGAGCTTACAAATACTTCTTCAAGCAAATTTTACAAAATTAAAGCATTGTAGCACTGTAGCACTGTCTTCCCATTTTTCCATCAATTTGCTTGAGTGGGCACCAGTAATGTCTCCATTATTAGGGTTGTTGTTACTGTCTTTGGCATATCAAATTTACCACGGGTAGCTTGCCAGGCTCTGCCATGCGGGCTCAATACTCTCGGTAGCTTGCCAGGCTCAGCCGCATGCAAGGCAAATGCCCTACATACTTAAAAAGACATAAAAAATTATTTACCACCATTAACCATCCTGTAAATGCAAATGACAATCATGACAATTCAAACTGTCCATAGCTATGAGAATAATTAAAATTAAAACTAATGATGATCCCAATGTTTAAAAATGATGCAAAAAAACTCTACATTGCTGATGAAAATATGAAACATGTTAATTGTTATGAAAATAGTTGGGATTAAATTTATAACAAGTTATAAATTAACTAGTAAATTAATTATAAAATTTGATAGCACAGCAGGTAGGACGTTTGCCTTGCCTGCAGCTGACCCGGGTTCGACTCCTCTGCCCCTCTCGGAGAGCCCAGAAAGCTACCGAGAGTATCCCGCCCACATAGCAGAGCCTGGCAAACTCCCCGTGGCATATTCGATATGCCAAAAATAGTAACAAGTCTCACAATGGAGATGTTACTGGTGCCCACTCGAGCAAATCAATGAGCAATAGGGTGACAGTGACAGTGATTATATAATTTATATTCTTAAATAGAACTGGAGCGATAGCACAGTGGGCAGGGCGTTTGCCTTGCACTCAGCCAACCTGGGTTCAATTCCTCCGTCCCTCTCTTGAGAGCCCAGCAAGCTACAGACAGTATTTTGCCTGCACGGCAGAGCCTGGCAAGTTACCCATGGCATATTCAATATGCCAAAAACAGTAACAAGTCTCACAATAGAGACGTTAGTGGTGCCTGCTTGAGCAAATCAATGAGCAAAGGGACGACAATGCTACAAAGCTACATTCTTAAATATACATCTACTACAGCATTTCATTCAAAACTTACCATGTTATTATATTGAAATTGTATTTAATTTCAATACAAAAACTTATTTTTGACTTATTTAATTTTATTTGAGGTCACACTCAGGAGTACTCAGGGATTTACATTCAGGGATCACTTCTGGAAGGTTCAGGGACCATTGGGGTGATAATGGTCCCTGAACCTTCAGGGATAAGGGAATAATATTACCAGCTGTATTATCTCTCTCTCCAGCCCCTAATACAAATACTTTTAATCTTCCTATCATAATCACCATAATTCACAATTCAAATTTCCTTCAACTGGTTAATCATACATTATGTGGAGTAGTACTCAGCAATAAAAAAGGGTAAACTATTGAAACATTCAATAATTTGGACAAAGTTTAATATATTAGGCATAGTGAAAGATGACATTATCAAAAGGTCAAATACAATAAAATATTCTCCAAGAAGAAAGAGCTAAAATAAGGGAAAAATTAGTGATTAGTCAGTGGGAAGTAGAAATACTAACTTCAAAAATAAATTTCAGGAACTTTGAAACTGTTCTTAAGTAACTGTGGTAAATCAAATATACACACACATACATGTGTTCAAATTCAAGTTATTTTACAAAACTTCCCAGTTTGCTTTTGAGATTTATTTATTTATTTATTTATTTATTGCTTTTTGGGTCACACCTAGCAATGCACATTGGTTACTCCTGGCTCTGCACTCAGGAATCTTCCCTGGCGGTGCTTAGGGGACCATATGGGATGCTGGGATTCGAACCCATGTTGGCCACATGCAAGGCAAATGCCCTCCCAGCTGTGCTATTGCTCCAGCCCCAGAGGTTTAGTTTTTAAACTTTTCTTCAGACCTATATATCATGCAATGAAGAAAAAGAGAAACATGTTCAGAAGTAACTCAGAATCTACAACTCTTCTTAGAAAAGAGCAAGCTACAGAAATGGTGGTGAGGCAATAAAACTGTAAAGACTGTGTATAATATTGCAGAGTTCATACTCAAGTGTTCAATAATGAAATGAAAACTACAAGCATCTGATTATGAAAAATGGAAATAAGGGTCATATTAATTAACAAGATATACTAACTTGTGATGCCAAAATTGTACATTTCAAACTAAAAAAATAGAATGACTCAGAGTTGCATCAACATATAAAGATAATACCTCTCCTAGATATGTGTAAACATATTGTCATAATCCATATACAAATGGAATATTTCTTCCAGTCTTGATTAATTAAATTTAAATACCTGCTCCTGGACAACTGCCACAATTCAAAATTCTAAATTTTGAATGGATTTATAGATTTAGTAGTGTATTGTCTGACTGGTAGCCGTGAAATTAAAACAAGTTATTTTACCTAAAACCATTATAATTTTTAAACCAATGAAACAAGTCTAGGTTAGATTAGCCATTAGTTTAGCAATGAGGTAATTGCTCTGAAGATAGATAATTTAGTTTGACAACATTTATTTAATATTTATTTTATTATTTATCATTTTTTAGTTTGGGGGTCATACTTTGCTGTATTCGTCGCTTACTTCTTGTTCTGGGCTTTGAGTCAGTGTTGGCTGTGTGTAGAGGACCAACTATACGTGATATTAGGGATCAACCAAGATTGACTGCATGCAAGTCAAACACCTATTCTCTGTGCTATTTTCACAGCACCTAGTTTGACTAGACCTAATAGATTTATATCTTGCATTACCATCATTTGGTGTGTTGCAATAAATGTTATTTAAAATCTTCGGATTTGGGGCTGGAGCGATAGCACAGTGGGTAGGGCATTTGCCTTGCACACGGCCAACCCAGGTTTGATTCCCAGCCTCCTGAGCACTGCCAGGAGTGATTCCTGAGTGCAGAGCCAGGAGTAACCCCTGTGCATCACCAGGTGTGACCCCAAAAAGCCAAAAAATAATTTTTGGATTTAAGTAACAGGACTCATAAACTTTGTATAAAATTTGAATTAAATTTATATAAAATTTATATAATCCTGAATGGAATACAATAACTAATCTAAGGAAAACTTGCCTCTACTGAGGTTACTAAGGATTAATTAGACCAATCAGACACACTCATGAAGTAAAATTTGGCGTTTTAAAATTTTATTTTCACTGGTAAGGATGAAAAGATTCACTACGAAAATACTTAATTTTTCCCTAGAGGTATAAAAGAGAGGAGATATTATATTGCTTAGTTTTGAATGAATTTATAGCTTTGGTAATGTATTGTCTGAATGATTTTTATTGTCTGTTGCACTTACCATAGCTGGTTTAATTAGGTAAACTCTAGCAATTAATAGTTTAATTTGTCCAAACCCATGACAGTTTTAAATTCAAAACATTGTCAATAACCAAGAATCAAATTCTCATAATAAGAGATTGCATTATTTCTAATAAGCAGTAAATTTGTTGCCTAACATTCATCTACACTTAAGCAAAAGAGCCCATCACCAAACTAAATTTTTTCCTTTAATACTTAGTAAATTTTTATCACAATATTTAATTACCATATGTTCCTTTACTTGAATTCTGCTCAGTAACAGGATGAGTTAACTTCAAATTACCATAGGTCTTTTTCTTCTTTGGATAAAAAGCTTTAAAAATATAACAAAACATTTGCTTTTAATAATACTAATACAAGAATTAATCAAGATCAGCTATCTTTTCATGCCCAAGAGGAAGTAGATGTTCTAATTCATATGTGAGATTATAACGCGTAGGAAAGGAAACAAGATGGAAAGGATATGTAATGAAAGGAAATAATTACCTTGAAATGTTATCTTTGCAAGTTAAAAGCTAAAACAGAATTTTCTTCAGGCACATATTCAGTAACTAAATATTTATGTTTGTAAATTGATATGTATCTATAAATGGAGATTTGACATAGACCTAGATATAGATAGTATAAATATTTGTATCTACACATACTTTTATTCACCACATATCATACATATTATATACATAGTTATGCCATGCATTATATACAAACTTCACATGTATACTCATGCATATGAATGCACACACATATATTTTATATATACATATATTATACTGAGTATCAGTGACTGAGAAATGCAAAGGTAGGAATCAAAATATAATAAATGATCATTGTTACATTCATTATGCATTTCATGACACTGTGAAGTATACAGTAAGAATGATATAAAGTACTACAGGGGACCAAAGAAGAACTTTCTAAACAGTGGTCCAGGGGCCTTTTCCATGCTTTCTAGGTCAGCCAGGACAGATGACTTAGTATTAGGGCTAACATATGATATTGTGCTGCAGTGCTCGAAGTGATCATTAGCCTCAAGGCCATGCAATACCTGGCAATTACAGGAGTCAGGTGAAGGCATGATATATGTATTATCTTTTACACTATCTCATTTAGCCCTAATTATGACTAAAAAGAAGGGCTGGAGCGATAGCGGGTAGGGGTAGGGCGTTTGTTTGCCTTGCATGCGGAAGACCTGAGTTGATTCCTCCATCCCTCTCTTGGAAAGCCTGGCAAGCTAATGAGAGTATCCCACCCACACAGCAGAGCCTGGCAAGCTATCTGTAGCATATTGGATATGCCAAAAACAGTAAGTAACAAGAAGTCTCACAAGGGAGACATTACTGGTACCTGCTCGAGCAAATCAATGAACAACAGGATGACAGTGACAGTGATGAATTGTCAACTATAGAAGAATTTAAAAAATTGTAACATTCTGATATACAAATACAGTGAGAAATCTCTCTTGGAGAGAGAGAAAAGCTAACTGGAGTTCTAGGAATTGTCAGTTGTCAAATGAAATAAATAGTTTTACAATGGGCAAACACTCTCAGATTCCCTAAAGTCATTTGGAAATACTAGATTTCTTTTCAGAAAATTAAATTCTGACTCAAAGAGATTATGTCATTTATCGAGTGATTTACTATAGCACTGCACTGTCGTCCCATTGTTCATCGATTTGCTTGAGCGGGCACCAGTAATGTCTCCATTGTGAGACTTGTTGTGATTGTTTATATCACTAGAAAATGCAAAAGCTTGGCTTGGATTTAATTTGGCTTAAGTCTACACATGTCACAATAGAATTTAGCTGCCTTTTTTAAAGATGTAGTCTAAAACAAGGATTAAAATGTTAATTTGGGGACCTAGAGTGATAGTACAGTTTGTAGGGCATTTGCCTTGCTGACGAGTACCCATGTTCAATCCCCAGAATCCCATATAGTTCCCTGAGAACTGCCAGGAGTAATTCCTAGATGCAGAGCCACGGGTAACCCCTTAGCATCGCTGAGTTTGACCCAAAAATCAAAACAAAAAAGAAAAGGTAACTTTCGGTTGGATGCTAAAAAATAATGAGTGGCTGCATATATAAGTTTTGTTTAAGAGGGAAAATTATGTTTGGGGACCTGAAGACAAAAATCACAATAACAGAAATATAAGTGTAATTAAACATTCGACAAAATGGGTTTGAGGAAGGTAAAAACAAAAACCACTGGGTCTGTGAGTAGTCTGTTAGAGTGAAACAAGGATACTGTTTCCAAAAGGATTTGATGGGATAAAGTGATAAAAAATTGCATAGAAGAGTATTATATTATTTTTTGCATATTATATCATCACATAAAACAAAACTATAATTTAAAATTGTAAATTTTAATCAATATTATTAATTTAATTTAATAATGTTTGCTATAATTACAAACTTTCTTATATCATGATTATTATCAACTTCTTCCTAATACTTTCTATGATGTATTTTTTGGCTACTGAAACTTAAAAAAAATGTGTATTAGTTAATCATTATTTTATACCAACATGGTGTTCTCAGTGTTGAAAGAATATATAGTAACAGAAAAAGTAAAGAGAATAAAGGATAAAGTAGAGTAGATAAAGGAAAAAATAAAGAAATAAAAGTTTTTAAAAAAGGCAGGCCATAATTTTGCTGCTGTGCCCAATGTCAGCCAGATTTTTAAATTTCTTCTCTTTACTTTTTCTGTTACTATCTATTTCAACAGTAAGAACACCATGTTGGTATACAATAAGAATTACCTTATACACATTTTCAAAGTTTCAGTAGCCAAAAGATGCATCATATAAAGTATTAGGAAGAAGTTAATTAAAATTATGATATAAGCAAGCTTGTCTTTGGTCACTTGACAAAACAATGTTTATATAAATTTAATATATATGTCTACTTTTCAACTTGAACTATAATAGAAAATGCTAGAACTATGTGCATTTTGCAAAGTTGGTATCAATTATAAGTAAGGATGAGGCCCCAAAATGATTTTTACACAAATACATAGAAAATCACCTACTACATAATTATTTCAGCATTTAATGTTCTTACATTCAGAGTTTTTCTCATCTTGTCCTTTGTAATCAAATGCATTTTTTCCTATCTCTTCTCTTTTAAGGCCATTTTCTTGCATTTTTTGTAAGTGATAAGCCATTTTTTTTTCTAGAAGGACTTGTTTCTAAAATATCAAAGAAAATGTATTAGTTAATTTAAACTTGGCCTTTGAAATGCAAAACAAATACAATGTGATGATATAATGGAATTGAATAGTCATTCAGTCTTGTACAAATATAATTTGAGGAAGGTAATTAACAAATTTCCAAATTACTATATACCTCTGGGGAACACACGTAGTATCCATTTCTTAACTTGTAACTCACCCTGGTGGGTTTAGGTAATTTCATCTTCAATTGGTCAATTCATGAGTGTCTTAACCAAAAGTTCTCCAGGTCTACCATTGGTAAACAAAATACAGAATAAGATGCATGACTTCACTTTGTAAATGTCAGACCTAACCTGGCTATACCAGATAGGACATAATATCAGCAATGAAGAATCCCAGTAATCCTCAAATTTTTCCCCTAAAATTTTTAGCAGGATAACAGCTATTACATAAGTCTAAAATATATCAACTGAAGGACAAAGAAAAGACCACCCTAAAAGATTAGGGTATGTAGTTTACACCAACTTATAATGCTTATTCTCTCAGCTAGCAAAAAATAAATGACACAAGTTTGAGATTATTGGGCAAATTACTAAAATAGTTCTTGCCTAAATAATGGGAGAAAACTTTAAATGTAGTTTATCCCAGTTTAAATATAGTTTTGTTCCTGTTTACAAATTCTTAAAAATATTATCTATAATAAGCACCTCCAGATATACCACATAAACTTGAAAATAAGGAGCTGAAGAGATTGTACAGAGGTTAGGGCATTTGTCTTGCACAGGGCCGACTGTGTTTGATCCCCAGCATTCCATATGGTCCCCTGAGCACTGCTAGGAGTAATTCCAGAGTGCAGAGCCAGGAATGACCCATGAGTATTGCCGGGTGTGATCCAAAAAGCAACTTATCACTGTCATCCCATTGCTCATCAATTTGCAGGCACCAGTAATGTCTTCATTGTGAGACTTGTTGTTACTGTTTTTGGCATATTGAATACACCATGGGTAGCTTGCCAGGCTCTGCCATGGGGCCAAGATACTCTCAATAGCTTGCTGGCCTCTCTGTGAGGGACGGAAGAATCGAACCTGGGTTGGCCACATGCAAGGCGAATGCCCTACCCGCTGAGCTATTGCTCCAGCACCCCCCCAATAATAATAATAAAAATAACTGTGAAAATTAGATATTATTTATATATACGATATGAAAATATTTTAGTACACAAATAATAAAGGTCAAATCTGACTATCAAGCAATTAATATGTATATGAAGAGGCAGGAACTGTTACCGAAAAAATGACCCAGAGATGACTCAAATGTCAAGTTTAGAACTTTAAGACATATAAACCAATTGCATTTCATATGTTTAAATGACACAGAAGAGACTGGATAACGTCTAAAGTTTCAAGTTAAACACATGAAATGAGTAACATAGTGAAATAATAAATTGCAAAGAAAGAACCACATAGGTAATTAATATATATCAATTTAAAAGGAAATAGAAAAACAATTGCAATATAAAGTAAGTTATTTGTGAAATGTGAGACAACATACATGGTATTGGAAAAAAGACAGATCCACAGAAACAGTGGCATAGGTTTGAATACCCTCACATATACCCTCAAATATATGATTATCTAATCTTTGCTAGGGGAGCAAGAAATATAAAGCAGAGCAAGGAAAGTCTCCTTAACAAACGGTGCTGGCAAAACTGGACAGCTACATGCAAAAAAAAAGGCTCAGATCTCTACCTAATACCATGCACAAAAGTCAGATCTAAATGGATTAAAGACCTCAAGGTCCAACCAGAATCCATAAGGTACATTGAAGATAAGTTTGGGAAAACCCTCTATGACACTGAAGTTAGTTATCTTCAAGGATGAAATGCCACTGACCAAGAAAATAAAAACAGAGCTAAACAAATGTGGCTATCTTAAACTAAGAAGCTTCTGAACCTCAAAAGAAACTGACCAGAATACAAAGACACTTTACAGAATAGGAAAGGATATTGACCCAATACCCCTTTGACAAGGGGTTAATATCAAGGATATACAAGGTGCCAGTTGAACTGCACAGGAAGAAGACATCCAACCCCGTCAGAAAATGGGGTGATGAAGTGATCAGACACTTTCTCAAAGAAAAAAGGCCAAAAGGCACATGAAAAATAAAAACACTAATCATCAGGGAGATGCAGATCAAAACAATGAGATATCATCTCACACTACCGCAGAGACTGGCTCACATCCAAAAGAACTAAAACAACTGGTGTTGGTGAGGATGTGGGAAGAAGGGAACTCTCCTTCACTGCTGGTGGGAATGCCAACTGGTTCAGCCCTTTTGGAAAACGGTATGGACGATTCTCAAAAAATTAGAAATTAAGATCCCATTTGACCCAGAAATATCACTTCTGGGAATATATCCTGGAGATGCAAAAAATAATAGTAGAAATGACATCTGTACTTGTATGTTTAATGCAGCATTATTTGGTGTCCAGAACCTGGAAAAATTCCGAGTGCCCAAGATCAGATGATTAGTTAAAGAAACTTTGGTATATCTAACACAATGGAATACTATGCAGCTGTAACAAAAATTAAATCATGAAATTTGCATATAAATGGATCGACCTGGAGAATATCATGCTAATAAAAAGAAGTCAGAGAAAGAGGGACTGACATAGAAGAACTGCACTCATTTGTGGAATATAAAGTAACAGAATGGGAGACTAGCACCCAAGGATAATAGAGATAAGGGCCAGGAGGATCACTCCACAGATTGGAAGTGGCCTCACATGCTGGGGGAAAAAGCAGCTGGAATAGATAAGGGACCATTAAGTGAATGAGGCTTGGAGGGCTGACTCGGGATGGGAGATGCGTGCTGAATGTAGACTATAGACCAAACATGATGGCCACTTACTACCTGTATTAAGAACCATAACTACCAAAAGGAAAGAGAGAGTAAAAGGGAATGTGCCTGCCACAGAGGCGGGGTGGGGGAGCAGGGATGGGATAGGAGTGGCAGGAGGGATACTGGAAACATTGGTGGTGGAGAATGGGCACTGGTGGAGGGATGGACACTCCATCATTGTATGACTGAAATGTAACCACTGAACTTTGCAAGTCTGTAACTATATCTCACAGCGATTCATTAATATATAAACATATACATATATATAGAGAGAGAAGCTAATATATATGTGGAGAAGAGAGGACGAAACATACTTGATAATGATTTTTCACTATCACTTATATACTTATTGGAGATTCTACTCAGTGAAATCAGGGAAGAAAAAGGAAGAAGGGACTAGAGCAATAATATAGCAGTTAGGGTGCTTGCTCTGCATGCATCAGCCGTAGGATAGATCCCAGTACTACATATTGTCCTCCAAGCCCCACTGGAAATGAGTCCTGAGTATAGAGACAGGAATAATCCTGATAACTGCTTAATGTGTCCCCAACTCCCCCTGCAGGGTGGACAGTTGTGGGAAAAAAAAAAAGACAAGGGCATCTACATTTAAAGAGATATGAAACAACCATTATTCATATTCAGACAACATGATAATTAGGTAGAAAATCAGCTGCATCTTAAGAAAAAACACACTGGAACTAATGTACCAATGAAGTTATCAGATATATATTAAAAATGTCTATGTGTGGATACCAAATAATTAGAATCTGAAAAAATAGTTGCATAAAATGGTCAAATATCTAGGAATTACTCTATGATGTAAAAGTAAGATATTTTAAAGAACTTCATTATTAAGTATTTAAATCACATAAATTGAAATAAAATATGGGATCTGAAAAATATTTTAAAAGCAAATATTATTAAAATAGTAGTTTTATTTTATTACCTATTTTTATTAATAGTGATAGAGTTACTATTTTATTACTATTTTTAGAACTGTGATTCCAAAGACAATTTTGAATGACCATACATATGAATACCAATAATTCAAATAGCTTTGTCACTAATATGGTTCAAGTAGCTAGTGGTATTATAGTGCCTATCATCAGTTGTCATGCCTAATGAGAAATCCCAGTGCCAGAGTTTGGTCTACTGCACCTGTTTTCCACTACAATTGGCCAGGACTCCTCAATTAGTAATCTGTTTAAAAAATAGGTTTTTTTGTTGTTGTCTTTTTTAGGAAAAAATATAATAGTATACTTTTATTTTGCTGCATAATTCTGTTTTTCTCAAAAACAAAAATACTTTCAGAAAGGCCTTGCAGCAAAGAACCAATCTGGAGGAACTATCCCGTGGGGGGGAAAAATTGAAAATTGAACATTAGAAATTAGCAATTACAGTAAATTGAAATAAGCAGGGTCTCCGCTAATAATTTATTAGAATGATAGCAAGTCCCTGACAATACTAAAAAGGCACAAATACAAAAAAGTAAAAAAAAATCATATTTAAATATATTTCAGTTTCAAATTAATTATTTAAAAATTGAGGGGTTGGAAAGATAGTATTATGGGTAAGGAGCTTGCTTTGTAGGCAGCCAGCCTAGGTTTGCTCCCCAGCACTGCATATCATTTCCCTGAGTCCTGCCAAAAGACCTCTAAACACAAAGGCAGGAGTACTCCCTGAGCACCACTGAGTGTAGTCCCAATCCCTCCCCTCAATTTTTTGTATACAACAAGGACTATTATAATGCAATTATTCAAATACTCCTTTTACATCCAGGGTTTTTCAATAAGAAACTACTTAATAATGACTGCCTAGGATTTTAAAACAATATTTGTTGGTCATTATATAGAGTGATACTGGGGTTTAAATTATTTTATCTTTCTCATACTTGTCTTACACTTCCAATAAAAAAATGTTACAAATATACAATAAAAAGACACTTTAAAATGAGCTGGTAGGAGAAAAATTGAGAATTTTTTCATGATACTCTAATATAAAACAAATTGTAATTAGTAGTATCATTGTTTGCTACTAAAAACCAAAGTGTAGTGTATTCTGAGAGAGTCAACTAGAGCTGGAGAGGAATCTGGGTAAGTTAGGCACATGTTTTGCATTCATGGCCCCAGTTTGATCCGCCACCACACAATCCTCTATCCGCCAGCACATTCAGTAGTACATTCTGGACACTGAGTTGGCAGTGACTCCTGAAATGTGCTCTATCCCAAATACAATGGTATCAACTAGGACAGCACCTTTCTTTTTACATTATAGAACAAATATGTGGTGGTGGAAAATATAGATAATATTTTAAATGCTTTAGTTTATTATAATGCATGCTATCTGTGATAGGCTAGCACTATCTCACAAAAATATTTATGTTTTTCTAAACTAAAGTCAGCAAAATACCTCTCAAATACCACATGTTAAAGGTTAAGGCCCACTTTACCCTTCTGTCATTTTCTTCTCTAATTTTACGTCGTTGTTCCTCTATCCTAGCTTCTCTTTTAACATCCTCTCCAATTTTTGTCAGAAGTAACATCTCTTTTGTCTTCCATTCCTGTAAAGTATAAAGTTAATTGAAATCAGTATGTGTTTAAAATGAGGCCTTGTATTTTTTCCACTCTCAATAAGCAAGTTAATAAAAGTCACAGGACTAATAAAAATAAGGCCCAAGAATGAAAGTCATACATATACTATCTTTAGACTTTCCTTCATCTATTCTTAAGAATATAAGCATGGCAGTTTGTTTTGGGGGGGGTTGTTTCTTTTATTGTAAAGCTAAATCTGAAGAGCTTTCATCTCCACACAGAAGGCTATAGGAAAGTTAGTGTTAGAAAATACTGCAACCATCACTTTAAAACCAACTATCAACTCAAATTTATATAATTTGTGTCATCAACATCATTATTTCACCTAGCAACTTCTGTAATATAACTGAGAAGAAAGATGAATATAGGTAAGTTATTTAGAATTGAATGGCTAATTTTATAACATCTAAAGTACTTATAAATAACATCATGAAATTTTTCTATACTCTTAAATTTATCTGTCACCTCTTCCATTTTTCTGCGAAGATTAAGTTTTCGTCTTGTGTGTTCTCGCTGTTGCCTTTCTTCTCTATCCATCCGAAGGAGGCGTTGCTCTTCTGCTGTGCGTTCCAGTTGCTCTAATTCCTGGTTTATCATGTCCATATATCTTAGTTCAAATATATGGTGAAGTCAGAGTTTCGTTATGATGGAATCATCTGCTTTCATATTACTAGACTTCTTGCTTAATATTTTATTTAATTTTTTAACAACATGTCACTTAACAAATTTTCTGTCAGTTCTGTTCATGGGACTTTATTAAACTTGATTCACTGACCATTATAAAGGTCTACTTATTATACATATCTATTTTTAAGGTGCATATCTAAATATCTAATAACATGGAACAGATTGATTGATACACAACTTGGTGACAACACTTGTCCACATTGGCATTACATGTATACCAAATCACCAGTTTTAGACATTATACTAAATTATTCAAACTTAATTTGTCAATAGAGATGTTGGTCAATAGAGATAAACCATAATAAGAATATTAGGGATATATGCTAAAGAGATTTCCCTTATATTATTATAGGAAGGATTTTGATCTGATTTGATATTCAAGATCTTTATGATCTTGATAACATCTTGGAATTTGAAAAACTGAAGAAATTTTTCTTTATAAACTTGACACCAAAATTTCCAATTCCTGTGCTTTTTCTTCTTCCTTTTTTCTACATTGAAATTAAGAGTGATTTAAATGTCTAGTATTTTTAAAAAATTCCATCATCAAGTCTTTCTCATTTTCAAACTTGTTTAAGTCCATAATATGTACACAAAATACACATTAACTTGACCTTACCTATGTCTTATTAATTTTTCTGGGTCCTTCAGACAGTGGCCATTCTCTTGTAACAACCAATTTTGGAACTGCTCAGTGTTTTGTCGGGGTATTTGATTATTTTCTTGTAGTTTATTGACTTCCCTTGAAAGCATTTTCTAAGAACAAAATTTTTGTATATCAAATATAAGTATGTGTAAGTTTTTATGCATTGATATGTATGTATATGGAAACTTCAAATGAAGGAAGAAATAATACAGGTCGAGTCCTCAAATATTTATTTCCCAGGGTTGGCTTAAAGCAATGTTATTTGAAGACCTGCTGTGCATGTCTCTCTCTGTATGTATTATACATACATATAAATAAAGTTTGTATGTATGTAATTATAAGAATGGTTCTGCTAGGTTACTACTTGTCTTGATTAGTTTCTATTTGTCTTTCTATATTTATACATATGAATACATGCATAGAGTATATATAATGTTTGAAATATATAAATGTTTTTCCAGAGACAGAAATTCCCTTTGATTTATCTTTTTATATTTAATATTTGGTAAAATTCCTGACTTTGAAATAGCTAATTATGTTTAACTGCATTTAAATCTGTTTTGGACCCACTATAGACATGAACAAGAGAACCAAAGTCAAATTTTCTTTCTCTAAAAGTAAAATATATTTTATTTTAATTTTATTCCCATCCTAAGGAAATTGGGTAAAAGAGAACTGCATGTGAAATTCTACTGGTGGAAAAGGGGGAAATAAATATTATATGAAATCTATTTATGGATTACTCATATTTATACAAAACTCTTAAACTAGAACATAAATATGTAAGTTAAAAAACATGCAACTTTTTCATTTTTGTTCAGCCTCCTTCTCTAAAAACAGAATTCATTCACACATTCACTCACTGCACACTTGTAAGTAAATATACATAAACATGCACACACACACAAACACTGAAACAAATATTGAAAGTAGGTCATTATACCCATTCTGCATAACATCATTCCTTATTCATTAATAAATATAGATGCATGTATGTAGATATAACACTGTGTGATTTTTATATTGTAGATATCTGTAATTTATCTAGTTTTTTGTCTAATTTTTATTGTAATTTGTCTGTAATTTATCTGTAATTTAGTTGTAGGTATGTCATTCTATTGACTTCATATTTAAACTATATTGGGTTCCAACTTGGTAATTTTATTGCTACTCAGACCCTTTCTGTTGGCCTAAGATTGATAGAAGGAACACACATGAAGAGCACCTCAATGACTAAATTATACTAGATTTCACAGGTATACTAATAGATGACTTGGCCCTTCATTGATGTCCTGATCCTATGTCTTTTTTTTTTTTTTTTTGCTTTTTGGGTTACACCTATAGATGCACAGAGGTTACTCCTAAGTCATGCACTCAGGAATTACTCCTGGCAGTGCTCGAGGGACCATATGGGATACTGGGAATCGGACCTGGGTTGGCCAAGTGCAGGGCAAATGCCCTATCCACTGTGCTATCACTCCAGCCCCATCCTAAGTCTTTTTTGGGCCAAACACAGCAACCTCCAAATATTTCTTCCTGTTCAAAATTTCCCTTAGAGAAAAAAATAGTTTATTAAAACCAAAGCTAAAAATACTATAAAACTACTTTAAAAATGTCTTTCTTCTAAACCCTATCTAAAGAATCAAAATATAAGTATTTAACTTACTTGTTCTTTTATATAGTTTCTTTCAAAGTCTAATTTTAAACTGGTAAGATATTGTCTGTACTTATTCAATTCCCTCAATGAACATATAATCTAAAAAATAAAACACAAAAAATATAATCACTTAATAGATACTTAAATATAATCACTTATAGATACTTAAATATAAATTTTTAAAATCACAGAAATCACTTTCCAGAGGAAAATTAATGATAATATACAGCTTGATAACAATTTGCTTATCCAAAATAGTACACTGTTATTAGTATAATAAGTGCATTTTTATAATTGCAACTCAAAACTTCTATACAAATAATATTAGTATGATTTTAAAAGGCCAATCTAATGATAATGCTCAAACTCAATAATAATTATATCTATCAATTTTATACTTTATTTTCTTAGATTTCTCTTTTGTACTTAGGTTTGTTTGTTTTTGTCAGTGGGTTGGACATAACACTTGACAACTATATATTACCTTTAGAGACAGATAAAGAGGGCCAGAATGGGTTGGAATATTTTCTCGCATCCTCAAATTATTTGATTCACAATCTTTTGATTACAGAGAAAACAGGTGAAGAAGTAATTTTATTTTGTCTCATTTTTGTTCATGCAACTACTAAGTATGTTATAGAATTTCCTATTATTTCTCATGGACAAGGTTGAACAAGTTCTCCAAGGAGATAAGGAGAAGTTTGTATCTAAATTCATAGGTTTCACTCAGAAATAATAAGTAATCTTCAACTCACTTTATTATTGCTGGTGATGTAGCCACCTTTTTTCAATCGTTTCAGAATATCTTTCCGCTTATAGTATGTCTTTAAATGTGGATCGTGGAGACTTTTATACTGATTTTCCAAAAGTCGACAATAAGGATCAGTCAGATTAAAACCATAGGAAGGACGAAAAAGCTGCAAATACATATATATCTTTTAATTATAAATTTTAAATGAATAAATTTCAACTGAAAATATCAATCTATTGAAATAACTATAAAGTTTGCAGAAAAGAAAGCATACAAGAATTCATGTGACAAAGAAGTAATAAAAGATTGGATCGTGCAATATTAACTAACCACTTCCATGCCCCTCCCCAACTCCCCACCACCACTTACCTGAATTATTTAAAATATTCATAGTCATTCAATTAATCCCTCCCCAGCTCTCCATCAAGGCCCCTGTGGCTGAGCCAGAAGAGAAAGAAGTAGAGCAAAGGGAATAGGATAAAACTTGTTTCAATGTGGATAGATTCTCTCTTTTCCTTTTTCGTCTCCCAGGAACAGGGAACATTGCAATCAAGAGAGAAAAAACTGGTAATATTAATAACTATTATATCTTGACAATTTGAAATGAAATTAGAAAATCTTTCAATGAGACTCATAGAAATAAGAAAATAAAAGTAAAACTCAGATATAAATATAAGTAAAACTCAGATATATAAGTTATATATGAATTATATATATATTATAGAAATTTTCTATCTATAAACTATAGGTAGAAAAGCTATCGTATTTTGAATTTGTTTTGTTTTAGGGCCCTGCCCATTTGCTCTCAATGCATAGATCTGGCTCTGCACTAAAAGATCAATTCTGTCACAGTTTAGGAATCCTTATCAGGTACCAAGCAGCAAACCCAGGTTTTCCACATGCAAGACAAGCATCCTACTCACTATACTATCTTTCTTCCCAATTTTATATGATGCAAGAACCCCCAAAGCCTCTGAGTTAATAAAAATGTCAAATTCTTTATTATCAAGTTTGACATACTGAAGAATGAATTGCAAACAATAGTGATGAAAACTGGTTTCACTTTATGTATTATGAAGACCCAACACAAACTTATCTGCTTGTCATTAATACACAAGAGGAAAAAAGTGACAGCTAATATGTGATTTTTTTATATGAGTAGTTCTTAGCTCATTTTTATGGGTAAGCTGGTGATGTGTTACAGGAGAACCACTAAAAAAGAACATAGAGAGGATGAGACTAGGTGTGTGCAACGTATCCTAATGTTTCTGTGGTTTCTATAGAGTTTTTTTTTTCTTTCTTTGCTCCAGAATAATAGGCACGTCTAAAGGGACATCAAAGCAGGAGTTAGCTCTAGTCAAACGACAAAAGTAATGAGTGGAAAATAAAGCAACAACAAAAATAATGAGTTGGAAATAAACCTGAAAGCACAGGCCCTGTTTGTATAAGGCATCTACTTCAATGTTTAAGGACACTCCCCAGAACACTCATACTGCACACCAATCCAGATGCTCCTCAGGTTTTAAGTTGTGAGTTGTTTTGAGTTGGGTAGCATGCATCTCATTCACATTCCAAAGAGTTATGAAGGCTGGCTAGGTAGAACCTTTAATTAAAATGAATTCATTCCAAGGCAGGTGGAAAGGGAAAAAGGTGAATGAGAAACAAGATAATTCTTGGTTTGTTTTTGTTTTTGTTTTAAAAAAAAACTCTCTTTAAAGCTTCTGATCTCTCAATAAATATCAAACTTTAATCTTTTCCAAGGGACTTAATCATAAACAGAATCCCACAACTACTGAAGTTTCCTTAACAAAGCAAAGGAAGGAATCCTATGGGATAATGTCTAAAATTCAATGAAACCACATTTGAAGTCCTAATTTTGACTGTAAATGGAGCAGTCACTAGTCAAGGAGAGGTTGTTGAAAATGTTGACATTAAGCTATCAATTTCTTTTACATGCTGATTTTTAGCTTTGATGACATACTGTTTCTCAGACAAAGAACACTTTTCAACAAATGTTGAAAAGTGACAAAAGAGACAAAGTAACCCTTGTGCTCATCATCATCACCATCACAGTAGGCGCCCCTATAAAACAAAGATAAAATATTATAAAAATCATTATACCACTGTGACACTGCAAATTAAAATAAAAACAATGATGATCTCACAAAGTCAGCCTTCATGTGGTTTTGTGCAGACTCATGACAAAATTTTTAAAAATGGGGGGTTGGTGTTGTTAATATATTGAGAATAGACAGAATATTCTTTAGAAAAATAAATGGTGAAGAGATGATAGAGTAAGTAGGACTCTTGCCTTGCATGTTCTAACTTTGAGTCTATGTAGCAGATACAGTTTCCTGCACCTCAACGGAATTGATCCCTGAGAAAGAGCTAGGAGTAAACCCTAGGCAAGAGCCAAGAGTAAGCCCTGAGCACTGTTACTTACAACATCAAAACAAAAAACAAGCTTCAAAATTATTTTTGATAGAGAAAATAGCAACATAGCAAAATGAGTGTGTTTGAGGAAACAGACAAAAGTTTGTGCAAAATTTCACACATTAAGGAGTAGTAATATTAGCATTAAATAGATTAGTGGCAAGCATATTTCAGCAAAGTCATTTGTATCCATGAAACCCAGTTACATTCATGAGTTTTGAAAATACTTTGTTTGCTATTTCAATAGAAATATTCACGTTTTTTCTATTACACTTTTCCAAATACAGCATTTACTTTAAGAAACTACATTAAACAACTAGCAAATAACAAATTCACTATTCACTTATGATGACATCATAAACAACAGAAGGGTTATGAAGTCAATTAGAATTCTTTCTTGTAGAAGTTTTGCAATATTGGCCTAAGCAACCACTTAGAGAGATAATACTGTATCTTCAGTATTATGTACTAAATTAGGAGGTTGGAAGATGAGGATAATGTTGAGAAGTGAAAATGGAGCTTTGAGGGGATTACACAACAAACTAAGTGTGAGATCATTATTAGAAAATAAAATTACATTGTTGAGTAAAATTATTCAAATCAAGGGCATTACAAATTCTAGGGGAAATATAAACTATTTGGGGTGGGGGTATGAATGGAGAAAGAAGCTAAAGAAAATCACGGAGACTTTGTCTTCCATTCAAGTGAGGCTAAATGACCAAGCTGATCAACTCATTTCAATTTCACTTGCGCACATTATGTATGAAATGGAAACAAAACCTTACCAAAGTATTTTTTTTTTTTGCAATGGGCTTTTTCTTGTCCAAGTGTTTTAAAACCATAAAATCTGAGCATTGTTTAAAAATAGCTAGCATGGACCGAAAACCTTCCACCTTCCAACAAGCAATAGTTGATAAACCAAATTTCACTAACTAAATCTTTGAAACCTTTTTAAAGAGAAGTAGCTCTGCGTACCTCAGTGCTAAGGAATCTACACCTGCTGGCCCACAACTCGACCCAAACCATTCTAGAGAAAGTTTCGGGGGGCGGGGACATGGGATCTGTTCTATATTGTCCCGGGCCCTTGAGTGCCACAGAGATGCCTTTATGGGACGCTTTGGGGAGGACGGAGCGAACCTTTTCACTTAGCTTGGTGGTGTAGTAGACAGCGTGGCCTCCCGGGAGCATCGGCAGTTTGACCCCCAGGGGCAGATCCAGAAGTTGAGTGGCTCCAACTCCTGGAAAGTGGGTTTTGTGCACGCCCTGTCAGACACAAAGGGGACAGTTTGCTCTCGGAGCCTCCTGAGCTCCAGTACTTCAAGCCGGTGGGCTCCTTGTTCAGGAGACAGAGCAGCTCTGTCACCGACTCAGGGTGGCAGTGCTGCAGCCAGAGTTGCACTCTGGGTTGCAGATACCTCCGCCCTCGGATTAGGACCAGTGACCCAGGGTTAGAGCCCGCTCCCGGCTCCAGCCTCCCCCCGCCCCTTGCTGTAGGGGCGAGGCCTGAGGGCCCCAGGAAGCCTCTGCTGCTGCTGCTGCTGCTGCTGCTGCTGCTGGCCTGTCCAGCTCCCACTCACTTCTCCGCAGCGCTGGCTGTCCGTGGCCAGGCTGCTGGCCGCCGTCTCGGTGGCTGCGACGGTGGCAGCCTTGGAGCAGGCACTGAAGTACAGGTCCATGGCCGGCCTGGGACCCTGCGCCCCGGCAGCGCAGTCTTCCCTTTTTGCTTTCCCTTGCACCCTTTCCCCGTGGTCGTCGTCGTCGTCGTCTTCCCTCTGTCCCCACCGGACAGGGAATGGCCAGTAACCCTGGCCCGCGCCCCACCCTGCAGGCGTTCTAGCCTCGAATGTGTTCCCCAGCCCTGCCCACGGGGCGGGGCCGTCTCCAGGGCCCCTCTCACTGTTTGGGCCCGAGAGACTCAGAGGTGGGGCATTGTATCAGGGGCCGCTCACCCGGCCCCATCAGGAAGCTAAGCTAAAACCATTGCAACCTTGCTGACTCTCTGACTGGGTTCTGTCTACCAGGAAGAAAGCAGCAAAGACCCTTTCAAGGCCAAAGGCTGGGATTTCTCTGACTCTGCCGTTGTACCTTCTCAGCCACATCTTCTCAAACCAGCTCCCATCTACGCTCCGTTCACTTGTTCACGGCCCAACTAGCAGCTTCATCCCAGTCTTCTCTGTCCTCTAGTCTCCTTTCTGCCTCAACTATCCTGTCCTTTCGGCCTCCTTTGCATCTGCTGTCCTGCTCTTTCTGCCATATCCCTTTCTCTGCTTGCCCATCTTACTGCAAATATTTAGTGTCAGACACTTCAGGCCAGCGGATAGTTTGTAACCAGAGGCTGTGTGCAAGGTAGGGGGTTGGGGTGGGTGAGGTGGACGAGTAATAGTACAGAGTTGAGTGAAAGTAAAATGTGGTCCCTGACTTCAAGAAGCTAGCTAAGTTGTCAAAATGGAGAGAATAGACAGAGGTGATTGGTTTATCTGGGAACTAGAACTCAGCCTCCTTCAAATTGTGCCCCTCTCTTATTCGCTATTATTTTGAGGAGTGTCAGAAATAATATTTACCAGGTATTTACTAATCTAGATATGTGAATAGACTTGTCCCTTGTCATCCTTTTGATCTTTGATTTGCTCAAGTGGCTGCCAGTAACATCTCCATTCATCCCTGTTATGTGCTAGTGTAGCCCAATGGTATCTGCTCGCTTCAGGAACACGAAAAGCCTCAAACCAATTGTTTAGACTTTTGACAAAGATGTCTGACCATCTCGTAGGTGGGCGACCATGTGGTCTTTTGACCTCCCGTGGAATCCAGTCAGTAACAGCTCTAGTTCAGTGGTCATCTCTAAATTGTATTATGTGTCCATGTGAATACACCCCACATTTAATTTTGCAATAGCATTTTTAAGAATTACCTTCCAAAAGATTAAAGAAAAATGATGATTATCATTAAATGATGGCCCTAGAGGAAGTTTCTTAATCGATGTATGCTCACAAGCTCTCAGGGCTCTCAAATTTGAAACCTAGTTTTAGGATATAATCCACTGGTTATATCCTATGGATTATATGAAGATGGTTCTCCATGAAGATTTGCATCACCCCCTCAAATTCAGTGCACTCAAATTTCAACAGCCATCTATAATTCACCAAAATAGGACAAAACAAAGCCCCTAATTCTCCTTTACATTACATATTTATATTAGTGCCAGAATATACCCAAACTAGACAGAATTTCTCCTAGACACTTATCGATCTTATTATCCTCCACATTCAGGTGAGCTCTAATAGTGCTGATTTATCATAAATTTAATCGCCTTTCTTCTCTATTCTGGAAGTGGGTCTCTCAAACAGTGCTCTCAGAGCAATGTGAAAAACTGCCACCAACCAAGCAAGCTTTCAAGATGCAGTATTGCCAGAGCACTCTGGTGGTACCAGCAGGGTCATTGCTGCTGTTTGAAATATCTAGGGTCACAGCTAGTGCTGAAACCTAGAGGTAACAATTTGGGGTAATACTCATACCCACCTCTATATTCTGCATTGCTGGGAGACTGTGTGGTGTCATTTATCAAACTCTGGTCATGATTTGCATATTCCCTAAGCCCTGTATTTTCTCCTTTCCCCAGCCCCCAACCCACTCATAATTTATTGGAGGGAGTCCATCTCATTGTCAACGCCTCAGAAATCTTTCTGACAGCATTCCAATAATTCTTACTTTTTCAAATTATTCTTTGGTATCATTGCTCTGTCCATCAAACACCCAATTGTCCACTGGCAGATTAACACAAAGTAGGAGACATTGCAACTTTATCCCTTTGTTAGTTTCCTATTCCTCTAACAAATCACCACACAATAGGATAAAAGTAACTCAAAGTTATTACTAGGAATAATAAGGTCAACACTGAAAATTAATCTCTTGGATCTGAAAGTTTTCTTCTGAAGACTATCAGAGACCATTTCTACCCTTTTTCTTTCTAATTTCTAGAATTTTATCTTTCTTCGTACCTTGGATCCTATTTGTAGCAGCTTAAAATCCATTAACCAGACCTCTGTTTTCCTTCTCTATAATTAACGAAATTGGTTACATAGGGCACATCTAGATAGAATAATAATTTTATGGGGAGCTAAAAAAGTAAGCTTAATAGCAGAAACAATCTTAATTTCCCAACTCCATGAGGCATAAAATATTCATAGGTCTTATAAATTAGGATGTAAATACCTTTGGGAGACACTGTACTGCCTATTGCAGCATCATTTTCCTCTTGCTTCTATACCTCCTTTCAGATTTGAACCTTAAATGATGTAGAATTCTTTGTAGTTAGTTCCCTACATGGAGACTGCTGATTCAAGCAAGAGTTGATGTCTGTGCTGTCCCTTCTGCTGAGGCCTTTTTCTATTATTGCTTGACTAATTTCAATCAACCTTTATGGCAACTTCACTAAAAAATCATCTCTAGGAAGTCTTCCATAGAAGTTTTGCCAAATTGACTTCTACTCTGTTTTCCTCCATCTAGTCTTTTCTACATTTTACCACAAATATCTGTTTCTTGTGTCAATCTTCTTTAAATAAAATGTACACCTCTTAAGATAAACTATTGACAGGTTCAATTTATTACATGTAGCATAGTGTCATCAGGTGTATTTGAATTTTGTGTATTTTGTGAGCTCCAAGTATGTTTCTTTTTATGACCTAAATAGATGCAAATGGGAACCCTAAGAAGTTTAAATTTACTCTCTCTACAATTTGGAGGATGGATTTCTGGACAGAAGGCCTAGGGGACTTCATTGCATAATTATATATATATATATATATATATATATATATATATAAACTAATAAATTCCTAAAATAATGAATTGAAAATCCCTGTTGGGAAGTCTCAGGCTGGGACTGGTACCGGCTCCGGCTCGCGCTCCGCCTGGATTCGAACCGGGTGGCCATGCGCTTGCATGGCCGCTTTGCTGCTGAACGACCAACATCCAGAGTGAGCTAGATTACTTCTGAACCCAGCAAGTGCTCGCAGCCATGTCCCCAGACTGTGAACTAAGCTTTTGCCCCACATCAGCTAAGGGGGGAAATATCCTTCCTCCTTGGTTTTTCTTCCCTCTGGGGGGAAGCAGCGTGGTGTACGCCATCTAATGGACCTTTAAACAGGTATGAACTTGGTGGCTTGGGAAAAAAAAATGTGTTTTGAACTTGAAACAGCGGGACGCTTGGGAAGTCTCGGGCTGGGGCTGGTACCGGCTCCGGCTCGTACCCCGCCGGGATTCGAACCGGGTGGCCATGTGTTTGCACTGCTGCTTTGCTGCTGAACGACCAACATCCAGAGCCAGCTAGATTACTTCTGAACCCAGCAAGTGCTCGCAGCCATGTCCCCAGACTGTGAACTAAGCTTTTGCTTTATGCTGCCCCAGGAAGGGAAATGATGAAATTTCCCACTTAAATCTCCATGTACTTAATTACTAAAACACAGAAATCCTAAACCTTTTACCTCTTCATTCTCTTTAGTTGAGAACTAATTATCAAATGTTCCTTGTCAATAGGGCCGTATTTCGGGGGGATAAACTCCAAGAAGAATAGTGAGTTCTGTGTTGAAACCCCAACAACAATAGTGAGTTTTGGGTTGAAATATGGAATGTAATCAAGGTAAAGAGAAAACGAAGTGAATTTTATCAGTTATGCAGGTGGGGGTGGGGGGGTGGGAGGTGTACTGGTTTTTTCTTTTATTTTTTTTTTTTTAGTGGTTGAATATGGACACTGGTGAAGGGATGGGTGTTTGAGCATTGTATAACTGAGACATAAGCCTGAGAACTTTGTAACTTTCCACATGGTGATTCAATAAAATAAATTTAAAAAATTTCCCTGTTACAATGAAAGCATAATGAAAAAAGTGAGAATAGGCAAATATTGAATTGTTAGTAAGCAAAAATTGAATTTTGCTTACTAATAAACCACTCAGAAAATTTAATAACTTTTTATAATTATTTATACTTTCTCACAACTTTCCCTATTAGCTGCCATTTTTGTTTGGGTTGTTTTAGGTAGGGCTGAGTCATCTAGAATCTTTCAGGCCTCAGCAAGGATGGATGAAATGATCGAAGTTACTGACTTACATCTTCTGATGGTTTCTCCACATTTTAGATAATTAAACCATATATTTGTACATAAGAATTTCAGGGTTTCCAGCAAGAGAAGGTAGTCATTCGTATAATATCAGGTTTTTCAAATATTTGACAGTTTTTACATTTTCTTTTATTCCCTTGATCAAAGCAATTTACACAACTGAGCTCAGAGAGGACTCAAAGAAGCTATAACACAGACTTGGACATAGTTAAACTTGTAGTTTTGATAGATATTGCTACAAAAGTCATCATAGTTCACTCTTGAATCTCTGTGATTTGCAATCTTACCATTTGTAAGCATTATTTATGTCATAATTCTCTTTTAATTATGATACCAGGCTTAAATTTCAATATAATGGATCTGCTACATATATAGGGGAATATTCTTTAGAATTACTTTATTTTGGAGATCTTTTGCTAAAACTCAGGTTGCACTTAGTACCAAAAGCTGAGCAACAAGTTTTTCAAAAACTTAGGTTTAAAATAACAACAATCGTTTATTATCTCTAGTAATTTCTGTTGTTTAGTCATTTTGATGAGACACAAGAAATCAGCTTTTTTCTACTTGTGAGGTTTGGAACTTAGATGGAAGACTGAGTGGTTAGCATTGAACCAACTCCAAAAATCATTAGAAATGTTCCTTTTGGAATTTACTTTCAAGATTAATCAATAGGGACTAGGATAGTGCCAAATCTGGCATTAATTATTACTAAATACTAAAGCAATATCATGTTAATACTCCATACGAATATTTTTCAGTCTGGTGGATTGAAGCACTATATTTACAATGTATTGTAAGTGCCTTTCTCTGCCTAAAATTATTTTGAGTGATTTTATTTTTCTTCTGAGGTACCTAGTAGTTCCTTCAACATACTAACTAAATGCACAGGGAATGCTTACGATGGCTTTCTGAACAACCTGAAAAATTTAGTTCTGTTAAAACCTTATCTCCTTAGTTTTCGGTAGGAAAAACTACAGACTCTAGCCATATTGTTCTTTTAGTTTCAAGGATCTATGTTTTGAACTCAGGGAATCAGATGGACTTTATTATTATTATTATTATTGCTTTTTGGGTCACAGCCAGCGATGTACAGGAGTTACTCGGATTCGCACTCAGAAATTACTCCTGGCAGTGCTCGGGGGACCATATGGGATGCTGGGAGTTGAACCATCGAACCTAGGTTGGCTGTGTGCAAGGCAAATGCCCTAGCCGCTATACTATAGCTCCAACCTCCTTACTATTATTATTACTTTGGTTTCTATTTTGGGTCACACCTAGAGATCCTCAGAGATTGCTTCTGACTCTGCACTTAGGAATCACTTCTCACAGGGCTCAAGGAAGCACATGGGTTGCAGGAGATCAAACCGGGGTTGGTTCCATGAAAGAAATGTGCCCTACCTGCTGTACTATGTCTCTAGTCCCAGAATCAGATGGATTTTATGTAGATTTTAATTTATGATAAATTTATGATTAATTTATGATAAATTTTATTTTTCTGTTCCACTCTTCTTCAGTCTGGAAACTCAGGGGACACTAGCATGTCTCATTCTTTTTTTTTTTCTCAGACACATTTTAGCCTTGCATTGCCTGATGCCAAAAAACTTGAAAATAGTTGTTTTGTGTATTTTGTCTATTTTGTTGTTGTTGTTTCTGGTATTTTGTTTTGTTTACTTGGTTGGTTTGAGAGACACATCCAGCAATCCTGAGAAGATATTCTGACTCATTACTTGGGGATGCTCATGAGAGTACGTGGTGCCAGGAATCAAAACTGGTCTCTTTGTGGGTGTTTGTTGTTCTATATGAATTTCAGGACATGCCCCCAACAACCTATTTGGGGAAGGGGATGTGAAAGGATGGGTTGGAGGAGGAGGGATACTGAGATCATCGGTGGTGGAGAATGGGCACTGGTGGAGGGATGGATACTTGAGCATTGTATGACTGAAACACAAGCACGAAGATATGTAAATCTGTAATTGTACCTTCACAGTGATTCACTAACAAATAAAAAATAATTAAAAAAATAATAATAAAGGAACTGGTCTCTTGTATGCTTAGCTGTTATTTCAGCTCCTTGGGCTATCTCTCCAGTCCTCTGATAGGTTATGAATTTGTTGTCTCTTATCTCCCTTTTTTGATGCATCTTTGTGGATTTTATGTAATCAGTAAGTTTCTGCCAATCTTTGATGTGTTACGTTGATGTACCCTTGGTCAGCAGTACTAGGACTAAGTACCTGAGCTGTTGATAATTTCTTGATTATTCTTTGGGTATTGGTAAATCACACACACAAACACACACATTTACATACACACAAGTAATCTGTTCACAAATACAGGAAAGAAAATCTAGTAAAGATTGTAAAATATCTGTTAATAATACCAAATGTATTTCTTTGCCAAATTTCCATTCTTTTAGATTTTGCATTATACTTGCAGTGATTCATAAAAATGTAAAACAGTAGTAAAAATAAATATTAAGTGTCTTAATGATGACTAAGAGACAATACTGTATGCAAATTCTTGATTTGCTAATAGATTCTAACTACGCATAAAGCAATGAAGTACATTAACACTGGATTGAAATTTATTCTTATGCCCTCTCATTCTCTACCTAGTGATTGACAAACACATCATAATCAAATATAAAATAAAGGTAATGTTCAATTCTATCTATTTTTAGCTTTGACCAGTGTACATAATATTTAAGTAGCCTGTCATACAAAGACATCACTGTTAAAAACTCTTTGATATTAAGAGATTTTCATAATACATATTGCATTCTGAGTGGTATAGATATAAAGCTAAAATCCTATATTTTTATGTATTTATTTTTGATTTGTGGGCCAGGCTTCATGGTGCTCAGGATGCCTTGCTCTGCTCGGGGATCACTCCTAGTGGGCCTGGTGGGCCATATTAAGAAGATAAGTAGAAGACCACTAACAACTCCAAGATCACACGATTGGAAAATATCCTAGCAATAATCTGGGGAATTTTTGAAAAACTGTAAATAAACTAAGTGGCAGAGGTAAAGGACCACATTTTCCTGCTTCTCCACCTGAGACTGTAGGATGCCAGGAATTAAATCCAAGCCAGCCATGTGCAAGGCAAATGCCCTACGCTCTGGACTAACCCTCCAGCCTCAAAATCCCATTTATTTTGACTCCTGACTTTCATTGCTAAATCTGCATAATGATAATCTTTAAAGATAATGACCTTTGTCTCATAGATTGTTTAATTAAAGTAATGAGCACTTGGAAAGCAGAGCCCATAGAGATGCTCAACCAATAATAACTTTATTTTCAGCATTACTTTGATTAAGTAGCATTATTAAGGACATGATTAGTATAAGTAGAGGCCAGCTGTGTTGTAGCTCAGTGTATTGCTCACCATCATATCATGACTTTCCGCTTAAAGTCACAGAAAAATTAGAGAACTTGACATTCTGATTTTTCTATTTTTACTTATTTTCATTTTTATTTCTGGACTATGTTGCCTGCAAAGTTTCAATTCCTGTTACTAATGCACATATTTGATACTTTGGGTAGGGGAAAAAAGTATTTGGAAAGTATTTGTTAAATATCTAGCAAAATGAGTACTTTTGCCCTAATAGTCAAGTGGCTGCTATTTGCTTTTAAATACAAACACTGATCAACAGCTTAATTGCATCCTTGTGAAAGATCTCGAGCCAGATGCACACATCTAAGCTGTGCCCAGAAATTGCAAGAAGCCAATGTTTGTTGTTTCAGCTGTTGAATTTTGAGTCAGTTACATAACATCAGATAACTATGTACCATTCATTGTGGTAGGCTAATAGTGAGGAGTATAACTTTAAATTCCTTTGTTGTAAGCATAAATATTAAGGATTCTGGTTATATAGCACTGCACTGTAGCACTGTAGTTCCATTGTTTATCGATTTGCTTGAGCGGGCACCAGTAACGTCTCCATTGTGAAACTTGTTACTGTTTTTGGCATATGAAATACGCCACGGGTAGCTTGCCAGGCTCTGCTGTGTGGGCAGGATACTCTCGGTAACTTGCTGGGCTCTCCGAGAGGAATGGAGGAATCAAACCCAGGGTCAGCCGCGTGCAAGGAAAATGCCCTACCTTCTGTATCATTAGGCAAAAACACTGCCTTCAACTTAAATCAGTCCAAAGTCCTAAAGGTCCTTGAGAAACAAAACTATCTGAAGAATCCAGCCCAGAAAACCATTGATAATACAGTTGGACCACTGGGCAAAGAAGCTCTACCTATAAAACAAAAGCCATATTAAGACGTAGACAGTTAACAGTTCCAAGCTCACCCCACTGGTCCAATTTTCTTGGGGGATTTTCGGAAAATCTGTATATAAACTAAGTGGCAGAGGGAAAGGACTACATTTTCCTGCATCTCTGTCTGAGATGTGCATTTCCTTCCAACCTTACGACAATTTCCCCCTCACCTCCCCCTGAGATATGTAACTGGGAGTAAAAGAGATTTATTTTGCTTTCTATTGTGTTCATTTTTACTCATATACATTACTACTAAAAAAATACAACATTCTGCCTGAAGTAGCTCTGAGAGGCATAAAAATCATTACATCAACTAATAGAAGGATGAGCTTTAAGAAGGACGATGATAGGAATAAATACATTTGGAATTTAAGATAACACTAAGGTCAGATTAGTAAGATTTAATATTTAGAGATCTCAACATAAGAGCAGCAGAAAATAGACTGTGTCACTATGTTCAGGTAAACATAGTCTACAAATGTTTAGAATTCGAAATTCCACGTGTTATTTCTTTGGGAGGCCACACTTGACAACACTTAGTGGCTGCTCCTGGCTTTGCACTCAGGAATTATTCCCGGTGATACTTAAGGACCATTTGGGATGTGAAGGATCAAACCTGGACAGGCCAAGTGCAAGGCTCTATCCTCTGTACTATTTCTCCAGACCCCACATTATGTTTTGTGCTGTGGAATATATCTTAAAGGTACATGAATACATTGGAATTTAGTTTCAAACAATTCATCCATAAGATATGTAATTACTTAATTAAAATAACCTATTTAACTCATCTATAACTTTAAGATTTTTTCTATTTTTTTAAGAACACTCTTATTTCTATAAATCTTATAATACTTCTGTCAGCATCCTTTCTTTCATAGAGGTTGCTGGATTAAAGGGCATGTTGAATTTTTTGATTTTTCAAATCAATGTTGCAATGTTTTCTTCATAGTAGTTACATTGTTTGTTTTTTTCTCCTATAAAAGGACATTTGATCCAAAAGGTAGAGATTGGTGTTAGTATCTTCTTTCTACTCAGGACAACTCTCATATTGTGATATCAATAGCTAAAGAAACTATTGGTTTCTTTATTGGTTAAGGAATTTGTTGGTTCATTCCAGAAAGTATAGAGATTTCTTTTTTGCATTTTTGTTTCACCTACTTCAATTTTGATTTTGTATTTTCAAAGTTACTGTGGTAGCTTTATGCTAGAGTAAGGGGAAGGGCAATAGGTAGTTCGGTAAAGACAATTGGTTATTTTAAATTGTACCAACACGAGGGAGAGCCATTAAGATAAATAATAGAAATACTAAACGAAGGGAATATAACAGTTAAAAGGGGAGCAAAGATCAGGCAGCTTTGACACTATGTTCACTGTAACAGTGGTGGGTAGTCTGTCTTTGACTTGGACTGATAACAGGAAAGCCACAGAGGCCTAAAAACAAAGAAAAAGCCAATAGGACAAACATTCAAAAGCTTTAAGAGGCAGGCTCTGTGCCGCAGAGACAGATTCCAGAGTAACAGCGGTGGATCCAGAATTCCAAGTTGGTGGGAGGCCACTGATGATACCAATAAACAGAATCAGCAGATACCAGAATGGACCAAAGGTACATACATGGGAAACAGCAAGAAGCCAGCCTAAGTCCTAGACATAGAACATCAGAATATCTAAAACTACCTTCTCAAAGTTGTTAAATAGCTGTAACTTCATAATACATCTGGAGTTTTGTATGCTAATTTTATATGCAAGATACAAGGGCCCACTGAGGAACAAAAAAAATTTGCATGATAAAATCAATGCATAATTTTGTAATTTGTAAAGCTATACAAGCTGAGAGAATGAATAAAAAGAAAAATAGTGTCCAAGTTCTTTATTATGGAGGAAACTATGAAATATCATAACTTTTGTAGCCTTAGAAAAATTAAAACAAATTTATTAATCATAGTTATTCTGATATATATACACATATATGTGTATATATATCTATAGATAGATGGTCTAAAGTGTATTTTAAAATTTAAAATAGTATTGAACTAATCAGCCTGACTCCACAAAAGAGTAACTATAGTAGGCCTGAGATTGATTATATTTCAGTAAAGTGGGTTTATAAAATTCTCTGCTTGCTGGTGTCTGGGAATTTGGTAGCTGAACTCTTTATGAACTCACATACTAGATCAATGTGTCTAAATACTAGTAAAATAATATGTGGTCTATACTGAACACATGTGCTCTGTCTGGGGGTCTGGGATTTTAATTTAGAGAGCAGATGCTTACATGATCAGCGCCCATAAAAGCCTTTGGCTCAATTATGTTCTGATTTGTGTGCACTGAAAATGCCCATTAGTCATAACCCTACTGACTCAAAATGTGACCTTATTTAGAGATAAGTAAATTAAAGTGAGCTTATGAGGCTGGGTCTTAATTTGATATGACTGACATACATATAAGAAGACATGATGAGGAAGGACAGGCACAATGGAAAAATCATGTGAAAAATATCCCTGTGGTCTTCTATGAACCAAGAAAAGAAGCTGTCAAATAAACCATCTCTGGCAACACCTTGTACTTGGATTTTTAACCCACAAGATTGTAAGCACAGACATTTCTGATTTTTAAATCAGATGTCTGGAAACCTTGTTATGGAAGCCCTAGAAAACTGAATATAATTAAACTGATTCTCTCTAATGGGAACCTAGAAAAAAATGTTGCATATAACTTATTCCATTTTTCTGCATGGAATAAGTGCATTGGAAATAACTGCATGAGAAAGGAGCATGCAGTGGTTTTCTTTAGGAGAGATATATCTGAAGCCTGGGTATAATTTCTCCAGTCTCTGTGTGTGTTTTTTTCCCTTATGATACCTTTATACATATATTCACTGGAATAACCTTAGATGTGAGCATAACAATAAGTAGGGTCCCATATATTCTAATAGCTTGTCAAAGGTTTGAATGGTTATGTAGACTCCAAATACTGAAATAGACAATAGAAAGGGGATGGAGTGATAGCACAGGGGTAGGACTTTCGCCTTTCACGCAGCCGATCCGTGTTTGATTCTGTTGCCCCTCTCGGAGAGCCCAGCAAGCTACCGAGAGTATTGCGCCTGTGTGGCAGAGCCTGGCAAGCTACCCGTGGTGTATTCGATATGCCAAAAACAGTAACAATAAGTCTCACAATGAGAGACATTACTGGTGCCTGCTCAAACAAATCGATGAGCAACGGGATGACAGTGGCAGTGACAATAGAAAGTCCTGATCAGTTAGTTTTCATAATAAGATTAGTGTTTTTATTTATTTATTTATTTATTGGTTGACAATTACTTATTTCACTTAGTGGAAATCTTGTATACTTGAATCTTGGTGGGTGCTTACCTTCTCTTTAAAATAATACCAAACTTGGGATTCTGAGTCGAGTTGTACTTGTCAGTTTTGTTTATCTCATCATAAAATAGATGAAAAACTGTAGTCTTCAATAACTAGAGTTGTTCCCAATAATTATCACTTAGTAGAAAAGTTTCAGTAGTATTCAAAAATATATCCCTTCTGTAAATGAGTGGATGAATAACCTCCCCAAGTTGCTACTAAAATGGACATTGTCAATATTTATTTTAGGCTATCTCTAAGATTTTTTTTTGCCTTTATGTCTTTCATTGACCCTTAAGTTATAATCCTTCTAATAGGTTTTTCTTAGCATCCCATATTAAAAATGTTGTATTTGCTGTTAAATTATTAAGTTATTGTTTTTCCCTGTAAAGTGTTAAGAGTATGACCTAGGGGATAGTAAAAAGTGTCCGATGAATGTGGGAGAGATAATATGGAGAAGGCATTTGCACATAGGTTCTTTGCTGCCAACGTGGTTCGCTCTCTGAAGCTGTTACAGGACTCCTGAGCACACAATCAGGAGTAGGCCCTGAGCACTGCTGGGTGTGACCCCCATAGCAAAAAAAGAAAGAAAAAGAATGCATGATGGATTGTAATTTCTCTTTTATCTCATAAATTTAATGAATATATATGCATATATAAATATATTAAAGCCTATAATGAAAATTTTGCTGCATAATTTAACTATAACAAAATATTTTAATTATGGTTTTTCAGCCTTCCTACATTGATGCTTATGAAACTTAACAATATCTGTAATTAAATAAAGTACAGGGCATATTAATCTACATTATAATACACATGCCTAAGTGGAGGATCAGCAATTGTTAGTATCTAATAAAATTAACTCACTGATCTAAAAGCAGTATATTTGAGATGAAACAAAAGAGAAAGCAATAGAATAAAAGTGTGCTTCAGAGTTAACGTGAAACTTTATAAAATTTCTTTCAAATATATCGTTTCATTCAAATCTATTTTAATTATGCCTGATGTGTGTATTTTGAGTTTAAGAAAAGATTTAAGATCACACAAGATACTGAATTATTAGTATTTATAATTCAATAAAAGATTATGAAAAGTGAAAGCATTTGAAATATTATAGGGCATCATTTAAATCAGATCCTTTTTTTTCTATGAAAAGTGCCCCAAGAGAAGTATTGCCAAGACACCACAGATTCATCACATGGCCTTGAATACAGCTGCTAAGTGTGACTCTGGTTCAGTCTCTGACACTACACAATGAGCGACTCCTAGGCACACAACTGGGACTTATAAATAAATTTTTGGTCATTGCACATTCAGAAACCTTTCCTTGAATCCCATTTTTATGACCCACACATCCAGGATGGGAACTGATCCTGACTCACTCACACAATTTAAGAAGATAGGATTTAGATGAACGCTTTTAGAAGTAAGAATGCATTAAAATTAAATTACCTTCCAAAATAACAAGACTAGATTACTGGGAGACTTAAGGTTTTAGCTCATTTTCTGTTAATTTTCCACACAGTCAAATAGTTTTAGAGAATAAAGATCTTTATGCTATCCAAGCATGTAACCCTGAGTCTACTGTGCTCATTAAAATCAAAGTGGCATTGAGCTGAGATTAACTAATGTTTCAATAAATACACGTGTTATAATAAATGAAATTATCATAAAATGTGATTGTTCTTTTCAATTATTTTAAAGAATAAACACACGCTTATATAGTGACTGTGGTAATAAATGTCTTTATTATCTTTCTAGTACCGAATTAAGAGAAAATTGGCACCTCTTCATGTAGTTGATAGTATAACTGTTCCAACGTAAGTGCTCAGAACTGGTACCAATTAAAAATACAGCCTTATCTTTCTCTGCCAGATGAGTGTTTACATTGACATTGCAGGGTTATTTCAGGAAACAGCTTAACAGTTATGAAACTTTTATTATTTGTTTAGTTAACTTTTCAGCTACTTAGTGGACAGCATGAGAACAATTTCTTCTTTGGTATGGTTTCAGAAATAATGAGGATCCTATTAAAAGAGATCTTAGTATGCTGAAAGCAGGTAATGGAACAAAAAAGATAACCTTTCACTACCTGCATTGCAAACCACAATGCCCTAATTTGGAGAGACAGAGACAGAACTGAGAGGAAGGAGAGTGCCTGCCATCTCAGGCTGTGGGGAGGGTGGTGGGAGAGAACCTGGGAACATTGGTGGTGGAAAATGTACACTAGTGGAGGGATAACTGACTGAAAACAGACCATGATAAGCTTTGTAACTCTGCTTCTCATGGTGCCTCAAAAATATAAAATATAAATTTTAAAAATGGAAAAAAGTTATTAAATACAAAGTTCTTATACAGAGAGATATATTAAAGAATACTTGGAAAAACTCTTATTTGATGACACTGCCCTACTTACTAAATACATTTAATGGTTAAAAAAATTCTTTTGAAGCCTGTTGGTACTAAAACTATACATTCCATATTTTTTGTTTGATATAGTGTTTTCATTCACTGTATTACTGTTGTCCCGTTGTTCATCGATTTTGCTCAGGTGAGCACCAGTAATGTCTCCATTCATCTCTGTATTGTTCAGAGTAAGGGAAATGAGGCCCATTATTGGTACTGTTTTTGGCATCTCAAATATGCCACGGGTAGCTTGCCAGGCTTCGCCATGCGACATTCTGTATCACTCTCTTCCTGGAGCTTTGTTTTATAGTCCTATAGTGTTTGCATTATAATTTAAAAAATTAAAATATAAACTATCTTAGTAGATATTCTGTAAAAAAATGTCCTCAATCATTCCCTTCCATTGAATGTACTTTTTAAAATAATTTTTATTAGTAAATCACTGTGGGGTACAGTTACAAATTTATGAACTTTCATGTTTGTATTTGGTTTACATCCCTCCACCAGTGCCCATTCTCCTCCACCAATGTTCCCATTATCCCTCCCACTACCACCACCCAACCCCTACCACCCCACCCTGCCTCTGTGGCAGGGCATTGCCTTTTATTCTCTCTCCTGTTGGATGTTGTAGTTTGCAATAGAGGTATTGAGTGGCCATCATGTTCGGTCTATAGTTCACTTTTGGTATGCGGGTTTCAACCCAAGTGAGTCCTCCCAACATTCTCTACTAAGTGTTCCCTTATCTGTTTCTGCTGTCTTTTCCCCCAGGATGTGAGGCCAGTTTCCAAGCTGTGGGGCAGACCTCCTGTTCTAATCTCTACTACTCTTGGGTGTGAATGTAGTTTATATTTCCCTCTGAATCCTACCTTTTTTGATACCAGTCATTCCTGCTATGTATTCTTGCTATGTATATATTTACTATACCAGTCATTCCTGCTATGTATTCTTGCTATGTATATGTTTGCTATACCAGTCATTCCTGCTATGTATTCCTGCTATGTATATGTTTGTCATATAATTGTTTATTTATCTCAATACTGGGAGGGGGGTATTGGGTCACATCTGATGATTCACAGGGGCTATTCCCAGCTCTCTGCTCAGTGTTCACTCCAAGTGGCCCTTCATAACCATATGAGATGCTCATGCCATGGATCAAGCTGGAATCACATGCACACACAAGTCACAGCCTTAAGCCTGCACTATGTTTCTAGTCTCTAATGAAACATTTTAAATCATTTTTTCGGATATAGTTTCTACATACAGCAAACTCTGGAGTTTTGTTTGTGATACAGTTTGGAATCTTTCAGAAATTAGGAGGTTAGACCAAAGGATTCCTAGCTATTTGGCCAATTGCCTTCTTGTCACAAAAATGATATACTCAGTGCCTGCACCTTGGAAATCTATGTTGCCTTTAAAAAGTACCTCCAATTATATTTGAGGCTAATGCTACCTTTCTGTACCATCTGGAGATGGGTGATATTAATCATTTTGGGAAAAAACTGGATTATAATGCTTTCACGTACAAATATTGAAGTTTATACATTCTGTAAATGTAATAGGCATGTTCCTCCCAGCCAAATTGTTTCATTTTGTAGTTTCTAAAATTCTTTAGATCAATTTCTCTTTCTTGGTTGGCCTTATTAAAGATCTAAACAGCCCTAGAGCTACTATTTATAAGTTAAATAACATTACCCCCAAAATAACAGTGATACCATTTTCAATTGCTGACTCAAGAAATTAGTGTTAATGTTTTCAATATGAACTGGACTAGAAAATATATTTCAAAATTTTAAAAGTTTTCAAAACACATATAAAACGTTTTAGAACATATTTTAACTGTTTAAAATATTGTTTCTTGGTGGAACAACCAGATATAAAAGAATAACTGAGGGACTGGGAGATATCCAAAAGGACTAGGGAAATGGCTGAATGCTGAAGACCCAGTTTGATACCCAGTACCACAAGGTCCATAGGATACTAAATTCGGAGTAAAGCTGACACTGAGGCAGAGGTATTCCTTGAACACAAACAGTTATGCTCTTCCCCTTCACCCAAGTGAATGTTTTATTTAAATGAGAGAAAGAGTAAAGTTCAGAGAAACCTTACCCTTTAAGAATTAAACATTCCACCATGTGTATGTGGGCTTCATTTCAAATTTGGTATTTTTTGTTTCTGAGGGTCTAAGTTTTAGAAATGCAGGTTTTAAATTTGCTTTATTTAAGAAGGCAGCTCAGATAGAGAAGGGACCACCAAGTAAAGGGTGCTAGGAGGGCCTCCTCGGGATGGGAGAGGTGGGCTGAAAGTAGACTGTAGACCGCACATGATGACCACTTAATACCTCTACTGCAAACCACAACACCCAAAAGGAGATAGCGAGAGCAAAAGGGAATGCCCTGACACAGAGGCAGGGTGGGGTTGGGGGGATGGGGTGGGGGTGGTGGGAGGGACACCGGGACCATGGTGGTGTCAAATGGGCACTGGTGGAGGAATGGGTACTCGATCATTGTATCACTGAAGCACAAGCACGAAAGTTTGTAAGTCTGTAGTAGTACCTCACGGTGATTCACTAATAAAAAAAATGATAGTCTGGGAATCATTGAAACAACTATTTTTGTAGAATTATGCAAATATCTTTATATAAAAAAATCATGTCTTGAAAAATATTTCTTACAATAGATTTTATGACTTTTGATAATAGCCTCATACATTTCCCCAAAATATATGTAATGTATACAATTTTGAGAAGAAATGACCAGTGCGAGAAAGGAACAGATTCCAGGCTTCAATTGTTTCGGCTGTGCTTCAAGCTTGTGATTTAATAAAAATTTATAAAAGTATGAAATTACTAGAATAAGCTCTTTGAATTATCTATCTTACTAGAAAATGATATCTTTTGTGTATTCTTAGAGATAATAGCTTGTTCACATTTACTGAATTAGAAATTAGTATCTCGGTTGGGAAAAGTAGTATAACATATGCTAAGGTGGCCACGGGGAGTTTAATTCTGGAAAGACATATGATCCCCCAACCCTGTAAGGAATGATCCCTGAGCACACGTCCAGGAACAAGCACATCAGAGTGGTATTTCAATTTTATTTCTCTGATGTTGTGTTTTTGTATATGCTATTACTATTTGCATATTTTCATTGTGAATTGTTCAAAGTCTGCTTTTACTTTCTACTGGGATGTTTATCTATATTAGTGGTATGTTCATACATAGCATTTTTGTTATTGATGCTTATTTACTGTTATTGATACTATATTATTGATCTTCATTACTATTGAGAAGAAGGAGGAGAATGCTATTGAGAAGGAGGAGAAGAAGAAAGAAGAAGTAGGGGGAAAGAGAATTTCTGCATTTCTTGCTTATATAACATCAATAGAAGAGATCATGAAAGATAAAACAGAGAAAGAAAGGAACTCTGGACAAAATGTATACTAAAGATAAAGGAAGGAAAAGTGAACAAATTCATGAATAATGATGTCCTCTAAAAATACGTGAAGAGGAAATGTGAATAATGGTATATGCAATTGCCGATTATGAAGGATGGCAAAATAAGCTATTTTTCAATGGAAAGTTTCTTATCTTTATTAAAATAGTTTAAAAAAGTGAAAACTATGAAATAAAGACTAAAAAACAAAGTGTTAAAATATCAGTCTAAACTCTATTTTTATTTGTGGGCTGGAGCGATAGTACAGTGGGTAGGGCGCTTGCCTTGCACACAGCTGACCTGGATTTGATTCCTCCGCCCCTCTCAGAGAGCTCGGCAAACTACCGAGAGTATCTAGTCGGTACAGCAGAGCCTGGCAAGCTAGTCCTGGTGTATTCGATATGCCAAAACTAGTAACAACAACTCTCACAATGGAGACATTACTCATGCCCGCTCGAGTAAATCGATGAGCAACAGGATGACAGTGACAGTAATTTTTATTTGCATTTATATGATAATAAAAAAATATCTTTAATACTAGAAAGAACTGGAATGAGTGAGTAGAAATGAGAAGGCTTAGGTAACTCTTTATGGGAAGCAGGAGATTGGAAGTTTTATACCTTCTCTTCATTTTGCTATATATTTTTAATTGATCAGAAAATTAATTACTAAACAAAAATAATTGAAACATGAAAAAATTGTTATACACAAACCAAATTAAACTATACATTATATATTTAAATATATAAACACAAATTCTCCTTTTGTAGAAATCATAAATTCATGATTTATACAAAGGGAAATTTTAAAGTCATACTACCTTAAAGTCATACTAAACTTTAAAGTCATACTACTATTGGACAAAGAAATGTCACAAATACATTAAATTAACAATTTTATTTGATTCTACAGTTGAAGAGATAAAGAATGTCAGAGTCATAAGGTAAGGAAAATATTCGGTATGCTCAGGAGAGCAATTGTCTTTCAGAATTATTTGATCTATATTGATAAAAATGAAGAATAAGAAAATCAAACAAATTAATCTAATGCCAGATCCCAGGTGAAACTTGGAAATAGACACCAGGATTTTCTGGTTATGAGGTTTTCTTCCAGGTAGTAATGTCAAGAAAGAGGATGCAAATGTAAAATATCTTAATAATTAGATTACTTACTTGATGTTAGATTATTCCATTTGGGAGGACATGACAGTTGTTATGTACCATATATGCTTTAATTTTCTCATAATGAAAGTCTTCCCCAAGTGGTGACACTGCCTTCTGCATTGGGGGAAGCAAAAAAAAACTCTGAGAGGCTACAGTAGTAGCCTTGGATGCAATTGAGCGTTACATTTTCTGTTTTCTTTAAAAAGTTAGATTTTAGGAGTGTGCTGAATGGTATTTTTCCTAAAAGGTGAAATAAATTGGAAAAAATAAGACAGATATCGTTGGATTTAAATAATAGAGGAGAGGCTGGAGCCATAGCACAGCAGGTAGGGCATTTGCCTTGCACGCGGCCAACTCGGGTTCAATTCCCAGCATGCCATATGGTCCCCTGAGTACATGGAGTAATTCCTAGTGCAGAGCCAGGAGTAACCCCTGTGCATCACTGGGTGTGACCCATAGAGAAAAAAATTTAATTAATTAATTAAGTAAATAATAGAAGAAATAATTTTGAAAGAAAGGAAACAATATATATTATTATTTATCTTAAAGAACTTAAATTTGCTATCATGCATTATTTAATAAAGTGAGAAATTTAATGAAAATTATAATTTTTTTTTTACTATACTAATAGGATGGATCAATAGCACAGTGGGGTGGGGCATTTACCTTGCACGCAGCCAACCCGGGTTCTGTTCCTCTGTCCCTCTGAGAGAGCCCGGCAAGCTATCAAGAGTATCCCGCCCGCACAGCAGAGCCTTGCAAGCTATCTGAAGCATATTCAATATGCCAAAAACAGTAACAACAAGTCTCACAATGGACACATTACTGGTGACCACTGGAGCAAATTGATGAACAACAGGGCGACAGGGCTACAGCCAGTGCTACTATATTAACAATATATAGATACTTTGAACTTAGTATGCAAAGATTTTAAGAAAATAGTTAAAATGTTGAAAGTGTCATAATGTGATTGATACTGGTAATAAATAGGATATAATAAGAGGTAGGTAGCTTGCTTCAGTGGAAAGAGTGATTAAACCAAGGGTCATGAGGCTCAGGTTATAATTCTATCCTGTTACAAATTTAAGATGTTATATGACAAATAATTTTCCCTTATAGATGACAGGATTTTTATTTCTGGTCTACAAGTTTATCTCCTATCACACTCATGTTTCTATCATTATATTTACATTAATATTTGTAAAAACTACCTGTTATGTATTTAAGAGCACAGTTACTTACCTAGATATCTAAGAGTACGGTTTAATGTTTGTCTTGTTAATTTTTTTTATTACTTTCAATTACATTTTCCCCATACCTATATATTCTTTCAGCTCAGCATCTGGAATTGACATTTTTGTAGTTCATAACCCTTTCTGATTATGCCAGATCTACCTTAGCATTGCAGCCAGCTCTTCTGTATCACAACTTTCTGAAAGTGGTGGACTGAAAAGAATGGGTGAAGTGCATGATTGCAGCTTGGCACAATCAGACAAGCACACTTCCAATACTCTTGTTTGCTTAACAAATAATGTAGGACAAATTAAAGTAGGAAGCAAAACATGCTTTACACTCCCCTAGGGTGCTGTCCCCAAATTCATGCACGGGCACATGCTCCATTATGACTTCTTGTCGTTTGTCTAATGACTTATCATTTTACTTATCCTATATGCCAGATGTGCTCAGAACATTTATGAAGAAATTCAAATTCCCTCAGAAGATAAACTCCCATACTCCAAAAGAATTCAATGTTCAATATTCATTTTCTGCTTTAACACCAGGGAGGATAAAAGAGTGAATTTTCAGCTTCAAATTTTTATTTTAACTATTCTATGATAGAAGACAGGAAATATATAATATTCAGTTATTTGTATGCAGAAAGCATTTGGTGGTTATTTTCAGTTTACATGCCATAAAACCTCAACTTCAAAATCCACATTATAAATTTTAATTGATTATTATTTTAGTAATTGCTAATTAAGCTTATATCCTAGATAATTACGTCTTTGGTTACTTAAATCCTAAGAGAAAGAAAAAATAATTAAACCAATTTATCTTTTCTTAGCGGAAATGATATAGTACAAAGATAGACCTTTGATTATAGAAATACATTTTATTTCAATATCAAGTTTCTAGAAAATACTTCCTAAAATGAGTTATTTGTACTATTAAAATGTATGTAGCAAAATAAACTTATTAAAAGAATTTGGTAAATATTTGCTTGAATGAAAAATGTTATTTTGCCTCTATTCACTTAGTAGAGACTCTAAAATCTTGGACTAACTTAAAATAATTATTGGTGAATCAAATGGAATTAACCCTATTTCATTTAAAGTCAGAGTGAGATAAACTATTTGGGATAGACTCTGATTCATTGTGACATTAACTCTATAGTGCCAAAGAATAATCTAGGGATTTTGTTAAATACAACAAATTACATACACTAAGGCTTTCCAAATAATGTTAGAATTATCTAAATCTTTAGTGGCTACAAGACATAGACTGGTGGAATGGGGTTTGTCCATAGCACTATAGTCTAAATATGTAATCTAAAGAAGGATGTAGGTTTTGTCCCCTCAGTTCAAATGCAACCTTATTTTTATTAAAAATGAGGCTATCGTGAAAATGCTTGGAAAGTTTATTCCCTCTCATTTGTATATCTTAAACTGACATAGTAGGATTTTCTATCCAATCCATATAGTGCAATTTCTGTTGTGCTTATGGGCAAGATAGGTAATGAAAATTATATTAAGAAGTGTTAATGGGATGCATTTTGTTAAACATTCAAACATAATTTTTAAAACTTTCCATATATAGCAAATAATATCTAGCCTGAACTGGGGTTGAATTCAACCCTTGCCAATAGTTTGCAACCACTTACAATCAAAACAAAGAAAGTATGTTAATAAAAAATGGGGTATTGAGGTGATCTTTTGAACCAACAAGAGACAGATGGACAATAGTACAGCATGTAGGGTGTTTGTCTTTCACGCAGCCCCCGGGACTCAATTCCTGGCACCCCATATGGTCCTAGAACTTCCTACTTGTGATCTCTGAGTACAGATCCAGGAGTAAACCCTGGGCACCGCCAGGTACAGCCCACAAACCATAAATAAATAAACAAACAAACTAAAAATGAAAAAATAGACATCAAAAGATCTAAAGTAATCTCAAGCTGCAGCGAAAAACAGACTTTAAACAGATCAGACAAAAGTACAAGGTCAAATTCACCTGCGCATATATATATTTTTTTAAATTTCAACCAGTCAAAACATTCTAACCCTAGAGGGAAAAATCTTGGTAATTATAATTTGAAGTAGCCAAGAACTAATTAGGAATTTTAATTTTGAATGAGAAGACACACTGCTTAAATTAATCTATTAAGTTAAATATAGGACCTTTGGTTCCTGGCAAAATGACACAGTTAAAAAGAGCTTATGTAATCAACATTGGAAATTGTATCAAATTGCTTATCAATAATACACTAAATAGTCAAAAACAAATGTCAATTTTCTAAATCCTAAATTGTGTTAGATATGTGTTATTTATAAATAATAGAGAAATAAAAACTGTATACATACATAATGGCTATAAATATTCAAAATTTATTGTACTTAATAATAAGTATTTATTTTTTGTAAATATGCGTATGTATACACATTTCAGAATTAATGAAAAACAGTCCATTTTAAATAATAATGATAAATAATTGTTAAGAATTAAAGAAAAATTTGGTTTTTTAAATTGAAAATAATTGCAGTTTCAAACATGGCTAAGCTAACTGTAAGAAAAATACTTTGAAATTGAAATATCTAGAAGAATAGTTCCTATTTTTGACCCATTTAATTTAATTGATTAATTTATTTTTTGCTTTTTGGGTCACACTCAGTGATACACAGGGGTTTCTCCCAACTTTGCACTCAGAAATTACTCTTGGCGGTTCTCGGGGGACCATATGGGAGGCTGGGAATCGAACCTGAGTCAGCCACATGCAAGGCAAACGCCCTACCTGCTGTGCTATCACTCCAGTCCTCCATTTTATTTTTTGCAAAAAGGCTATTGCATATTTGAAGCTGAGTTGTTTTATTAACATGCTTACAGTCAGTAGAATTTTTATCGTCTTATAGTTTCTTTCTATTTCATATCTTCTCTGTCCTATTTAATCCAAGTTAGGAATATCTCCATTAAAATAATTTTTTCAAGAATTTTGAGAGAATTACTTAACAATTCTTCCCCTTGACATTTTTTTCTGAAGATATAAAAGCATTGATTAAAAAAGATGCACACCAATCTCTTTTGTAGCATGATTGCCATGATGTAAAGCAACATGCCCAATGACACATTAGTGGCTAAAGGAATTGTAGTATACAGATGCAAGAGAATACTATTCAGCTCTCAAAAATGATTTAATTAACTTGGATGGTTCTAGAAAGTATCATCTTACATGAGAAAGATAACTAAGAAAAAGGCCAAATGTCAGATTACCTCATTCATATGAATATAAGAAAGGAAGGGAGGAAGGAAGGAAGGAAGGAAGGAAGGAAGGAAGGAAGGAAGGAAGGAAGGAAGGAAGGAAGGAAGGAAGGAAGGAAGGAAGGAAGGAAGGAAGGAAGGAAGGAAGGAAGGAAGGAAGGAAGAATGGCCAATAAAAACAAATCTTGAACACTGAGAACGAAGGTTGGCAAGAGAGGGAGGTGGAGCAAAGAGTTGGAAATTAGGATAGGGATAGAGAGCACATAAGGATTTGGGGCACTTTGGTATGGGTGAAGAACAATCTGGTAATTTTCTACAATAAAGACATGAACAATAATACCATTGTAAACTATGTCTTCAAGAATATAAATAATATTATTTATATAGTAACATATGTAAATAATAATATAAAAATGATATAATTATATAGTAATAAATAAATGAGAGATCTTTACTAAAATACAAATAACTGAGGGGTCTTTACTAAATTTTTCTTATATTTATTCCTTATTCATAAAAATCAAACTCATTATTTATAGATAATTTCTACTCTATTATTGCATCTTGATGAGATGATTAAGAGTCGGAATTCTTGGAAGTCTTTTGAGTTCAGTGAGGCATATCCCTCAGTACTGGAAAGAACCCTTTATATACAGAATAATATAATTTTTCTGGGATTCTAGCATATATAAATCAAGATGTGACACAGGACTGCAATGTCATCTTCTCTGTGTGATTTAGGTCTGCATTTTTTTTCTTATCAACAGTAAGAAAAGTCCAGGATTGTTTTTAGTTTACTGAGACAAAAAAAAAGGCAGAGAAAAACAAGCAAGAAACAGGTATTAAATATTTGTGTCTGCGAAAAATCTCAAAAAATAAAGGTTGTTTTGGGGTTGCAGAACACATTATTAGTTATTTAAAGCAAGCAGGAATGTAAATACATACTTTTCAATGTTTAATAGTTTTACAGTTAAAAATAAAAATGATGACTCAGATTTTGTCATTTCTTAGTATAAACTGGGAAAAATAATTGTTTTCTGAGTTTTGCGAATATTGTAAATTAATGTGGTAAAATTAAATCTTGTATACATGTAATAGTCAATCCTGCTTCCTGGGAAACGAAGCCATAACAGCTGATGTATGGCATATGCTGTTCTACCAACTGTAAGAATCGTAGTGGCTCTATACAGGAGGGCATCAGACACCGCACCCTTTAGATGCACTGGAATTCCATTATCCTACTGAAACAGCTTCTGTTTCTCAGGAACCTTATTTTCAAACTGTCTGCGGGAAGCAGTACTTATGGTCCTCTGGGTAATCTGATGAAGAGGCATCAGATTCCACAGCATCTTGACTCAGTGAACGGCCGCCAACCCCCAGCCCCTCCACCCTGAGCAGAGCCTCAACAGTTGAAGACCTCCAGAACCCAGTCACAGCCATGCTCAAGGCCACTCTCCACACGTTCGGATGAGCCTCATGCATGAAGGAACTGGCAGAGGAACCAGGTGTGTGAGACCAGGGAACAAAATCTTCAAGACTGCTCGGATTGGGACTGGGCCTCTTCCACCCAGACCCCCCATTTTCCAGTAGCTTGGCAGTCATACCCAGAAACTGCCCCCCTATGCCGTGTAATCCCATCAATAGCCAACATCCAGAGACTATAAAACCAGGCTCCTGGAAGTGAGCGGCCACAATTCGGCCACGAGACATCTAGTAGCCTAGTTCTCCCTCATGGAGAACCTGAGAAGCTACCGAGAGTCTATTGCCCGCATGGGAGAGTCTAGCAAGCTCCCCGTGGAGTATTCATATCCCAAATATAATAACAGATATATACATACCTCTTGGCGAGCCCGGCAAGCTACCAAGAGTATCCCGCCCACACAGCAGAGCCTGGCAAGCTACCCGTGGCAAATTCTATATGCCAAAAACAATAACGATAGGTCTCATTCCCCTGATCCTGAAAAAGCCTCCAATAGTTGGGAAAGACGAGCAAGGAGAGGCTGCTAAAATCTCAGGCTGAGTGTAATTGAGACATTACTGGTGCTTGCTCGAGTAAATCGACAAACAAGGGGATGACAGTGATACAGTGATAAATGTAATAGTAATTTATCTATTTTTTTTAAAAAAAATTAATTCAATAAACTATAATGGAGAAAAGTCAAGGTATCATAATAATTTTTATTACGGATACCAATTGAGATGTTGCTATACAGAGTTCATCTTCATTACCTAAATGTGAATTTCTTCATTATAAACTATTTTCTAACTTTTAAAAAACAATTTCTATCTTGGGAGGGATATTGGGATCATCGGTAGTGGAGAATGGGCACTGGTGGAGGGATGGATACCCAAGCATTGTATGACTGAAACACAAGCACGAAAATATGTAAATCTGTAACTGTATCTCATAGTGATTCACTAATAAAAAAATAAAAATAAATAAAAATTAAATTAAAAAAACTTTATGCACACTATAAATACCTTTGTACCAAAATACAAACATACAAATTTAGTTACAGATACAAATATTCAAATTTAGTCACCTGGAATCAAATGTAGTTATCAAATCACACAAAATTCTTGCCATGCTAGTTTACAATTTAATGAGAGGCAGATTACAAGCAATGAAAGTAACAACAATGTAGTTTTCTTAAATAAGATAAGTTTTGTGGAAGAAAATAATAGAACAGAGAATAAGGCTTGGAACTATGTGAAGTAACATGTTGCCAAATAAAACATTAAATATTGCAGCAAATGTAAAATTGATTATTAATGTGGGAGCTGAGAAACAACTTGGACAAAAAGTGGTACTTTTATATAGGTAACTGAGCTATTGTGTTGTAGATAGATGAGACAGCTAAAGTTTCCTCTAAACAACTAAAATTCACTTGTTATAGCATATCTGGCATACTAAGAGGCAATATGAATGGAAGATAGAATATAAGGTGTAATGTGGCACAGAACTAAACAGGGTGATTTCTTGAAATGTATTTTATGTTTGAATTTAAATAAAATAAAAATGGAATTGGCATGTTTAAAATTATTTTCTTTTTAAAATGAACTGAGTGCAGTAGAGGAAAACATTGCACAGGGCAGAATGTGAGGGTACTATTTTGCATTTAAATGAAACAGGTGGGCTAGACAATGAAAGGTATGAAGGTGAGCAGACAAGATAAGACTTTGGCTGAAGTTATGTATGGTTAAGCCAGTGGATTTGACATAGAGTATAAGAAAAGTCAGAGTCAAGGATGGTATCAAAACTTCTTGCCAGACCATATGAAAAATTTTTTTCATTGAGTCTTTGTGGTAAACATGGTAGTAAGAGCTTCAGAATACAGTAAGTTTGATATGTATAATAGATGCTTAGTTCATGATGTAGAGTGCACAGCTGTCAATTTAAAAATTGGGATTTGAGAACTAGTCTTTAATGATGCATAAAGGTAGCAAAACTATGGGACCAGATTCTTATAGTAGGATGCATATAGAAACCAGATGCATATCATAGGTAGCAAATTCATGATATCATATGATTTGTTTCTGCAATGACAATATTAATTATTTGACAGAATAAGCATTACCTCTTTTTAGAGTTTCATAGCACAGTGGGTAGGGCATTTGCCTTGCATATGGCTGACTCGGGTTTGATTCCCCCACCCCTCTCAGAGAACCCAGAAAGCTACCAAGATTATCCCGCCTGCACGGCAGAGCCTGGCAAGCTACCTGTGGCATATTTGATACTCCAAAAACAGTAACAAGTCCCACAGTGGAGCCGCTACTGGTGCCCTCTCGAGCAAATCGATGAACAGCGGGATGACAGTGCTACAGTGCTACAAACTATTATAGCAAGTTTATATCTCACTTTGCATCTTGTTGAGGTTTGCATATTCAATTTGTGTATTTATGCATTGCAGAAGACTGGTAATAACTTAGTACAGTATTTTCCTAGAAATAATACCATTTTGCTTCTCTATTCAAATATTGCAGTATTGCTGGTTCCTATTCATTTTAACATCTCATTCTAAATGTTTCTTTTAATTTAAAATATTTAGTTTTAATTTAAAAACACCCTTTGCTCTAGCTCCTTTTTTCCCCAAACCCAGGTTCCCAATTTTTACCACTTTCATATCTAATTTACTAAAGTTTTAAAGCATCATACCATAAAAAGCGGGTTAGAAACACTTGCTAAGTTCAGAGTAAATTTTAATAGCCCAGATAGAAAACAGAGTCACATAAATATTCCAAATGCATATCTGAGTTTTATAACTTCAAATAAAATGCATATATGTGAATAATAATCTTGTTATTTCTAAGAGAAAATAAACCAAAATAAAGGACTAAAATAACATATAAATTATAATTTTCAGTTGTTGATAATAATGCAGTAAGATACTTTTTCTGAAGAACAGTTCCCTTTATTGGATAATTAAAATGAATTTAATTGTAAAATATTAATTATAAATACTAAAATATGCCCTTTATTTTCTCAAATTAATGAGCTATTTTCTTGAAATTAGCTCAAGGGTTAGGAATATATTTAAAAGTAATAGAAAGCTTGCCTGACATGTGTGAAGGCCTGGGTTGGATCACTGATACCTAGTGGCTCCTGAGCACTGAGAGGGATTGCTCTCCTCATAGCAGGTTGTAACATTGCTGGGAGGGCTTCTGTCCCGTATCTCAGCACTGTTGGGAACAGTTTATCTAAAATAATTAGGAAAAATACCCATTCATGTACATCAACATCATGCTAGCAGAAATTAAAAATCTACTAATAGGGGATAGTAAATAGACCTTGAATGTCAAAAAACATTTCTGCTATCTTTGTGGAAGAAGAAATAAATAGAAAATGAATAGTTAAAATTTTGATATAACAATTAGTGTGCTTCAGTATTAACACTTTATTGAATGACCTTGATGTATGATTTATTTACTGTGCATAATATACCTTTATTATGCTCAATATACCTTTATTATGCTCAATATAGCTTTAGTGTATATATTATATGTATGTATATATTGCACTTGTATTTCATATGAGTATAGATAAAGAGCTATCTAACCTTTCCTCTTCCACACTGACTTTTTTTACACTGTTCCCATTAAGCAAGAAGTTTTATTTTCACTATTCCTAACACTGTGTTGAATCTTCTAACTAGTTATTTCTATCAAGAGAATTTGGCAAAGAAATGGGGCTTATGTTAATTACAATGCAATTTTACCAGATATTTTTTTTTGCTTTAAATGTTTCCATCTCCAAGAAAGATATCTGGTTTATCTCTGAGGCAGCCAAATTTTAGCTCAAAATAAAGAAAATCTTCAATTAAAGTGACTATGGAGTGAGTTAACATAACATTGATAACATTGTCCAATAAAAAATGTTTTTAATTATTAAAAAGATCTTAAGAAAATAGCATGATTTATTTTTTAATTTATTTTTTTAGGATATGAGTTTTGAGTCATTTTCAGAGCATCTAAACACACAGCAATTGCTCTTGAGGAGAAATATGAAATCTCTTTCCTCAAGGTCAGTACAACAATATGAAATCTCTCTCCTCAAGGTCAGTACAATGCTGCTAGCTAAATACAGAGTGCCCCTGCAATGAAGCATGACACTGAATTCTTTATATGTCACCAAGTCTTTTTTTTTTTAATTGAATAACAGTGAGATGGAGCACTACAAAGCTGTTCATGATTGGGTTTCAGTCATACAATGTCCGACCTACCATCCTTTCCTCCACCAGTGTAATCTCCCAACACCAATGTCCACAGACACCCCCCCCCCATCAATTACCCCTACCCCAGCCTCCCTATATGGCAGTCAACTCTATTCTCTCTCTCTGTCTCTCTCTCTCTTTTGTTCTGTCTCATTTTAGGCCTTAATGGTTTGCAATACAGATGCTCAAAGGTTATCATGTATATATCTCTTTACCAATTTTCAACACTCAGTTCTTGTCCAGAATGATCATTTCCAACTTTTGCTGTCAAACTGGACTCTTCTATCTTAACTACTTCCACCCCAATAGACTTGTGGTAGTTTCCAACTATTAACCAGTTCTTCTGGTTCCTAAATGGCAATGATTGCTAAGTGAGCATTTGGTTGCAGTTGAATTATATTTTATCTCTTCCCACATTGTAGGGGGCTGCACGGTTTTATTTAATGGATCTGGCATCTATTTCACATACAGTTTTGCCTTTTCTGCCTAGAATGCCTCTTCTTACTTCACTGTCTGAGGACTTTAGAGATGGCTTTATGAACCATCAAGACATTCTACATTCCTCAATAAGATACTTGATTTCATTGTGAGGATGGTGTAACAATGAGTCACAACTAAAGGTCCACAGTTGTTTCTGTGTATTGTATTTCCTGGACATAGTTAATCTAATAGTACCAAAATGGGACCTACACTAGGCTGGCAATTCAGGAAGAAGTTTACAGGGTCATGGATTTCAGAATTTGTTATATTCACTCAACCAATGACTGATGTATATGGCTTTTACCCTCTTATTAGGATGCTCAGATTTTCCAAGCAAAAGGTAGAAATAAGATTAGACTCCATATTATTCCCAGACAGCATCCTGTAAATATTTTTCTATTTTTTATTCTAAATTATATTTAGAATATAATTTTATATTCTTACAGAATAGAAGTCTTGGTTTCTAACAGAAACTTATTTTTTACTAAGGGGGAAATGTGAAGACATGTTAATTCTTAATTTTAGCAAATTAAAAAATTCTTAGTTGAGTTCCTCAGCTTAATCCATTGCCCATAGACTGTCTCAGTTTTATGATGAGGTATATTCTCTACAACAAATCAACGAACAGATATTTTTTTGCTTTTTTATCTTCAGCTATGGGATTCTCCAATATATTTGATACCCTCATTCAATATTACAAGTTGGGAAGAAGGAGTGAGGTGTTGTTTATAGGTGTGGGTTTTCTTTCGTTTTTTTGTTTTATTCTTTATTGAAAAAATAGGTAACAAAATTCATATAAGTAATTACTCTACCTGTAATAAAATATTGCATTATTATATCTGTAATAGTTTAAATCTGGAAATTGTACTCTTTACTAATTGCACATAAAGTCCATTATTGATACCATACCCATTCCTACATTACTTTAAAAAATAATATTTGAGTCAAGTATTTTAGTTATAGGATTTAAAGAATAACCAGCATATAGTACTTATGAACTGATTTATTATTATTTAATACAAATATTAAATATTTATATTTAATAATATTAAAATATTAATATAAATATTAATTATAATATTATTTAATAATCATTATATTATATTAAATATACAATATATTATATATTTAATATATTTAACATCAATAATTATTAATAATAAATCATTAATAATGATAATAAATATTTAATAATTGAAATTATTATAAATTATAATAATATAATTATACTATATAATTATATAACATATTAATTATATAAATATTATAAATATTAAATAATAATAATGTCCACAATAATCATAATATTAAATAATATTATTTAATATCATTTTAATAATATAAAATGTTTATAATAATATTATTTAAATTATTATTATAATATTAAATATAAATATTTAATAATATTTAATATTATTTGTATTAATTTATATTAATATTATCATATTAATATTAATATTCTATATTTCTAACTACCACCTGCCACATATTAAGTTCTTCAGGATGGTTATGTTGTTCCCAAAGTCCTCCCTTCCAAAATCCAACACACCATTTCATCAGTAAAGAAGCGTGTCATACCCAGTCCAGACAAAGTCAGAACCGAACACCTGAAGAATCTGCCACTAGTACTCGTGAATATACTGGCTTAGCTCTTCACATGCTACCTGTCTGAATGCAACATTCTGTTCCAATGGAAAATTAGCAGGACTGTTCTGTTGTACAAAAAGGGAGACATCCACAACATTGCCAACTATCACACAAGCTGCCTGTTGTCTGTCGTCTATAAGTTATTCACTTGAGTCATCCTGAATAGGATTGGCAGAACACTAGACAAAGGACAACCGTGAGAGCAAGCCAGGTTCCAAAAAGGATTCAGCAAGATCGACCATTTCCACATGGTGACAAATCTCAGTGAGGTTTCATGAGAGTTCAAGATGCTGCTCTGTCTAACATTCATCGACTTAAAGAAGGCCTTTGATTCTGTTGAGACTGAAGCAGTCATCGAAGCACTAGCCAAATACGCATTCAAACTCAGTACACCAGGATCCTCCATGAGCTGGATTATGGATTCACCACCAGGATCTCATCATTCTACATAGAAGCCATCATAGACGTAAAGAGAGGGTTTTGGCAGGATGACAACATTTCACCAAAACTCTTCAGTGACATTTTCGAGAACATTATGCAATGACTGGAATGGGAAGGAATGGAAAGATAGACAGTCGGCAACAACACCACTTCTGCTTCGCTGTGACATCGCTCTAATAACACCAAATATCAGCCAAGTGGCACGAATCCTAGCAGACTTCGACCACAAGTGTGGAAAAGTTGGACTGCTACTGAATCTCACAAACACAATGTTCATAAGAAATGGAGTAGTTCCTAATGTTCCATTTGTCCTCAACAGAACAAACATCTCCGTATGCAGCAGTTATGTGTACCTGGGTCGAGAACTCAACATGATAAACGACCTGGCACCTGAACTGCACAAGGAGAAGAAAGCAGCATGGGATGCCTTCAAGAGTGTCAAAGAAGTGGTTAAGAGGATGAAGAACCTCTGGCTCCAGGCACATCTTTTCGACTCCACCATTCTTCCTGTACAAATATATGCCTCAGAGACCTGGGCCCTACAAAAACAGGACGAGAACACTATTCAGGTATCCCAAAGAGGAATTGAAAGAGCTATAATTGGAATTGGAATATCATGTTTCACTCAAGTGAAAGAAGAAATCTGGAGTTCCGACCTCCGTCAACAATCAAGAATTAGGGATGCTGTCTCATTTGCCATGGCATCAAAAATCAGATGGCCAGACACGTAATGAGATTTAGAGATGACCACTGGACTAGAGTTGTTGCCAACTGAATTCCACGGGATGTCAAAAGAATGCCTGGCCTCCCACCTACAAGATGATCAGACTTCTTTGTCAAAACTTTGAATTAAATGTTGAGGCTCTTCGTATTCAGGAAGGAGCAGACACCATTGGGCTACATTAGCATGCGACAGGGATGAATGGTGACGTTACAGATGCCCGCTTGAGCAACTTGATGAACAACCAGATAAGTGATACAAGTGATACAAGTGATGGTATTGAATAAGCTCATACTGTTTCAAAAATTTTTTAAATCATGCTAATGTTTAAGTAGTTTCTTCCAAAATTAAAAATGTATGTTTACCAATTTTTCCATTTCTTTTCCCAGCTATAAACTCAAACGAACACTGAGTGAAGTTTAGTGTTTGGAATGATATTGACAAAAATAAGCTACAATATTTCAGCCACTAAGGGTTTATTCTTTATTTACAGATGTTATCTGAAAATGTTTCATATATTGCTATAGATCATTATTATGAATCTCAGACTAATTTAAATTTTTTAGTATCTTTACTACATCTGTTGTAATCAAGTTGAAATTTAATTGTTATTACTGTAGTCTATCTTTTATAAAATGTATTTTTATATGTCATAATCTAGCACTTATAAATCCCTGTGGGAAATTTAATTTACATTTTTATAGTAACAGTAGAAGCAATGTATTTTGAAAATGTTAAATTGTCTGTGACTTTTCAGACAACACACTGAGTTCACACCAAGTATCATCCCTCTAGGAGTCAAGTGTATGCTATGGAACTGCTACAGAACAGTAGAGTAAATCGAGTATGTAACAGGATGTGTTGACTTTTAAAACATGTACTTACTTTCTTTCTCTTAATAGTATTATGATCTATAAACTTAAATCAAATTTATATTAGAGTATATGATAAATATATTCACAATAAATTATATCCTGAATTTAGAAGCAATTTTCCCATGTAAGAACTTAGTTTTCCATTTTTGAAGAATAATTGTCTAGGTGTCAGATAAAAAGGGTCATTGTAGTAAGAATAAAAAGTTAATTTTAGGGGCTGGAGTGATAGCACAACGGGTAAGATGTTTGCTTGCACGTGGCCGACCCAGGATCTATTCCTAGCATCCCATATGGTCCCCTGAGCACCGCCAGGGATAATTCCTGAGTGCACAGCCAGGAGTGATCCCTTGTGTGACCCAAAAAGCAAAAAAAAAAAAAAAAAAGTAAATTTTAATATCCTCAACTTACAAGAGGTTGTTATCAAATTTATTATTATGAAATATTCATTATTACAAAACTCCATGTTTTTCCAGGATTATATGCCAATATTCATTGTATTATTTTACCAGTAGCTAGTCACTGGCAGGGTAAAGATAAAAATTTCATGGATGTATAGAGAGTTAAGTCTATGACCTGGTGTATAATATGTTTTGTATGTGTGTATGTGTGTATATATGTGTACATGTATGTGTACACAAATATCCATATACTTATTTTGAAAGAAATTGAACTTAATTACAAATATTTATGTAACACACCTAAAATTTTATAAAAATATGTTTAACATTGTTAAATAGTAATACTGAGTCCCTGAAATTTACATGTGAATATTTATATCTTTTTGCTAACAATGGTATCACTAAAATGACTATTTTTAATCTCTTTAGAAATCTGTCCAAATTCTGTTTTTAGCTTTTTAACTCTTGGCTATTCTATTACATTTGTGTAATTCAAAGTATTCTCTTATTTTTCAAACCTGAAAAAATCTTTCATTCTGAATGAATTTCTTCTCAAAAAGAGACTCATGGATCATTTATTGGGAGAGACATAGTACCCAAGTATCACCAGTCCGGAATAAATCCTGGTAATTTGATGTTTGGACTCTATGATGCAGTGCTGTCAGACTGCATGGGGCTTTAGGCCCCTCGACCTCCCTTCCAGTGTTTAGGGGATCATGTAGTTTTTGGACATAAAACTCAAGCATGCCAGGAATGAATTGCAGTCTTTTGAGCTATCTGTATATTTGCTTAAAGAAGGTAGATTTCCAAGGAGGTACTGGATCTCACACACACACACACACACACACACACACACACACACACACACACACACACACACACGTATATGTATATATATATATACATATATATATACACATAGATACACATAATATAGATTTATATTTTCTATGTTAAATATATGTATATATGGGGTTGGAGCAATAGCAAAGTGGGTAGGGCATTTGCCTTGCACGAGGCAGACCCGGGTTCGATTCCCAGCATCCCATATGGTCTCCTGAGCACCGCCAGGAGTAATTCCTGAGTGCAGAGCCAGGAGTAACCCCTGAGCATTGCTGGGTGTGACCCAAAAAGCAATATATATATATATATATATATATATACACATATATATATATATACATACATATATATGTGTGTGTATGTATGATCTGATCTGAATATATATAAATACATATATATAGTTTTTTTTCCTGAAAACTTGCAGAAGTGCTTGAGGAACCACATGTGGTGCTTAGGATCAAACTAGGGTAGACCACTGGAGTACTGGTCATCTGGTTGTCTTTCTTTAGTTTAAATAGTGGTTATATTCCAGCTAAATCCTCTTTTGAAAGGATTTGGGTTTGAACTGGAGTCCCCCAGTCTAGAGTTGGGTCCCTTAATACAAGAGCTCCTTTGCATAACACATCTTGATTTTCATGTTTTTTTGAAATCCATTGTACAGGGACTTCTACCTAACTACCCACTTCAAAAATGTTTAACTTTCAGTATTACAAAGAGAAGCTTTAATTTCTTCTGTGAATAATGCTGTGCACATTTTGTGCTGCAGCTGTTGCAAATAAACAGTAATTGGTTTGGTTTGGCATCATGAGTCCTGCATTGAAATGGCAACTACCCATATTGTTGCTAATTGTGTGATCTTGGTCAAACAGAACCATTCCTGTATCTGAGTCCGGTTTTTTTCCCTTTTAGAAAGTGAGTGAAGCTTTTGTAATAGGAAACATGAAAGTGATAAAGCATTTGGAAGCATACATTTTCTGTCTCATTGAAGATACTCAATAATAGTTAAAATGAATTATTTAGTTTCTTTTTGTCAACATTAAAAAGCTAGTTTACATGCTGAAATTTCTCATCACTTTTAATTAAAGATTTCAAGATAGCAAATGAAAGCTGTCCTCAACACAACCATCTTTTATATCCTCAAAACTGGTTCTTTTAACTTTATCCCAAATCAATTCAAGATGCAAACTGGTTTAACACAACATATTTTTTTAAAAGAAACTGCACTATAAGGAAAGATTTTATTTAAAAATGTTGTAATGAGTGCTGTGACTACAGAATATGTAATTATCTTAGAGTGAAGAGATTTTTTTCCTTTAATAGAGAGAAAGCTAGGCGAGATTTGAAGGAACTAGATGTGTAGCATTAAGTATGTGGGTAGCAGGATCAAAGAATTAAAAGTGTTTCTTTGTGGTCAGCTGATTTTCAAAAAGGACAGTAATAAGACACTTATATTTAATCATTTCTTTATTTGAATAAAAAGGAAGAACTTCAATCTTTTTTAAAGTTTCAAGAAAATAGCACTATATTTTGCAGCTTGTGCTCCATTTAAATACAGACCTCATACTTTTAATTTTGCTAAGCAGAATACATACATTTGACATTAGTTACAAAGACAAAGAGAAAAACCTTGTATTTTGATAACTCCTAGAAATTTCTAATGTTCTGGCTGACCAAAGATTGCATTTACATTTTAGGATATCAAGTAAGGTGTATTCTAGTCTTGAGCAAATGCAATCCTTGAGATAAGAATTTGGCATTCATAAGATATGTTAAAACTATGCCTCTGGCTAGCCTGAGGTCATTGTAAATAGTCACCTATCTACTAGAGTATCTTCAACAAAAGGCTGGGATTGTAAATAAGACAGAGATTATCTCAGCATTTCCATATTTAAAACTTTCTTTAACCAGGTAGATGCTTTTGTTAGAATTCACTTCTTCCCAATAATAATTTTATCCTATAAAGTCAAAAACAAAGATCAGAGACCTGAGAAAGAGATACCTAGGCTGAATTTGTCTTTTAAATTAAAGGGTATTTGGTAAGCAACCGGTCAAGTACAAGAACAAACAAAGTAAACTGAAAATTAGTGCTTGTTTTCCCCATGATAAAATGCACCATGAGAGAGTACCACAGTCTGGCTAATTTGAAGTAGAGATTTTCAGCCTTTGTCAATAATGCAACTCATTTCTGACTTTTTAATGCCATCTATGCCCTCCCTTTTGTGCCAGTTGCCCCCAAATCTTTAGCAGTGGGCTCTTTGGAATACCCTTGGGTGTCTACAAGAGGAGAGACATGTCCCCTTGCAGAGGTGTCATAATATGACACTTCAGTTGAGAAATCCATGTTTCAACAACACTTGTTTTTGCCATTTGGAAACAAAGTCATAGATCAGACTTCAGATTACTGGGATGGCTGGATTATTGGTGAAAACTTTCTTCCTTATTACTAGATGATCACTAATTTTATGTGTCTTTTAGCCATTCGGATTTCTTCTTTGAGTAAATTTCTACCCCCATTTTCTGATGGGGTTGGATGTTTTCTTCTTCTAGAGTTCAATCAGTGTCTTGTATATCCTTGATATCAACCACTTATCAGATGGGTATTAAGGGAATATACTTTCCCACTCTGTAGACTGTCTTTGTATTTTGGTCACTGTTTCTTTTGAGGTGCAGAAGCTTGTTAGTTTAAGATAGTCCCATTTGTTTATTTCTGTTTTCACTTGCTTGGCCAGTGGCGTATCATCTTTGAAAATACCTTTAGCTTCAATGTCATGGGGAGTTTTGCCAACCTTGTCTTCCATGTACCTTATGGATTCTGGTCTGATGTTGAGATCTATAATCCACTTTGACCTGACTTTTCTACATGGTGTTAGGTAGAGATCTGAGCCTTTTTTTTTTTTTTTTTTGCACGTAGCTGTTCAGTTTTGCCAGTATCATTTGTTTGAAGAGTCTTTTTCTTGCTCCACTTCACATTTCTTGCTCCCTTATCAAAGATTAGATGATCATATATTTGAGGGTGTGTGTCAGGATATTCAACCCTGTTCCATTGGTCTGCAACTATGCCTTTGTTTCAATTATTTTAATTGCTGATTTAAGTTGCTGTTTTAAAATGCTGTTTTAATTATTATCGTTTTGTACTAGAGATTGAGTTCGGGGAGGGTGATTCCTCCCATAATTTTTCCCCAAGAATTGCTTTAGGTATTTATGGGGGCTTATTGTTCCATATGAATTTCAGGAGTGTTTGCTCCATTTCTTTGAAGAATGTCATGGGTATCCTTATAAGGATCACATTGAATTTGTACAGTGCTTTGGGGAGTATTGCCATTTTGACAATGTTAATTCTCCCAATCCATGAGCAGGGGATATCTTTCCATTTCCTCGTGTCCTCTTTTATTTCTTGAAGTAGCATTTTGTGGTTTTCTTTGGACAAGTCCTTTACCTCCTTAGTTAAGCTGATTCAGAAGTACTTGATATTTTCTGAGGCACGGTTGTGAAGGGGATTGTTTTTTTTTCATGTCACTTTCTTCTCTCTCGGTTTTTGCACATAGGAAAGCCATGGACTTTTGGGTATTGATTTTATAGCCTTCAACTTTATACAAATCTATTGTTTTTAGGATTTTCTTGGTAGAGGTTTTAGGTTTCTATAAGTATAGCATCATATCATGTGCAAATAGTGAGAGCTTGATTTCTTCTTTTCCTACCTGAATGTCCTTAATAGCTTTTTCTTGCCTAACCACTATTGCAAGTACGTCCAGTACTATATTGAACCCACATAAATAACTTGACTTCACAGCTCAATATTTTATAAAAGGACCAAAAAAAAGGAGCCCAAACCAGGCAGAAGGAAAGAGATAATAAAACTTAGAGCAGAAATCAACAGAATGGAAACCCAAAAGACAATCTGAAAGATAAATGAACCAAGAGCTGGTTCTTTGAGAAAATAAACAAGATTGATAAACCACTAGCAAGACTCACAAAGAAAGAGAGAGAAAGAACCCTAATAAACCGAATCAGAAATGAGAAGGGGAAGGAATATCAGAACAGAAACCAAAGAAATTCAAAAGATTATCAGAGACTATTTTGAAAATCTGCATGCCATGAAACGAGATACCTAGAAGAAATGGATAAATTCCTGGATTCCTATAATCTCTCAAGGTTGAATCAAGAAGACCTGGAATACCTGAATCATCCTATTAATATGAAGGAAATTGAAACTGTAATCAAAAGTCTTCACAAAAACAAAAGCCCGAGTCCAGATGGATTCACTAGCAAATTCTTCCAAACATATAAGAGGACCTATTGCCAGTTCTTTTCAAGCTTTTCCAGGAAATTGAAGAAACAGAAACCCTCCCAAGAAACCCTCTATGAGGGTCATATCTCCCTAATACCGAAAGCAAAGACACCACAAAAAAAGAAAACTGCAGGCCAATATCCCTGATGAACATGGATGCAACGATTCTCAACAAAATATTAGCAAATAGAATTCAATAACTCATCAAAAAGATCACACACCACAACCAAGTGGAATTCATCCTGGGAATGCAAGGATGTTTTGACATTCAGAAATCAATCAACATAATCCATCATATCAACAAAAGAAAAGAACCATGTGATCATATCGATTGATGCAGAGAAATCATTTGACAAGATCCAGCACCCATTTATGATGAAAACTCTCACTAAAATGGGTACAGAAGGGACTTTCCTCAAAATAGTCAAAGCCATCTACTACAAGCCTATGCCGAGCATCATCCTCAATGGGGAAAAACTAAGAACCTTCCCTCTAAGATCAGGGACGAGACAAGGATGCTCCACTTCTGTTCAAGATGATCCCTGATTTTATTTAGTATTTTCACATGGCAGAGAAGATAATGTCTGAAAATTCCTCTCCTTCTCAGAACACCACTTTTACCATGCAGATTCTATTTTTCTGACATATTTACCTCTTAAATACCATCATATCGCCTTATATCATTTTAGAGAATAGTATATGTAGATGATATTTAATGTATCAGTTGGCATGCACTTTTATCTTTTGAAATGACTAATATTAAAGATAAGGTTAACCAGTTATAAAAATCTACTTATAAAATATTCTATCCATGAATTCAGTCAGGTTAGATGCTATAATAAAAGTTAAATTGAATCATTAAAAAGTTCAGGCTTTGTAGCAATTGCAATAGCAATTGCAAGAATTTGTGGTATCTGCAATTTTGTAATTCCTGCTCAATCCTATTTGAGTCATATTTTACTCTTGGTTCATTCAGCTGGTTATATAAGCATTTAGATCAATTATGGAGGATTTGCTCAAGGAAACCAATTTTTTCTCTAGTTCTGATGCAGGAGATCAGGATATAATGTCTATGGTTTTAGAATCCATTAGAAGGAAAACCTCCATAGAAGAACCAGGATAGCCACCAACAGTACGGAAGACTAGTAGTTGCTTCTCTGGAAGTACTTTCTCACCCTAACCCTCAAATGCCTAAATTTGGTTTCTTAAAACCTCTGAGGTTAACACATCATAAACCAGAATTGTGCTTAAAAATAACCAGGTATGATAATGAACAAGAATTCCATGTTTCCATTGCGAATATTTCTAACTAACTTAATATATAATTAACCCACAAATTTCATGTGCAATTATGATTAGAACTTTCATTACATTTTTCTCACGTACTCAGTATAGGTAATTTTTTAATTAATTCTGAAAGCATAAAAATTGTAATTATATAACAGAATCCAATAACTTCTTTCATTTCAGATAAGTGGGATATTAAGATATTTCATGTTAAAATATTTGTTCAAGTTTTTTTTAACTTTTTTTAACCCCACATTTTGAGAAAAAACTTCTAGAAATGAAAATAACTTCAGGTTGAATTTTTGTGTAAGAGGTGGCCAGCATGATGCACAATATTGAGACTGTTCTGCTGAAGTCAGCAATCATAGCTAAATTGCCAGTGGCAGAGCCCTATTTTCTAGCTTGTTTTTTGTTTTCCTGGTATTTGACACTGTTTACTCATATTTATTTCCTGCATTTTTTTCTCTAGTGGGGAAGATGATATGAAAATGATATGAAATCTATCATGTTGGATATTTATTCTCAGTATGTATAAGATTCCATTCTATTATTGTTTTCTGCTCTACATTGATGACTTCTATAAACTTACAGTTGGACCTCTGTTTTTCATTATTTTCTTTGAGAGACTATATCCGCATACAAAACTCAAAAGATGTATTCAAAGTTTCTGTTATGAAGAAAATTTGTTTTAGGATAATATAGTTGTAACACTATTTAAAACTATTTAAATTAAAGATGAGCTCAGGTGTGGGGGGAGAAAGAGAGAGAGAGAGAGAGAGAGAGAGAGAGAGAGAGAGAAGGAATGGTCCCTGCCATAGTGAAAGGCTGAGAGTCAGCATGGTAGCAGGGAAACTGGGGTGGTGAAAAATGTATACTGGTGAATGGGCAGGTGCTGGAATATTGTATGATTATCTCAATGTGATTCAATTTAAAAAAAAACTATAACAAATATACTAATAGTAGACTAAAGTATAGGCATTTACTATTTATTCCTGACCTAGATTATCTTCTGGATAATTTTGGTAGTTCAACTTTGTCACCAAGGACCAGAGCTCTTTTGTTGTATATTCTTTTACCTGCTGTCTTGCATCTCCTCATAAGAAATATTATGCCTTCTGAAGTAAAAGAGTAGGTATAGAGCTGGTGCTTCATTTTTTTTCTAAAAAGCGAACATTTAGTATGAGACATACCTTCTTAACAATTTAAGTGAACAGTATAGTAAACTAGGCATCATGTTATACAATAGCTATCTAGATATTATGTACCTAGCATAATTAAAACTTATTTGATTACCAAAAAACGTGAGTTCCTTAAATGAATAAACACACATACAATGTGAGACTTCTGGCTGGCAAAACAAATAGGGAACTTTGGGCAGTGGGATGTAGCACATTAGGTATTTTCCTTACATGTTGCTGACCCAGGTTTGATACCCAGTATTTTATATTGTTCCCCCAAGCAACACCCGAAGTGATTTCTGAGTACAAAGCCAGGTATAACTCTTGAACATTGCTGAGTGTGCCTAAAAATCAAAAATAAAATAATGTTCAAAAACATCAAGTACCTAAGAATCAACACAAGATGCACTTGATCTATACCTTGAAAATCGTAATTCACTTAAGAAATAAGTAGAAGATGCCTTTAGAAAATGGAAACTGGAGCTGGAGCAATAGGACAGAGGGTAGTGCATTTGCCTTGCACACAGCCAAACTGGGTTCAATCCCCGGCATCCCATATGGTCCCCAAGCACCTCCAGGCGTAATTCCCGAGTGCAGAGCCAGGAGTAACCACTGAGCACCACTGGGTGTGACCCAAAAAGCAAGAAATAAAGAAGAAAAAAACATGGAAATTATTCTATTTTTACAGATTGAAAATATTGTCACAGAACATCCACCTAAATACTATATAGGCAAAATTCCAGGACCATCCATTCAAATTCAGATTACATTCTTCAAGAACTGGGAATGTCAATAACAAAATTAGTATGGAATAATAAAATACTCCAAATAGCTTAGGTCATACTGACAAAGAAGATATTGATAGGTATCTCATTACTTAACTTGAAACTATGTCTGTAGTAATCAAGACAGTATGTACTTAAATAAGGATAGATACTATGAGCAGTGGATTACAATTGAATATACAGAGACAAAGCCCCAGATCTTTGGTCAATTAATTTTTGACAAGGAAGCTGGATACATTAAGTGGAGTGAAGATAATCTTATCATAAAAGCTATAAGGAACACTGAATTATCACATGAAAATTATGAAGTTGCATTCATATCTCACACCTTGAGCAAAAATCAGTTTAATGCATCATGGATGTTGTGATTAGTCAAAAGTCCATAAAGTACATTTAGAAAAATATAGAAAGAATGTGTCACTATTTGGACCTCAAAGTTGTTTTCAATAATATGATTCTGTTGGAAAAACACTGTAAATAAAAATAAACAAAAGGGATTACATCAAATTAAAAAGCTTCTTCATGACAAAAGAAAGAAGCACAGTCTAAAACTAAAAGGTTGAGTGTGAGAAAATATTTTTACTCAACATATCAGATGATATCTAAAATCCAAGAGGTATAAATTACTCACAAAGCTCATCAACAACAACAAAAACCCCTATTAATAATGGGGAGAAGAAATGAGCAGAAACTTTTCTGAAGAAGACAGATGGATGAAATATCTACATTCATATATTTACATGTAAATAAACATTTAGATATAAACCAGTTATATACTCATAAATATATAAAATATCATATTCAGGAATTATAGAATAATTCAATTTACAGCAACTTGAGTAGAATTTACTTGTTAAGTGAAGAAGAAAGTCAGAAGGAGAAAGACTAAGACTGGATGATGTCACTTATCTGTGGTTATAGAATAACAGTACCAGAGAATGCAAAATAGCAAGGGATGGAATACCTAAGATTAACCTAGCCCCTATATTATATAACTGAGAAGGATAGGGAACAGAAGGCAGTAGAGGGAGGAATAAGAGGCTGATGAAAGGTAACAGGAAAGGGGCAGGGTCCTTGAACTCATCGCCTGGTAGATATGCGATTTATCTATACATCACATAGATATATAGATCCACAGAGAACCACAGAGCAACCAAAACTCAAAGCAGGAGATCCAAACTACAACAAACAAACTTAAAAAATATGGAAACATTTGGGTTTTTTTTTTTGGCTTTTGCTTTTTGGGTCACACCCAGCTATGCACAGGGGTTACTCCTGGCTTTACATTCAGGAATTACTTCGGGTCGTACTCAGGGGACCATATGGGATGCTGGGAATTGAACCCGGTTCAGCCGCATGCAAGGCAAACGCCCTACCTGCTGTACTATTGCTCCAGCCCCGGTATTGGAAACATTTGTTTTGTTTTGTTTTGTTTTTGCTTTTGGGGTCACACCTGGAGATGCACAGGGGTCACTCCTGGCTCTGCACTCAGGAATTACTCATGAATTACTCAGGAATATGCTCAGGGCACCATATGGGATGCTGGGAATTTAACCCAGGTCGGCCGCGCACAAGGCAAGCACCCTATCCGCTGTATTATCGCTCCAGCCTCGGTATTGGAAACTTTCATGCCTGAAACCGAAATATGAATAACTTTGTAAATCACGTTGCCTTAAAATAAATAAAATTACTGGTTGCTGCAGTGAAGGTCTGAATGTTGGCTGTTATAGGCATAATGTGCTTGACTGAGGAGACAGAAAGTAGAACAAGGAGTCTGACCTTGTTCCAATTGACCTAATTTAAGAATTGGACCTGTCTGGTTACTTTCATTCTCTAAAGTACCATATTCAGGAAATTGTGGAAAATCCTGTTTAAAACATACATTGTATCTGATCCAAGAGCTATTCTTTTGGAAATAATCACATGTTTTTAAAGCAATATCTTCATTGTATACTGGATTTGAAAATTGTTACTTCTTATTTAGCTTACTTGAATTAAAATGTTATCCATTTCATTTCACAGCTAATGAAAAATGAAATTATTTAACATATGCTAACGACCTCATGTTCATAAAAGGTAAATTTAAGGCTTATGACATTTTAACAGAGGGAAAATAATAATAGAGCTGTTTACATTCTCTATAGTTTCACCTAAAGCTAGTTATGCCATAAGTCTTTACTTTTATATTTTTGTCTGAAGAACTAAAATCATTTTTTTTGTTTAAATGCTTCAACTTTGGTTGCTAGGACATATGACTAAATCAAGTGGCAAATTGGAATGGTGTGGGTGTGTTTGTTTGCTGTCTGTGCTTAGACTAGCGAATTCTAGGAATTCTGCATCCTTGTATTGAGCAGAAAGATTTTATTCTGTAGTTTGCCTTTCCACCAAGACTTCATGAAATCAATTATTCATGAGAAAAAATAAAATGAAAGAAAACACTTTGATTCATTTTCTTAAAATCATTGACTTTTATACCTTATGCTCTATACTATATTTGATGATGAAAAGAAATTCAAGATTTGCTTTAACTATAGAGTTTGATTATTGTTGGTTTCAGAAGAAATACATCTGTAATTCATTTGTGAAGTCCATTTCCAAGAACTTGCTACAGAGATAGCTGCCACATCTAATTGTGTTTGTGTAGTTCCTTAATTTGCATGAAAGAAGATAACATAAATGAAAAATTCAGGAGAAAGAATAATTCAGATTACTAGCCCTGGCAAACTAATTTGTTATTCATTAAATGCTAATGAATCCAGCACCCATGCTTTATTTGTTTCACTCTATTTGAGATTTGAAAGGTTTTGTAACAAAGTTAAAGTCTACAATAAACAGCTATGTAAAATTAGGCGCTTTTTTCCTTATATCTGTTTGATAGGTATACAATTATTTTTGAAAATAAAAACACAGTTGAATATATATGCAAAAATGTTTTATTTCTGTTCTTTTATAAAAATCTAACTTTTCTTTGCGTGTCATCTTGTCTTAAATTTCCATTGACTTTCAACAGCCTGAAGTCCATTTCTTCAAATCCAAAAATGAGATGGAGTAGGGGTAAAATAAAGCCTACTATATTGTTGACATTTTTTTGGATTATATTTTCTATTGTGATTTCCATAAAATAAAACAGAAACTCATGGCTTATGTAATCAGATTAGTTTTATTTAGTTTTGGTCCTCGTTATTTATATTGGCCAGGTTATTAATTACTGAACTTGGTGAATAAATAGAATAACTGAATTCATGGATATAATGGATGAGGAGAGATTTTCCTTACTCCGCTAGTTTCTAAATGAATTTAATTGCATATATCTATATATTTGTTATCTACATAAAAATGAAGAGTCTAAGGTAAACAAAACAAATCGAACAAACAAAAGTACTATCTATATTGAGTTAGGCTATAAACGTGTGTATATATATACACATAAATATGTATGTGTATATATGTATATGCATATATATCTACATATATATATATAATGGCTGTGAGGGATCTCAAGTAGAGAGAAAAGGGAACTAACATGACAATCAAAAGTTGAATCCTATAACAAGAACCCAATTTCCTGTAATTAAATATCTGCCTGCCACAAAATAGGTTTCTTCAATAGAAAGAGTATTTTTAATGAGAATTCTAATTATGAGTAATAACCAGCAATATTAAATGTTCTGGATAATGAAGAAATTGGCAAATGTGTTCTGTGCCCTTTGTTAGAAACAATCTACATACTAAAATGGTATATCTTGGGAAGACCTATCCTAAACATATTTTTTGGGGAGGGGTGGAATCTGAACATCATAGGGTAGCCTATTTTTCACTTGATTTTTCGTGTTCTTGGTTTATTATTTTTTATCATGAACTTTACTGACTGTCATATTGCAATACTATATATAATGAAAAAAGATCACAATTATTATTTACTGGTTACTGCTCATCTGCCATAAAACCAAGGGTGTTCATTTTATGTTAGTGCTTTTTTCTCTGTATATATTCAAATTCATGAAGCTCTATGCAATTATAGAAGAAAATACATTTTACTCTGTTTTTTTGCATGATGATAAAATATAATTAGGAATCTAATATCACAGGAGACATATTATCAGAATCACTTTAGCTATCAATGGTCTAGATTAATTCTATTGAAATTGGGATAACTGTTTCTTGCATAATCTTCTAGTCTAGTGTTTTTCAACCTTGTTTCTGTGGTCCCCTTCTGACCTTGTTTCCTTCCTGTGGTCCCCATGTCTGCTGGACTACTGTATTTACCAAGGCCTCTACTTACACAATTTTTCAACCATGGCCCCTTGATATATTATGGGGATCCAAGTTGGTTGGGGGAGACATTAGGGTCCCATATAATAAATGCTGACCAAGAGGTCATACATTTTGATAACAGAAAAATACCTCTATGAATTACACATTGGAATAAATGACAGTCTAGTGAGAAAATGTATTGTGTTCTTAACTCATTCTTTTTTTATTGTATCCAGAAAACGGACCCTTCACTACTTCATTATTTTTCATTTGTATAAACTTACTTTCTTTCTTTCTCTTTCTTCTTCCTTCCTTCCTTCCTTCCTTCCTTCCGTCCTTCCTTCCTTCCTTCCTTCCTTCCTTTTCTTATCTTTCTTTTCTTTCTCTCTCTGTTTCTCTCTCTTTCCTTCTCTCTTTCCTTCTCTCTTTCCTTCTCTTTCTCTCTCTCTTTCTCTCTCTTTCTTTCTTTCTTTCTTTCTTTCTTTCTTTCTTTCTTTCTTTCTTTCTTTCTTTCTTTCTTTCTTTCTTTCTTTCTTTCTTTCTTTCTTTCTCTCTCTCTTTCTTTCTTTCTTTTTCTTTCTTTCTCTCTTCCTCTCTCTCTTTCTCTTTCTCTCTTTATCTCTTTCTTTCTCTCTCTCTTTCTTTCTCTCTCCTTCTTTCTTTCTCTCTCTTTTTTCCTCTCTCTTTCTTTCTTTTGGAATTTCTCCAAGATTCACCCAATATTGGAATTTCTCCAAGATTCACCCAGTATTGACATCATGAATAAGTAGTATAATTAATTACAGCAAAAAACTAACATTGATAAAAACACTATTAGTTCAATCTCCTGACTTTGCTTAAAATTCACAAGCTTTCCAACTATTTTTTTTCTTCTTTTCTTTTCTTTTCTCATTCAGTGTTTCCTACTATAGTTAGATATTGTTAAACCTTCATCTCTGATCTGTGATACACCTTAAAGTCTGTTCCATTTGTTTATAAAACGCTGCTCCTATTTTCCATGAATCAATTGAGGATGTTAATTTTGAGCAAGAAATTAAAGATGTAAGGTTGTACCCTTCTCAGAGTTCATATCATTTTGGGGGATGGTGCATGCAATTGGTATGTCTTATTATGGCTAAGGTTAAACTTGATAATTTGGTACAGGATCTATGAGATGCAGAAGTGTTATAGTTTTTCTTATAATAAATATTTTTGAAAAATAATTTAATGCACGTAAATATACTTTTTTCAACAAATATTTTATCCATAACTGTAGTGTGCATGACTCTTTTTAAAATATATCTTTTTATTTTTTTATTGAACCTAACGTTATAACATTGCATCAATTATAAATATACATCATTGAAATTTTACTTTATGTATACTAAATTAAGTTTACCGCTAAAAAGTGTTCAGTTCTACTCTTTACCATACATTTAATCTCTTTTGTCCACTTTCTTTCCCTCTTACCATCTGGTGAACATTACGGGGTCTAAAAGTCCCAAATTTCATTTTTATTTATTTAGTGCATCTGTTTTTTTTCTCTCTGCATGTCAAAATTTGGTCTTTGCTTCAGTAAGCGCAATACCCTTTAGAATCATGAATATTGCTGCCAATCAAGGGATTCATCTTTTTTTTTGTTTCTGTTGTAGTGCTTTTGGACTAGATTCACTTATACTCATGGGGGGGCTGGAGTGATAGCACAGCGAGTAGGGCATTTATCTTGCATGCAGCCGACCCGGGTTCGATTCCCAACACTCCATATGGTCCCCTGAGCAGCGCCAGGGGTAATTCCTAAGTGCAGAGCCAGGAGTGACCTCTGTGCATAGCCGGGTGTAACAACCCCCCCCCCACAAAAAAAGCACTTATACTCATGGACTACTCTAGGTTGGTGCTGAGTTGACTCCGGGCATGCTCAGGGGACCATGTAGTTGTGGGGATCAAATCCTTGCCCCTGTATATAAAGCATGTACACTAGTCTTGTGAGCTATCTCACAACATATTTTATCTTTTGTCTAGCTAAGTAATGTTTCATTGTGTATAAATGCCATATTTTATTTATCTCTGCATCTGTTACTGGGAACATATGCATATGGAAATATGTTGGATATTGTAAATAATGCAAAAAGAGAGTTCATATATTGCTTGAAATTCATGTTTTTAAAATATTTGGAAGAAAGACACAAAAGTGGAATAATTAGAGCATATGGCATGCCTGTTTTAAATTTTTGTTGTTTTTGGCTGCACCTAAGGGTGTTCAGGTTTTACTCCTGTCTCTGTGTTCAGGTATCACTACTGGCAATGCTCAGGTGACCATATGGGGTGCTGGAGATCAAATTCGGCTTGACTACATGCCAGGCAAGCACCCTGCCAGATATGTATTGTCCTTCCAGCCCCAGTTTTAATTTTTTGAGAACTCTCTATATAGCTTTTCATGTTGGTTGACCAGTTTACATTCCCACCAGTAGCCATAAATTTTCCCTTCTCACATTCCTTTCCAACACTTGCAGTATCTTGCCTTTTAGATTACAGCTATTCTCACTAACATGGAATGATAACTCACTATTGTTTTGATGTGAATTTCTCTAATAATGAGTGATGAACACTTTATATACCTTTGTTATCTATAAGGAGTAAATGTTTGTATAACAAAAGACCAATTCTTGTAACTTAGAGGATTTTTTAGTAAAAACATCTTGCTTATATAATTTCCCCAAATGCTAGACGGTTTTATTGTTTTATTGTTTACTTCAAAGTGCCTCAATCCAAGAACAGTTATAGAGATTGCTGTTGCATCTGATAGCAACTGACATTTTTTTAGTGCTATTTTTATTAAAGAGTAGAGTCATGGTGAACACATAGGAAAGAAAACATGGACTATGGGAAAAATATAGACAGTTTAAGCCTTACTCAATCACTCAGCAGCTTCATGGTATATTAAATATTTCTGTACGTTAGTTTCACCATCTGTCCAATTATAACAATCATCCTTCCTGCTGTTACTGTATTATAGCTAAAATTCTCTGTGATATACTTCTGAACATTGTAGGCACTTGATTCAGAGAAGATATGAATATAAAATTTAGCATATACTTGAACCTGAGAGATAGTGAAGTGGATAAAGAAACATCCCTTGCAAGTGACTAACCTGGGTTCAATTCCCTGAGAACTGCCAGCTTATCCTTGCACACGTAGCTATTAGTAAGCCTTCAACAACACAGAATGTATGGTTCAAAAAACAGAACGTAAATTTACAAAAATGAAAGCTTAGCATGAAAATTTCAAATCAATTTTTCTATTCATCTATGGATGTATTATCACAAACAAATGAAGCAGAATCCTATTTATTATATTTCTATTTTCTTTTAATATCTGGAGCAAAGTTTATTAATTAGTATCACTAGAAATATTTTTATGTTAATGCATGTCTTGCCTAATTATTATTTATCTTTCACAAATTTTAGATAAGATAAAAACTAAAAACCAGATGTTTGAAGTTTCTCCTGTTATTTCTGTTTTAGAATCTAAGAAACACAAACTATTTTCCTATATCATTTAAAAGATCTGTTCTTCCCATTCCACTTTTATTTTTAAAAGCTTAGCAATAAATTTAATTTGGGCATTTTTATAACGGGGCAATTTTGAAAGTGATTAGTAATTGCTATCTTTGAAAATATTTTCTTAAGGCTACAGGTTTAGTGCCACTAAACCTGCTGTTCCTAACTGCACTTGATTTACTCTTAGTTCATGGCAAAATGTATTGCAGGACGGATTCATTTTAAAACATATATAAATGCAAGATGTACTGTCTGCAACTCAGAAAAAGGAAAACAACACTTTTGACCATTTGACCTAATGGATAAAGTTTAAATTATTTTTCAACATCTCTTGCCCCCGTTCCTGCCCCCAAAAAATGCAGTACTAGGAAAGCAAAATTGTGAAATAAAACAATAAGTTTTATTATGGATGTTTTGTGGACCCCATGACCTCCTGCAATATTTATGACAAGTTAATCTACTAAATGATGGAAAATCTTACGATATACAAGGACTTCTTTGGGTTATTAGACATTTTATCATTATCCTTTTGTATCAAATTAAAGGAAATGCTTTAATTTCTTAATAAAGGTTTATAAAAGTACTGAAAGGTCATTTATTTTGTTTAAATTGGTTCAGTGGCACAATTGCCACAGGTCATATATGTCACCGATTTTTATGAGATTGAAACTGCAATACACTTGATTAAGACACTGTAAATCCCTGCAGTGAACACTACGGAACATTTTTTAGTTTGCTATTTGACAATTATCTCTCCCTCTATCCTGGTGATAAAGTTTCTCTCAAATAACTCTACTCAGCCCCAATTCTGGCTGTAACAGAAAGCCTTGGTTAGGGTTTTCCTTTTGTTCTGACATAAAAGAGAGAACTTGTTCCATCTTACTTACTGTCTGCAACCAATGACAAGATTTACCTCATGAACAAACGAGTACAGCCAATGTTCAAAATGTCTTCTGGCCATGGGACACTAGAAAGAAATACCAGTACTCTTCCAGTACTCTATGTAGACTGGTAGACTGGGGCAGAGAACTGCAGGATGCACTAATTCTTCTTATTTGCTTGGGAGCAGTGCTCAGTGACTACTCCTGGTTCTGTGCCTAGGATGACCCTGGTTGAGCTCAAGGGATTATTTTCTGTATTTTGGGACTCGCACTGGAGCACAGCAGGTAGGGTGTTTGCCTTGCATGCAACAGACCCAGGTTCAATTCCTCCATCCCTCTCGGAGAGCCCAGAAAACTACCTAGAGTATGCCACCCCCAAGGCAGAGCCTGGCAAGCTACCTGTGGCATATTCGATATGCCAAAAGCAGTAAAAGCAAGTCTCACAATGGAGACGTTACTGGTGCCCACTAGAGCAATTTGATAAACAGTGGAATGACAGTGCAACAGTGCAGTGCTATTTTGGGAATCAACTGGGGTCAGCTATATGCCTTATATTCTGTAACATATCTTTGACCATATATCTATCATCTCATTTATTTTCATTTTATTTATTAATTTGGTTTTGGGGTCACAGTCAGGGATTACTCCTGGCTGTTCACTCAGGAATTACTCCTGGCAGTAGTTGCTGGACCATCTGTGATCCTGGGAATCTAATTCTGGTCAGATATGTGCAAGGTAACCCTACCTGTTATATTATCTGCTCGGCTCCTATATGGTCTAATTTATAAACAGTATTTCTCAAACATTTTTTTGAATTTGGCCCACTGCTGACCCTGTTTCCTTCCTGTAGACTCCCCTACTACTGGTTGGCCCTCTAGTCTATTGCTCTGACCCCCTATTTTTCATGATTTCCTCCCTTGGAATATCTTGGAGTTCACAGGACTGTAAAGCCCCCAGTTGAGAAACCATCATTAGGTACCTAGTTTATTATGTAAATTCAGTTGTGCTATAATATACTGTCAGATCATGAAATATCATGAGTTACATCATACCTAAAGCCATTCTAGGACAAGTTATGAAGTTCAAGAATTTGTAAGGTGACCTATTACTTAATTTGAGGAGTCTTTTTTCCTGGAATAGATAGTAATTATATGTGGATTATTATTCTACCCTCTATGGTATTTTTTTAAATGTCTAGTTACTATTTCCCAATTTTTCCTCTATAAAACTTTGGAGTCAAAGCTTTATCGAACGGACTTTACCCACTTTTGTACTCTACCTTACTGACAAAATTAGCTTAAACTCCATTAATAGTTTCATAAACTGTATACATATACTGTAATATTTTTTCCATAAAAGAAACAAGATAAATGAGTGTTGTCTTTTTCTTTTCATTAACACACTTTACAAATTTTTATCTCCTACAAACTAAACAGCAATATTGTAACAAATCCTGAACATGGTCTTTTCTGCTCTGATACTCTGGTTCATGTCACACAATCTGTCACCCTTTTTTATTTATGGTGAAGAAATAGACAATTTAATGGAATTCCTCAAAAACTTCCATCAGTACAATTATTACTTGATATTCTTCTTGTACTATATTCAGTGGCTTGTATACTCTGTTCTCTTACTAGAATAAAAGTTTGTGTAATGAATGCTTATCTTCCTTTTCTTTTTATTTTACTTCCTCAATATAGCAAGTGCATGAAACACATTTTTTAATATTTGGCAGAAGAATTTCTGAGAAAATGAATATTAATGTCTGTACATAAGCATGGCATATGTACAGACATGTAAAGAGGGATTAAATAGTCACCTTGTTCATACTCATGTAACTACCATTTATTATCAATATAAATGAGACTATTTTTGTACCTACAGAGGTGATAAGTATGTATACTGAAAGTCATAAAATTAATAAATAAAACATATAAAATAGGGTTTCAGAACAAATGAACAATTAAGAATTATTAAAATAACAATTGCACGATACTACAAAACATTTTTAGAACAAGACTAGGATAAACATGATGCACAATTTTATATATTCACTAATTACTCAGCAAGTAAAATATATGCATAAATTTGATTGAATAATAAAGAATAAGATGATATACGGACTGGAGTGATAACACAGTGGTTAGGGAGTTTGCCATACACACAGACAACCCAGGTTTGATTCCTCCGTCCCTCTCAGAGAGCCCGACAAGCTACCGAGAGTATCCCGCCTGCACGGCAGAGCCTGGCAAGCTACCCGTGGCATATTTGATATGCCAAAAACAGTAACAACAAGTCTCACAATGGAGACGCTACTGATGCCCACTTGAGCAAATCGATGAACAACGGGACGACAGTGGTACAGTGCTAAGATAATATATAAAACAATTATATTTAAGTTTACATCTTAAAAAATCTTATGTTGTGTAATTACAATTTTAATAAAATAGTTGGGTGGGACAGTTATGTCATTCAGTTTCCTAGGAGAAAATCTCTAAAATTTGGGCCACTATAAATTTTATTGGAACTATATAAATACAAAATCTCACTAAGATTTTTATTTTGTACATTTGCAAAATAAATAAGTCATAACCAGATCACTAACAAATAGTTTTCTGTCCTAAAAAAAGTAAGAAATTTGTGATAAAATACTGGATAGATAGTATAGTGGGTGTCTAGCCTTCCACATTACTGACCCGGGTTTGAATCCTGGCCCAGAGTTCAGCCCTCTAACTAATGCTAGGAGTGATCACTGAGCACAGAGCTCTGAATATTGTTGGGTGTGCTACCACCACCATCAATAACAACAACACTAATTTGAGATTTGGATAAAATAGACTAATTAAATTAATTCCTTCCATTTATTAAACTTTGTTTTCCTATTTCTGTAAGCTAGCCATGGGTAGCTTTTACTTTTTAATTTTAAGTAGCTTGGCTAGTGCAAAGAATACACAGAATAGTTGGGAAAAGCAACCACTATTTACTTTCATTATTGCTTCATGAACATATAAATGTGACTAAAAATGAAAAGAATGGGGCACAGCAACAACATAGCATCAAAAGAGGAGAACAAAAAAATCTTTACCTTTTTTTAATTGCACTTTGAAATAATGGGGAAAATTCAGTATTGCATCATTTACATATAACATAATTTTATTCACTAAAAGTAACCGTTAGCAACAGTAAATTGTGGAAGAATGTCAAAGACTCTAGAAGAACAAAGGTAAATCTTTTGGTTTTAAAAATATATGCAATGAAAGAAAAAAGGTCCTTTATTGCTTTTCATACTTAGGACAGTAAAGCTACATAAAATTTGTCTAGATTATTATTCCAAATAAAAGGCACTCCTTTATTTCCCTTAATGACCAAGGTTTTTCTCTGATGTTTAATGGAAATGCAAAGTACCTTCACAGATATCACTTTTTTTTTCTGTTTATTTCTAAAGGATTGTTTTTCTTATTCTCATGAATTTTTTAAAAAATTCATGATTGGGATATGCCTAGGGGGCTTCTCATCATCATGTGTAAGGTGCCAGGTTCAATCCCCAGCACTGTAAAATAAAATAAAATAGAGAACTTAATGACCAATAACATATCAGTTTCTTCTTCACTATTATTTGTGTGTAGTTAAGATTCTTATGCTTGCAGATCCCTGGAGAAAGAAAAAGAAATTGGGTATTCATTTGTCCCACTAGTTTCATTTGAATACAGTCATAGTCACATTGCAGTAAATATCACTAGTGCATCACAGAACATCAATTTTTATTGTGACATGTAATCATTGTGGTTCCTACGAAGAGAGAGGTAAGAAAGGTTTTATTTTTCTTTAAATTTTTCTTTTATTACTGTCACCTGCTGACATTCTATAACTAAAATAGAGACTGTTTTAGCTTCTGTTTTAGAAACTAAGTTTCACTTAAAAGCCAGTTAAATTTGACAGAATATCCTGAATATAAAATCTGACAGGAAATAATTACTGAACGTGGTAATTTTTGTTACATTTTTAAGCTTAGAAAACCTGACAATTTTCCTAAATAAATCATCAAGGAATTAAAGCAAAGGATGTGTTCTTTTGCAGGTATTATATTATAGTATTTTTAGTAAAAGAAATTTTTTATAAATGTGAAAGAATAATTAGTCTATTAAACACAAGACAAAACATAAGGAAAGTAAGATATTTCAATTAAATAGAACATAAAATTGTATGCATTTTTTTCTTCCTCAAAAGAATAAATAAAAGCTAGCAGAAGGTTGTTTCTCATAATTTTACTTAGGTTTATCTCACTTTATTGTGTGTGTTTTATAGCTCTTAAAGATAAAAATGTCCACCGAGAGCACTTATAACTGTTCTTTAAAACTGTTTAAATGTCTTGGAGATCTTTTGTGCTAACTGTGCTTTTGTTGTTTGTTTGTTTATCACATAAAACATAGAGTTCAAAACAGTTTCTTGACATTTCACTGACTGTTCTCAGATTAGCTTGCAAGACTACCACAAAGCCATAGTGTCATTTCTTTTATTGGTGATTTCTGGGTTCTCTCATTCAAAAGACCATGTGCTATTTTTAGTAAACAGTTGATGGCTCCCAAATAGTGGTGTTGCTCTAATAGCAATGTATAAGTTATTCCCTTTGTATTTTGTAGTTGACTGAATATACAAATTGACTTGCCAATGGGTTTTAATGAGGCTGTTGATGCTGAATGTTTCTTATGCTTTAAGTAGACTAAACATTTCTTCTAAATAAATAAATAAATAAATAGACTATGACCTCCTGAATCTGTTGTGGGGGGGAATTTGAGAAATGTCACACTAAATTTTTGCTATCACAAATGTTCAAGAATGTTTTTTTGCTTCCATAATTCTCATTCTTAGTTTTCTATCTGCTACATGATACCCACTCTACTGCTCTGAAATTAAATTTTGTTTTTCTTCGTGTAGAACTACCACTTACAATTTTCTCACTAGGGGCTGGAGCGATAGTACAGCAGTTGGGGTATTTACCTTGGACCCAGCTGAACCAGGTTTGGTCACTGACATCCTATATGGTCCCCTGATCACTTCAAGGAGAAATTCCTGACTACAGAGCCAGGATCAGCCACTGAGCATCTCTGGGTGTGACCAAAAAATTTTTTTTCTCATTATGTAGCACTGTAGCACTGTTGTCTCATTGTTCATCGATTTGCTAGTGTGGGAACCAGTAACATCTCCATCGTGTGATTTGTTGTTACTGATTTTGGCATATCGAATATGCCACAGGTAGCTTGCCAGGCTCTCTTGTGCAGGCAGATACTCTTGGTAGTTTGCTGGGCTCTCCAAGAGGGACAGAAGAATCGAACCTAGGTCGGCCACGTACAAGGCAAATGCCCTACCCACTGTGCTATCGCTCCAGTCCTCTCATTATACTTATATTAATTATTAAATATAGGTAATGAGTGTACCCTCCTCCTGAACAGAGCCAAAACTTGATATAAACTCTTTGATAATTATCATCAGTTCATTAAAGCTGTTACTATTGCCCAATATTTTCATTCTTTGTTTTACAATTTTTATTTTTCATTATTTTCATAGTAATACTCAATAAACTAAAATTTTCTCTAGTCACTGGTTTTTAAAATTTATTTTATTTTATTGAATCACGTGAGATATATATTTACAAAGTGATTCATGATTGAGCTTCAGTCACGCAATGTTCCAACACCAGTCTCTTCACCACTGCACAAATTCTGTCACCAATGTCCCCAATTTTCCTCCTGTATGATCCCACAACCTGCTCCATGGCTGATACATTTTTTACTCTCTGACTCTCTTTCCAGCTCTTTGGTTTGAATTGCTGTTACTAAAAAGGTATCATGCATATCACTTTATCTCATTTCAACACTCAGTTTATGTGGTTCTTCATTCCCTCTACATTTTCTTAAGTTTTGTAATAATTTGCATAAAGTTTTCTAACATCTGTCCTACTAGTAAAACCCTATGCATACTTGTAAAGCCTTGCTTTACAAGTAAAACTTACTTGTAAAGCACACTTATTTGTAAAGACTTACAACCTTGGGACTGGAGCAATAGCACAGTGGGTAGGGCGTTTGCCTTGCAGGCAGCCCACCTGGGTTCAATTCCCAGCATCCCATATGGTCCCCTGAGCACTGCCAGGGCTGATTCCTGAGTGCAGAGCCAGGAATAACCCCTGTGCATCACCAGGTGTGACTCAAAAAGCAAAAAAAAAAAAAAAAAGGCTTACAAACTTTTCTAGTCATTCCTTAAAATTTTTCTTCCTAAAAAAGTATTTTTATTTAAAAAAAATTAGGTAGTACTATTAGACATCTGCTCAGACTTTTGTGCATCTGTATGTGTAAGTATTGTAACTTGTCTCTTAATCTGTCTTTGTGTAGCTCTCTCTCTCCTTTGTATATTTTTAAAACTTTATTTTATGCTTTTCACTTAAAATATTGATTCTATTGGGCCTGTAACATAGTACATATGATTTACATTTATAGCTAATCCCCAGCTTTCTATTGTTCACTGAGCATCACTAAGACCAATCATTAAGCACCAACCCTAATAGCATTGGATGTGTCACCAGACCAGTATGAGTCTATAAATATTAATTTTATGCTCTCTAAATTGTTAAGTTTACATTGTACAGCATACATATATAGACATAGATATAGATATACATATAGATATGAAATGATATGATAGATGTAGATATTAGAAGAACAGAGAGACAGAGAGTTAAGGCTTGTGTGTCTTGCATGTGGCTGATCCTTTTCAAATCCCTGGACTGTTCCTGGTACCATTCATGGTAGAGCATTTCCAGGAGTGATCCCTACACACAGAACCCAAAGTAAACTCTGAATTTCTACTAGGATAACACTTGGGAATGTAATTGTGCTTAGGTCTTGCTATCACATATGTATTTGAAAATTTTGAAATTTTTTGAAATTGTGCTATGGTCTTATTATCACATATGTATTTGAAAATTTTTATTTTGGTGCCACACCCAGTGGTTCAAATATCACTTCTGGCAGCACCTGAGGTGTCATAGAGTTCTAGAAATTGCACCTTAGTAGTCATCTTACCCGCTCCTCTCTCTCTAACAACTAGAGTTTTTTCTTTGAAATTTTTCTCAGTGAAAACTTACTTGTGTGCAGTAGTCTGAGTTGAAAATCGAAATATATTTCCACAATGTATTTTCGTTCATGGGACATATTAGTATTTCAAAATATATTGATTACTTATTAGATTAAATCAATAACTTGTATATGCCCAGAACATGTTCTAGTTGAACTGAGAAATCTATATTTTTCAGGCTATCACTCCACCTCTGTTAGTATAGTGACTTTAACGGTTTTATTTATTTATTTATTTTAATTTATTCATTAACTTATTTTTAAATTTTTTTATTAGTGAATCATCATGAGGTACAGTTACAAACTTATGAACTTACTTTCATGTTTACATTTCAGTCATACAGTGATCGTTTACGGCCCTCCACCAGTGCCCATTCTCCTGCCCCAATGTTCCCAGTATCCCTTCCCCCACCCCCATCCAAACCCTCATCACCCTACCCTGCTGACTTTGACAGTTTTATAGGGAGTTCAGGTTCATGGTCTACCTTCAGCAATCTTATTTTCTGTCTTGTGCCTCTACCAGTGCAAAGCCTACATGGCTAGAAAGCTTTCAATTAAGGATCATGAATTCTTTCTTTCCTTTTTTTTCATTTTGGGTCACACTCGGCGATGCACAGGGGTGACTCCTAGCTCTGCACTCACTAATTACACCTGGCGGTCCTCAGGGGACCATACGTGATGCTGGGAATCAAAGCTGGGTTGGCCGTGTGCAAGGCAAACGCCCTACCCTCTGTGCTATAATTCCAGCCCCAAGATCATGAATTCTTTTCCTCCTGTAACTATGAATTGATCACTATTAAAGCACAATTCTATGAAGTTGCAAAGAGGTTAGAAAGTGCAGAGAGGTCTTCTCATGTAATAGGAATAACCATGAGATTAGAAAAATGTTATCTTATTAAAAAAATGTATTGTCCAATGAAGTGGATAATAGAAGAGAGGGAAAATTTGACACTATTTCACATCATATTTTGTGTCCCCAAAATGTAACATTCTCATTTTTTCTTAAATAAACTTTGCCTGAATTAAATTGAATTATATATATATAGTGCTTGGTCTTCACATCAAGTCTATTTTTAAAAAATTATCCTCTATATCTGGTAAAGTTGAATATAAAGTTTCTTTTGAAGTAACTGAAACACATTTTTTTCTTTTGAAAACTTAGAAATACTACTTAAGAAATGTTTAAAAAGGTAATGAAGTACATTAACTTACAGCATTCCCTCTATAATTTGAAGGATTCAAATGGATTATTAACTATAATTTGACAATGCTGCTAGGAGTGAGAAAAAAATTAGAAATGTTACTACAAAGTTTGATACTGTATTCCTTTTGAAAATGTATAGTTATCACAATAATAAAAGCATTTAAAAGGTTTCTTTTCCTGACACTGAAATTTAATTATATATGCCATTCTTCAAAAGTATTCAGTGAAAGCTTTTAAGCAATTGGTACTTTCAGTTCAGAACAATTCATCTATGATATCAATTTTCTATTATTGAATTTATGTTACTAATTGGAAGCTATAGCTATTCAGTTACAATTTCTTTATGGAAAGAAAATACCTATGATGCTAGAGTCTATTTCTACAAGGTGTTGAGCCCAAAATAAGATTGTGGTTTTTCATCTCAAGTCAATTTTATCAGAATTCATCTAGCAAAGACAAAAATAATTTATTGTTTTCTCTTGAAGAAACATACCTTGAAAATTTTATAGAAATATACATTTAAAATTCAAATGAATTTATTTTAATGACAGCTAACATAGCTTTAAGTAGTACTTTATAGAGCTAAAACAAATTATGTATGTGAAACAGTTTATTATTGAGTTTTGTAGCTCATTATAATAAAATTACTTTCAAAGTCATGGAATCAATAATTGTGGTGTGTGCTTATTTTACTGTTTGCGTTTCTGATTACGGGGAGAATTAACTCCCGGGCACTGAATCTTTTATATATTTATTAGACAATTGCATATGTTCTTTGATGATGACTCACTCAAAGTTCTGCTTTCATTACAATCCTGTTCTTTTTAAATAATCTGATACATGAAATTTATAGCTTATGTAGACTGTAGTTTTTCAAAATTTGTCAAATCTTTTTCCCCTCTTCCTAGTGCCATTATTTTATGATTAGGAATTTTATATTTTATTTTTCTTTTATTTTCCTCCTCATTGTACTCTGTATTTGGTCTTGTCCAGCTTGCAGCCCCCTCAATTTTTTTTGTGTTTGTGATTCATGGATTTTTGGTTTGATTTGAAATCAGCCTATGCCATATTAGGTTTAGAGATAGCATCCTCTATTGAGAGCAAGAAATGTTTTATGATGTTGTCTTCTATTTTTGTTTTATTAGGGCAGAGGCAAAGAGAAAACACAAAGAGCTGACTGTTTCATCCTCAAATTTAAAGATCCCTGGGCTCCGGCCGAGTTTCGGCCCGGGTGGCCATGCCTCTGCACAGCCGGTGGATGTGGAACGAGTGGGAACCAGAGACAGCTTTATGATTTGGGGTTCCAGCAAGTGCTTGCACCCATGTATGGAGACTGTGAACTAAGCTTTTGCCCCACGCTGGCTAACGAAGGAAATAACCTTCCTTCTTGGTCTCTCTCCCCTCCGGGAGAAGGCGTGGTGTCCGACATTTTGTGGGTCCTTTGAGAAGGTATGAACTTTTGGCGCGGAAAAAAAAAATGTGCTTTGAACTTGAAATAGCCGCGGGATACCGGGGCAGTCCCAGCCGGGGCCGGTGCTCGGCTCCGGCCGAGTTTCGGCACGGGTGCCCATGCCTCTGCACAGCCGGTGGATGTGGAACGAGCGGGAACCAGAGACAGCTTTAGGATTTGGGGTTCCAGCAAGTGCTTGCACCCATATATGGAGACTGTGAACTAAGCTTTTGCTACATGCTGTTCCAGGAAGGGAAATTAATTCATTTTCCAACTTAAATCTCCGCGGACTTAATTACCATAATACAGAAATTGTAAGCCGCGCAGCCGCGGACATTTTATCTCTTCATTCTCATCAGTGGAAAACTTATTATCAAATATTTCCTTGTCAATAGAGCTGTATTCTTGGGGGATAAATTCCAACAAAAATAGTGAGTCTGTTTTGAAACTCTAACAACAATAGTGACTTGTGTGTTGAAATCTGGAATGTAATCAAGGTAAAGGGAAAAGGAAGTGAAATTATCACTCACGCACGGGGACGGGGGCTGGGGGGTGAGGGGTGGGATGTATACTGTTTTGTTTTTGTTTTGTTTTTGTTTTTATTGGTGGTGGAATATGGGCACTGGTGAAGGGATGGGTGTTTGAGCATTGTATAACTGAGATATAAGCCTGAGAACTTTGTAACTTTCCACTTGGTGATTCAATAAAATAAATTAAAGAAAAAAAAATAAAGCACACAAATCAAAAAAAAATTAAAGATTCCTACATTGATTTTCTTTTCTTTTTACATAATATATTCTTCTTCCTTTTGAGGTCAGGATATTTCCATGGTATAGAGAGAAGTGGAAGGGTCTATCTCAGTGGACACAGAAATATTCCAGTAGTTTCATGAATTGTCTTCTTTGTTGTGCCCATGTCAACAGAATGTTGGAAATAAATATTTGCATATAAAGATGACATTTCATTTTTGTCCACTCCTGGCTATGCTCAAAAGTTACTCTTTCACTCAAGAACTAATCCTAGTGGGATTAGGAGGAGGGATGTGGAGGGTAAAACCTGAGTCCTCAGTGTGTAATGCAGGCACCCCACTTGCTGTGTTACCTCTCCATCCACAACAGTATTTTGTCAATAGTTCTTTTTAATTGTTTATTTAAATATGTAAATATTAATTTTGTTGAAAATAATTGTTAAATGGTAATATTAGCATAACTGGTTTTTAGCTTTTTCTGTACTATTTTAACTATTAATCTGCAGTGGCTGATATAACATGTTCTATATTAGCATTTACATTGGAGACAACATAAAGAGTTATTGCCATTTTGCACAGAAATGTAATCAATGACCATCTGGCATAATGTAAAAATTTGTAAATGCATATGTGCATTTTAATATGGGTAATACTGATTCTACTTAATCCTTAGAAGATGTAGTAGCATAAATCTCAACTATGGAAGACATTTCATAGAAGGATAACTTCTCTCTCTCTAGCAACAAACTGAATTCTTTTAAGCGGAGCAATACTGACAACAGATGTTTTAGCACTCATCCAAAAATCTGACTATTTAATTGCCATCTGGCTAAAAATATCCAATAAAAATTTATCTATTTCTTCTCTCCAGGGACTATGGTGCTAAGGATAGACAAGAGGTTACAAATATAATTCTGTATCATTAGGTTCAGGTTAATTTTATTTAAATATTTAAGGTGTTTCATATGTGAGAACACAATTTAAATACATATACTACACTGGAATCTTCTGCCCCCGTGTCAGGCTGTCTTCACATGGCCTCTCTCAGAGCGGGACAGGTTGAGTTTCCCCTCCAGCCCCAAGTAGTGCCCTGGCAGCCGAAAACCTCCAGAACCCAGCCACATTTATGCTCAAGGCCACTCTCCACATGCTTGAATAAGCCTCACCCATAAAGGAACCGACAGAGGAACCCAGGTATGGGGGACCCATGGCTGAGATCTCCAAGCCTGCTCGGACTGGGACTGGGCCTCCTCCACCCAAATCTTTATTTTAATTAATTAAGTTATGTGCTCTTCATGTTCCTGGAGCAAACAGATACCACTGGGCTACGCTATCACAGGGATACAGGATGACAGTGATACAGTGATACAGTGATACTACACTGGGTTTATTTCATGCTACTACTCTATATTATAAAAATCCTTGCATACTAATACTTGTTGAAAAACTAACCCTGACTGAAATACCATCTGCTTTTAGATTAATGTACTATAATTGACTGATGGCAATTTTAAAACAAAGTATCTTGCTGTTCTACATTTGTCCTCTTTGATCAATATTATGCATAATTGCATTCTTTTTTGCTATATTGTGACCCAGTAGATAATAATCCCTGATAATCAGATGACTCTTGAACTTCTGTTTATTGAAATTTTATATTAATATTAGGGTATCAATCCACAAACAAAACAAAGAGACAAATGCAAATGCAAAGATAGACTAATTTTAGAATAGTTAATAACTAATGGAAAGATCAACAGCATCTGACATCTTATTTTAACAGTGAAGAGAATATTTGCTTGCTTTGATGATATTTATATACAAGTAACCAGTTATGCCTGTGCAGGAAGTTTCCTTTGGTTTTGTCATTGTTGTGTTTACTGTATTGTATAAGTGTAACCTTTGAATATCCTCATAAGTACTTTCATTGCATGACTCTGAATTCAGCCAGCCTCTCCTTTTACAAGGAATGTGTTAGCTAGACTAATGGGGAGATAAGTTTATATCTTTTTACAGTGAGTCATTTGAAGCTGTGCTCTGTTTTGGATGAATTGGAGTAGAGAGAACTAAGTGAAAGTTTCAATTACACATCTTCTAGACTCTTGATCTGCAATTTACCTGGAAGAAGTCCAGTTTTATTGTTGTTGTTTTAAGACAAACCAATATGATATAACAAGTGCTTAGTGTATAATTAAAAATCATTTGCACAAAAATTGGAAAATATGAGAATAATGATAAACATAATAGATAATACAAATCAAATATTGAAATTATCTTACAATTATTTCATAGTATCATAAAAATGCTCTAACAATCATGTGTTTCCTTTATTTAACTAAATGTATTAATTAAATGTAATTTAAAGTATATAAACTACTAAGATGATAAGAAAAATTAAAAATAAATGAGGATAAAAATAAAATACAGCAATTGAAACAAAAATTCAGTGGGTAGACTCAAGAATCAAGTAGAGCATAGAATTTATGAAATTAATTAATAAATGAAAAATAATAAAGAGAATACATAGTTTGTGCAACGAAAAAATGTGTTAATATTATGTGTAATATCTCAATGAAACTTGAGGATTATTTTTCATCAAACTTATCAGATTTCTAACTGAAAAGAGGAGATAGTATCAAAAAATGTACTTTTAGCTTTAATTACTAAAATTTTCTCATCTGGGAAATTCCATAATTTCAGACATTCAAGAAATAGTCTAGATAATTAAAATCCTCAGAAAAATTCACAGCAATGTTCATCATAATAAAATTTCTTAAAATCAAAGACAAAGAAAAAGTGTTTTAATCAATGAGAAAAGATACATTTCTTAAAAGAGAATATCAATGTCAAAAGCATTAAATGTCTCACTTAAAACCATGATAACCACAAAAACTGGCTTAACAATTTTTTCAGTATATGTATACACAACGATCTACCAACTTAAAATTCAATGTCTGGTAAGAATAGGCTGTAGTAATAAAAACAAACATTTAGATTTTGGCATTAAAAAATGCCTCAAGTTTACTCTAAATATAGTAAAATTAGAAAATTTTCTGATCTATCTAGAGGTTTGGACAATTGAATTTATAAAACCAACTTCTTATTTTATGAATATTTAGCCATGAGATGGCAGTATCATATTACTACTTCTATAATTATTTTCTTTTTTTTCCTTTTTGCTTTAGTTGACCTTAAGATTTTGACTTAAGTTTGAAACACACACATTGATAAATTTATCTATATATTGATTTTTCTATTTTGTTATATCATGGCCATTTTCTATTGATTAAAGATTACCAAGAAGAGTAACAAAAGTATCATTCTTTTTCAAGTAAATATAATAAATGTTGCCTTTCATGAAGTTATAAACAAGAAAATATGACTCATAAAATTTTATAATAAAATGAATCTAAATTTTTATATAATTACTAGATGCTATGTGTGTTTGTTTTTTTAAATATGCCCTAGTTTTATTTTTTCACATATATATGTGTGTATTTTTTAGCAGTCGGAGGCTCATAACTGGCTGTGCTCAAGGTTTAGTCAGGGATCACCCCTAGCATGGCTCAAGGGACCATATGTGGTTCCAGGGATTGAACCAGAGTCAGCTGTGTGAAAAATAAATACCCTATTCATTATACGTTTTCTCTGGTACCATAATTTTTTTTAACCAATTAAGATATAACTATTAAGAATTTTTCTCCAACAAAGTACACATTCTCTTTTTTCTTTCCAAAATTAAAAGCTAAGAAGTTAATATTACAATTCTAGCTTTAAGTTATATTATGTACATAGTATAATATTTCCCCTCTTGAAAGTATTTTATTGAATTTCACAAAGGCATGTTTACTTATATATTTCAATTTGATAACTTTTTCAGATCTTTGCAAAATGAGATAAGAGAATACAATAGAATTTCTAAAGAAAGTTCTCAAAACCATTTACTATTCTGATTTTGTCATATTCAATGAGTTGTGTATGGTGATTTAATTTAAAATTTGTTACATATTTTGAGCCTATATTTCTGCTTGAGCTCTACTAGCATATACAGTTCTTTTAATATTTGCTTTACACTTGTAATAATAATTATTTTATGGGTCGAAGCGATAGTACAGTGGGTAGGGCATTTGCCTTACACTTGACCGACCCAGGTTCGATCCTCTGCATCCCATACGGCCTTCCTCAGCACCACCTGGAGTAATTTCTGAGAGTGCAGATTTAGGAGTAACCCCTGAGCATGACTGGGTATGATCCAAAAAGCAAAAAACTATTATTAGTATTTTAGAATGTTGATAGGTATTAGTATCACTGCATCACTGTCATCCTGTTGATCATCAATCTGCTCGAGTGGTCTCAGTAATGTCTCCATTCGCCCTAGCCCTGAGATTTTTGTAAGGCTAAAACCTCTATTTACTCGTCCTTCCCAAAGGTGCCACATTGGGGACTCTTTCAGGGTCAGGGGAATGAGACCCATCATTGTTACTATTTTTGGCATATGGAATATGCCACTGGGAGCTTGCCAGGCTCTGCTGAATGGGCAGGATACTCTGTAGCTTTCCGGGTTCTCCGAGAGGGAGAACTAGACAATAAGAGGTCGAGGGGCTGCAAATGTGGCTGTGCGCTTCCGGGAGCTTTGTTTTATAGTCTCTGGATCTTGGCCATTGATAGGATTACACGGCACCTGGGGCAGGTTGTGGGTTTTGATAGGTATTAGTAGAAATCTTAGTAATTGCAAACAGTACTGATTACAATCCCCATTATATACATATAAACTGGGACCCTACATCTGACTTTCTCTTTTCCATATATCTTTGTGCTTTGTTCCCTGATTTAAGAGAACTTTGAGCTGATTTAAGAGCTTCTTGCCCTTTCACTTTTCTTCTCTTCCCTTTAATATCCAGGTACTCACACATTTGCATATTTGCATGTATTGCATGTATCTGTGGCTAAAAGTGGTATGTTTTATTTTTTTCTCCCCACCTCCACATCTCCTCTGCTTTCTTTCTTCCCACCCTTTGTCCTACTAGACAGGTTTGAGAGAAAATTAAATAAAAAGACAGAAGTGCATCAGAACTACTCAAATGGACAGGATGTGATCCAACTGAACCCTCTCTACCCATTAAATGTCAAAGACTCTGAAGAACATGAAGCTAGTCAGATCTACTACAACATCCTTTATTAAAAAAAAAAAAACATTGCTCACTTAATATTTTCCCAGATGGGTGGGAGAGACACTACAGTGGCTAAGGTTGCCTTGCACTCTGCCAACCTGGGTTTGAACCCCAGCACTGCAGCTGCTTCCACATGACCTGCCAGGAATGATTCATGAGCACAGAAGCAAGAGTAAGCCTTAAGCTTACAGTATGGTGTGGCCCAAAGACTATTTTTTTTCTTTCTCTTCCAGACACTTAGACTGATGCCTTCTATTTTTCTTCTTTGCAATGTTTAAAATTCATTTTTTTAAGAAGGCTATACTAGTTGATTTTTTTTCATTTTGGGTCACATCTGGCGATGCACAGGGCTTACTCCTGGCTTATGCACTCAGCAATTACTCCTGGTGGTGCTCAGGGAACCATATGGGATGCTGGGAATCAAACCCAACAAACACCCTACCCACTGTGCTATTCCTCCAGTCCCTATACTTGTCGATCTTTTGACACTCACTCAGTGAAAGAAGTATTAGGGGACTGTTTATATCTTACAACCAGAGCAGAGAACGTAGAGGTGGTGTTCACACTAACTTTGGCAGACTTCAGAATCTTTGGTTTTAGTTTTATACCATTCTGTTCAAATATTGTCTGTGTATGCTGTGTCAGTGATTAATTAATTGCTTAGAACTTTTTTTCTGGTGTTTTTTTTGTGAGGGGATTGAGAAATTATCCTCAAAAAATAGCTTTAAGATAAAAATCATTACAGGCATAATTTTATATCCTAAATATTGCTAACTTAATCAAGACATGACACATTAGTGTTGAGATTGCAAACCAATGTATTTTTGCCACTACTTGTCTTACTTTATTCATTATTACTATTTACACTTACAGCCCCTGACCATCATGGAAGTTCCCAATACCCTCCACCATCATCTTTAAGTAACTTCCAGCTCTGCTCTTTATTCCTTCTGATCCTAACCCCCTGCTTGTTATTATGACTTTATTTCCGGGAAGGGGGGGTGATGGTCATTATCAGGTTACACCTGGCAGTGCTTATACTCCTGACTTTACACTAAGGAATTATTACTGGTTGTGTTCGGGGGAGCATATAGAATGTCAGGGATTGAATCCTGGTCAGCTGCATGTAAGGTGAACGCTTTTCCTGTTGTAATATCTGTAGGATAACATTGGTTTGTCCTTCCTCCCTTGCCACAAGAGGTTTAGGTTAAAGTGCTCTGGAGACACTTCATTCCTTTGGTTATCTGTAAACTCTTCTCTGCACCCTCCTTCCAACCAGTTAATCACCTTTTCCCTAATCAGATTCTGTTATCTTCTAAGATCAGATCCTTCTAAGGACTCTGAACTTGTACTGTAAGTTAGTGTTCTTTTGCATAGTTTACCTTAAAGCAATGTCCTTTCTGTATGGTCACAGGAAGACAGTTAATATTATGCTTGTAACTTGGGAGTTGATTGACTCCAATAATATTTACTCCTGGGCATCTGCTTTCTCAACTCAGTTGCCCTTAATTCCTAGCACCCCAAAAGCAGGGTCCTGACGAGGGACGGAATGGACTCAGGGCAAGCTGTGAGTTACCCTGGCATTGAAATGGTCCAGGCCAAAGCGCCACAATACTCAACTACAAGTTGACAATGCTGTCATGATCCAAAGGTAACGACGAGACTAGGACCCTGTTGGGTTAGGAAGATTAACCTGGCCTGAGGACTGTGGTCTGGAATATATAGTGAGATGTCCTCAGGAAGAAGCAAACTTTGTATTTCTTACTGTGCTCATACAGAATGATATTGCTAGAAATATTAGAAGTAGATTTACTATAACTATTTAAGTAGATTACTATCTCACACCCTGACACACCCTTGTTTGGACCCCTTCCCTTGAGCAAATCTCCTTAGATGAGATTTCCTTAGATGAGATTTTGTTAATCTCCTCCAGAAATGGTTTTACCCTTATTTGTTGATTTGTTAATGTTCAACCCACCTTTGTGTCACCACCTTATGTAATTTGCTATATAAACTGAGACTGTGGGGCACTGAGGGGAGATAGAAGAGACAGAGAGATGGAAGAAGAAGACAGAGGGGATAGAGGAAGATCCAGAGAGAGAGATCTAGAACCGGGAGAGAAGCAGAGAGAGAGAACAAAATAAACTGATCGAGCAACCATTTGGCCTTCTTCCTTCCTTCGCCTGCCTCATCATCGCCATCAACCTCCCCCAGGGTGGGGAAGCGGCGTGAGACTACTGAACTCGGGCAGCAGGAGAAATACAGCCCCGCTGGTCCTTTCCCTTTTTGTGTGTTTACACAATATCATTCCAGTGATTCTTCTAACCTAAGACAGAGCTGTCACTGTTCATACTGTCTATCCCCTGGTTTTGTCTCTATATGTACCTGAGGTAAATAAAATTATTTTGTATTTGTTCTCCCTTTGCTTTACAATTCCATTCAAGTTGTAGTAAACTGATAAATTTTATCTTTTCATAAAGCTGCATAGTAACCCTTTGTGTGTACATGCAACAACTCCTTTATCCATTCATCTATTGTTGGACATTTGAGTTATACCCATATCACAGCCACTTACTTTAGAAAGTGGCTGTGATATGGGTTGATCACAACATCGATGAATATAGTTGTGCATATATCTTTTTCACCAAATCCTCACCAAGATTGATCTTCTCCAGTCTTTTTGCTGTAGAATATTCTCACTGATGTGAGACATATTATTCTTTTGATCTTCATTTTTTCTGATAAGTGAGGTGAACATTTTTTCATAGACTTACTGGACACCCAGATGCCAACTTCAGAGAAGTATCTATTCATGTCCCCATTGTTAATAGGGCTATAGGAGTTTTTTACTGTTGACTTTTGTGAGTGCTTAGGGGACTATACAGGGCTTAGGCCCAGGTAGGATTGGGTGAGACACATGCATGGCAAGTCCTTTGATGCTTGTATTATCTCTCTGACCCCAAGCTAGTCATTCTGGGAGTACTTAGACCTCATTTATCTCAACAACTTGAGACAAAGTTAATTCTGCAAAGTCTGTCTGAAGGAGCTTGAGAATAGATTTTGCCTCTGCTGAGCATTGAGCAACTTTGCCCCTGGCCTACATTCTATGTTGCCTTATAAGAGTATGAAGATGTGAACCCAGCTGTGTAGTTATGTTGTATTTGGATGTCTTACTATGAATTTCAAAAATAGGCTTGGCTATTAAGTCACAAAGATCTGGGCAGATTAATGTAGTAACAGATAACTAATATAAAACTGCTGTCCTATTTATAACATGAAGGTATTTTTTTCCCTGAATCTAGTGTTTCATACAGTTTTTGTATTTTGAAGAGGAACAATAAAATTTCATATCATTTTTACATCAATCAAGTGTAGTGTGTAATCATAAATTAAGAATTTTTATTTGAAGTAGTTGGATTTCACTACTTCGAGTAATTCTTTGACTTATCACAGTGATATTCTAAATGCCATGATATTTATTTAAGTTAAGAATTAACAATAATAGGGGCCACAGTGGTAGTAGAGCAAGTAGGGCATTTGCCTTTCATGCAGCCAACCCAGGTTTGATACCTGGTATTTCATATGTTTCCCAATACAAACATACAAAAGAACACCAGGAATAATTCCTGAGTTGCAGAGCTTGAACATCTCTGAGTATGACCACAAAAAAGCAAAAAAAAAATTAACTTGATAAAATATTATGTAAAGTTTCTGAAATTCAGTTTTATCTATGATACTTAAATATTATAGTTACTCTAGTAATGTTAGCCCACCTTATATAGAAAAATATTTTAATATCTGTTTTATAGAGCTTATTCATAACATAATCCTGAACAATTGATTAAAAGGGAAATAGTGATAAGAAATAGTTTCAAAAATGTATATCTTAATGTGACAACGTAATAACCCATAATAAGTACTGAAGTCATCTTTGTTCTCTAATAAGATGTCAAATATGTACGTTAGCGGGGCTGGAGAGACAGTGCGATATGTAGGGGATTTGCCTTGCATTCAACCAACCCATGTTTGATTCCTGCATCCTGTGTGGTTCACTGAGAAACACCAGGAATGAATCGAGTTCAGAGACAAGAGTAATCCCAGAACACTGCCACATGTGACCCCAAAACAAGCAAAAATATTTTTTACAAAACAATTTCTCTCAAAGACAAGTGATATTTATTGGGAACTGATGGTCTTTTTTTCATCTATGTTATGTAACACTCTAAGAGTTGATACGTTGCTAAACTCTGAATATAATCATTTATAGATAATAGGAATAAATAGAAGTTGAATTTTAGATTTATAAGAAAAAAGTTATCAAGAGCAAACAAATGTTAAGATTTATATGCTTTTCAAACATTCTTTAGTTCCTTGTTGAAATGGCAATCTGTAATTTGCTTCAACGTTATTCCTTTTTTCATATTTGTTTGTGACTGATATTCAATATTACATATGCATAATTTCAGAGTTTTTTAATTTGCATTGAAGATAAATCAAGTGTAATAAAAATATCTAGTTTGAGGTCTTTATTATCTTTTTTTTGCTCTGACTTCCTTTATTAAACAGAAATGGCTGTAAAGAATCTAGATGAGACTTAAAGGATTTTGTACACAAAAGGTAGTCTATTTTTAAATAAAATGAAACTAATGATAAACTTCATGCTACAATTGAATTTTAAAAGCATTTACTTTAACCTCAGAGTTCTTTAACTTCTTAACACCTACTCACAAATATGAATACTTCAATTTGACTATGGATGTTGACAAATTCTCTGAAATGGAATTGGAATTGGGAATCTGATAGCCTAGTTCTCCCTCTTGTAGAACCTAGCAAGCAACAAAGAGTTTACTGTCCACATGGGGGAGAGCCTGGCAAGCTCCCCCATGGCATATCCATATGCTAAATACAGTAATAATGATGGGTCTCATTCCCCTGACCCTGAAGAGCTTCTAATGCTTTACTGTTGGGAGGGATGAGTAAAGAGAGGCTGCTAAAATCTCAGGGCTAGGATGAATGGAGATGTTATTGGGCCCGCTCAAGCAAATCGATGATCAATGGGATGACAGTGATCCAGTGATATAGTGATATACATTGTACACTTAACAAAAACATATTAGAGCATACAGAATTCAAAAATTTCTAGCTAAAAAAATTTTATTCTCATCAAATATTTGAATGATTTTAAGTCTTTATGTTATTTTTCTCATTTTCTTAATGGTTAAAACAATTTCAGAAGGAAACCTTAATAACAATCAAAATAAAATATTTGGCTAAAATAATAATTCTGGAAAGCATCACTTGTTTTAAAGTAATAATTGCATAATATTGCAATTATGCATCCTTTAAATATAAATATAGAACTATTAGTAATTTAAATGAAATAAGCATGATGCCAAATCCCAATATTATTTTGGGGTTCTCCCAAGTAGAATTCAGAGGGACTGAAGGTGGTCCAATGCTTAGGGCAGAGCATTGATGAGCACCAGATCCAACGCAGCCACCACAGCTGTGCTCAGGGACCTCCAGGATTCTCCCTGGTGATGTTTTGAAGGTCTTGCAGCACTGCTTTAACCCTGTACTATCTCTCCAGCCCCACCAGACTTCCACATTTTTGACACTTTTTGAACAAAACCTTCTCATAAGGTACATTTTTGCTTATTTGTCAATTTGGTTTTGTTTTGGAATCATGTCCGGTGGGCCTCAGGGCTTACTCCTGGATCTGCACACAGGGATCATTCCTGTATGTTATCTTTTTAATGAGCACATAGAGAGGTGGTATAACTACCCCACACACATATGAAAGAAAGAAAAACACTGAAATACATATGCACACACACATACACAGACAACCATCTCTTGCTGCACAGACATACATGGACAACCATCGCTTGCTCCTTTTGGGGCTAGGTGAATAAAGAGAGCTGGTTGGAAATGTAGGTTAGAATTTTATGGTTGTGGGAAAAACAGGGAGGTGTTGAGGTCATTCAGGCAAGTGTGAGGGGTTAAAGAATACTTGGAGAATGATGGTCTGTTTCTTGTATCAAAAATGCTAGTTGCATTTACTCAATACTAAGTTAAGTTACACTTTAATTTTTGTGCTAAATTTTCAGAATGACATTACCTTTTCTAGAGGGTCAAAAACTACTCCAGTGATTTTATTAACTCTAACAAGAAGGAAATACCTGTTATAGTGCTATGTTTTCTCTATTTTGTTATTGCACATCTATCTTAAAGGTCATCTATAATTTAAAATGTAGGTAGAGATCTAGGACTTGGACAACAAATGCCAAGAATCAGAAATAAAGAACCAATTACTAAGTTACTGGTTAGATTGCAAGCAAATGGAAAATGACAAAATGCATTTTTTACATTTGTATTATATTAACTTCTAGTTCCAATATTCCCAGATATGTTATCAGTCTGAATTTTAATGCAAAATCTCCAATCTTCTCATATTTGCTTGCATAAATACAATGAAAGAGATGCATTATTATCAACCAACATTAATTTCTATTACATTTTACTGGGAGTTATTTAATATTTTATTATTTAGATAAACAATAAAATAGGGGCTATCTTTTAAGATATATAGGGACTGGAGTGATAGCACAGCAGGTAGGGCGTTTGTCTTGCACATGGCCAACCGGGTTTAATTCTTGCATCCCTCCTGGAGAGTCTGGCAAGCTACCGAGAGTATCCCTCCCACACAGCAGAGCCTGACAAACTACCCTTGGCATATTTGATATGCCAAAAACAATAACAACAAGGCTCACAATGGAGACGTTACTAGTGCCCGCTTGAGTAAATAGATGAACAACCAGACAACAGTGCTACAGTGCTACATTATTTAGATGCTTCAAAATGAAATTGCTATTGTAATATATTTAAGGTGATAAAATTCAAGAAACACTGGACAGTAAAAAAATATTATGACAAATACCCAGATAGTTCTGTGCTCATATAATATGTGAATGAAAATTACCAGTTTTTCATAATCTGGTTCAAATAATAAATTTCTACCAATAACAGTATCATATCAAATATTTTTCCAAGTTATTATAATGGCCCGTTATGAGGAACATTATTGTAACTGTATTTGGCATATTGAATATGCCATGGGTAGCTAGCCAGACTCTGCTGTTTGAGCTTCTGCATGCTCTCTTCTGGGAGCTTTGTTTTATAGTCTCTGAATTTTGGCGTCAATGAGATTACATGGCACCGAGGTCCAGTTTGTGGGTGTGACTGCCAAGCTACTGGAAAACTGAGGATCTGGGTGGAGGAGATCCAGTCCTGACTTGAGCAGGTCCTGCATACCTGGGTTCCTCTGTCAGTTCCTTCATGGGTGAGGCTCGTTATGAGTGTATGTAGAGTGGCCTGGAGCATGGCTCTGGATGGGTTCTGGAGGTTTTCAGCTGCCAGGGCTCATTTTCCTGACCCTGAACGCAACAGGGATGAATGTATATTTTACTGACACCCACTTAAGCAAATCGATGAGCAATGGGAGGACAGTGATACAGTGATAATAATGATTTCTCAATTAACTATATTGAATGTATGCCCTCCTGTGGTACATAGTTGAAGAACAACAGGTGAATATTAGTCTTGATGGTGATTATAAAGTTGTAAGTGTAGAAGCAAGAACTTTTGTCGATTTGTCAGTATACTAATATGTTTTCTGGAAGAGAAAATGTGAAGAATCTTTTAGAATATCTGAGAAAGTTCTGAAGACTTCCCAGGATCTGACAGTGAATGTTTACATTCATAGAGCAGGCAAATGTATAGAACAAGAATCCACTATCCTGAAGCCTGAGAGAGTAGAAAGTGTTGGGTTTTTCTTTGCAAGCAGCCAACTTGGGTGTGATTCCCAACATGCCATATGCTCCCCAGAAATCGGCCCTTATAATTCCTGAGTACAAACAGAGCCAGGAATAACCCTGAATATTGCCTGAGTATTGCAGGTTGTGGGCTAAACTCCCCCCCCCCACCACTCCTCAATCCCCAACTGACTCCCCCATCCCTATCCTTCCAACCCTATCCAGCCATAACACCCAATTAAAAAAAATGCATTGTTCTGCCTCTTCATGAGAAAAATGTCAAGAATTACAATTGAATGTTGGAAAGATACAACAATGGGTAGGATGCTTGCCTTGCACTGAAATAGGGATTCCACCAAGGCATTACCAGTGGTGCCCTGAGGGCCTCTAGGAGTGATCCTGGAGCATCTTAAGGTGTACCACAAAACAACAACAAAGAAGTAGAAATGAATTAAGATGCTTGCTTTGTTTGTTTTTAATCTCTTCAAACTAGGAAATGGAAGAGCGGGTTTAAAGCTGCACATTTGTATGTAAAAGACAGTCTGACAGCTTATTTAAGAGCTCCTTATTCTTAAAGTGGCATCTGAACTAGAGATGTAAGTATATGACAGAACTTTGATTTACCAAAAGCACTGGAAATAAATTTGATTAAAGCTTGTCATGTACTGTTGAAAAAAAAATTCAATGTCTCACAGACTAATGTGAAATTGATCTCTTCAAAAACTTGTTTTAGTTTTATTTTTGGTTTTTAGGCTATTTTTTTTAATTCCACTAAATGTGAATTACATGAGGTCAAGGATTTGGATCTATATTTCCAGTACATAAAATAGTTTCTGGAACAAATAAAAAATGTATATTGTATTTATTAATCAATAAAAATATAATGCTATATGAAAGCAACTGTTGACATGAGCAGATTTAATTTAAGTGAAAACTATTCACTCAGACCCATTTTCAAAACTTCTAAAATATTGTATACTATATGTGCATCTTCCAAAAAATTTAAGGAGCTTGCAATCATTATCAAGAAGGCAAATCGGAAATATGTAAGGAAAACAAAATTTCAGGTCACTGAGTAAGAGCTAAAAGAACTCTGGGAATATTGTGTAGAGATATGCATGTAAATATATATTGCCTATGTTTGAGTTCTTATGAATAGATTTCTCAAGCATATGGGTTCTCTGTATTTAGAAAATTGGGAATATAACTTCACACAGAAATCATCCTGGTGTATGTATCTTAGTAAAGTTAGGCCTTATGTTGACCCTTTTGATTAGATTTGAGGAGAAGAGGCATTAAACTCAGGAATGACACATGTAAGTCATGAATTGTTTAAAACATAGAAAACAAAACAAAAGGTTTAAAATGATCCTGGAAACAATTCAAAAGAGTGAGGCTCATGACTTTTGTCATTGGGTCTAGTTTAGTTACACATGTGTTGGATAACATTGGTTTGTCCTTGCTCCTACCACAAGGATCTTAGTTTATTGAGTTTTTTTGGCCACAGTGCTCCTGAGGCACATCCAATTCCATCAGGCACTCCTAATCATCTATTGCTTTTCTCTTTCATTTATGTTCTTTGCATAATTTAGCAATTCTCTTTTTGGATAGACACAGGAAGATAGTTGATGCCATGATTTTGTAACATGGAAGTTAATTGACTCCAAATAATATTTACTCTTGGGCATCCATCATATTTGCTATATGTAAGCCTTACTTTCCCTTACTTCCTATCACCCTCTCCCCTATGCCAAAGGAGGGTCTCAACAAGGGTCTTGGGTGGACCCAAGGTAAGCTGTAAATTTCCCTGGCATCGAAAAGTGACAAGATAAGTGCCATAAGAAGTATAATAAACACTCTCATGAGCAAACAGAAGTAACCGAATAAGGACTCTACTGGGGTTAGGAAACACTAACCTGGCCTGAGGACTGTAGTCTGGGATATATAGTGAGATGTCCCCAGGAAGAGCCATGTTTTAAGCTTAATATATCTCTTACTGTGTTCATACAAGATGATTAGAAATATAAGTAAGAAGTAAATTTAATATGATTTTTTGAATGGATTTTTAGCTAAGAAAAGGAGACAGCAGTACGCCTTTAAATGGAATCCCATCGTGGTGGTGGAATATGTGCACTAGTGAGGGGATGGGTGTTCGAGCATTGTATAACTGAGACTTAAACCTGAAAACTTTGTAACTTTCCACATGGTGATTCAATAAAAAAATGTAAAGGCAGAGAATAAATAAATAAATAAATAAATAAATAAATAAATAAACAAACAAACAAATAAATGGAATCCCACCCTTGAACAGATCTAGTAATCTAGAGTGCTGAATCCCCAAATGAGATTTTGTCCCTGAGTTCATCACCTCAAAGAACTTCTCCTATAGGAGGGGCTTTATATCTATTTATTGTTATGATAATGTTCAATCCCCCTATGTGTAGCCCCACCCTTCATGATTTCTATATAACTAATGCTATGAAAAGAAAAAACAGTCACTAATTACCAACCAGCTTATGTCTCCTTTCCATCCTTTGTCTGTTTCTTTGTTTCCTGCTTTGTCCATAGCTGTCTGCTGCCCAGGGGAATCGTTCCTGGCTACTGAACACACCCACGTTTTGAACTTTAAACATGCATATCTCTCTCTCTCTCTCTCTCTCTCTAGATAGAGATAGAGTTATATATTAGATATAATATGTATGCATATGTACTTATACATACATATACATATTCCTATTGAAATGAATGCAGTTTTCTTACAAAATGCAGTCCGTGATTTTATTACCAAAACTTTACTGTTTAACTGAATACCCAAATAAGTAATTACTTATACTTTTCTGTCAGGTTAAATGGTCACCAAAACTATGTCAGATATTACTACTTACATGAATTCTAGCATAGAAATTGTAATTCCACTAACATTATGAAAACAGGAGCCAAGGAATCAAATAAAAGGTCTGAGTTCTATTCCTAGCACCACATGATCCCCAGGGCACTAGTAGAAACAAACCCAACACAAAATCCAGGTGTAGACGCTAAACAGTGCTGGTGTGACCCCCAAACAAGCAAACCAATTATTATTAAAAAATTCAATAATATTCCTATATCACGCTTATAACATGCAATTACATTCTTAAAATATTTTGTGACTGGTGTTTTAACTGTAAAGTCAACATTTTATTTTATTATTTATTTAAACAATATTTTGCAATGCCAGACATAAAATTCACGGTCTCATATGTGTAAGACATAACTTACATATACCCATTCCTAAAGTAAATTTTAAAAAATTTATTTAATAAATATTTTGAAGTTCATTACATAAAAGTCTCTTATAATGTGATCATGGAAGTCTTAAATTTTTTTCAAATTTATTTTCAAACACTATCATTATCTTTATGTCTTCTAAGATTGGTATTATGATACTAAGATTACTAGTTTATTTTATAAAACAAAGAGTGATTTTGCTGATTATACCAAATATGAATACATGTATATTCTTTTATTTTCTTGTTCAAGACATTGTCTACATGTGTTGAGAACTGAGTCAGTTACTGGTTATTCAAGGATTAATAAAATTAATAAAGTTGTGAGCTCTCTACAACTTAGTAAGCAGGACTCGAGTGATAGTAGAGATGGTAGGATGCTTGGGTTTGATTCTGGGCACCCCATATAGTTTCCCAAGCCCTACCAGGAGTTATCCTTATATGCGGAGTAAGGAGTTAGCCACAAGCACCAGAACCAAATTAATCAATAAATTAATTAAATTGAGTAAACAATCAAATGAAAGATAAACTATTTTCTAGTTATTATAATATTTGATGATATTGGTAAAACATAATAGACTATAAGTAAAATAATACAGAAGTCACAACTCCCAGAAAGTTTAATGAGAGATTTGAATATAACAAGATGAATTGTACAGGCCTTCCAAGTATCACACATTTGAAAGTTTCCTAAGTAGAGATACACACAAACACATATGTACACAAACTTGCACACTTACATACAAATTAATTTCAGTTTTACCAATAATAAAGTAGCTTCTAATTGACAAATATTTCTTTTAAAGAATTAATCATTGTATCAGTGTATCACTGTCATCTCATTGATCGTCGATTTGCTCGAGCAGGTCAAGTAACATCTCCATTCATCCCAGCCCTGAGATTTTAGCAGCCTCTCTTTACTCGTCCATCCCAATGGTGCCACATTAAAGGCTCATCAGGGTTAGGGGAATGAGACCCATCATTGCTACTGTTTGGGGCATATGAATATGCCATGGGGAGCTTGCTAGGCTCTCCCATGCAGATAGTAAACTCTTGGTAAATTGCCAGGTTCTCTGAGAGGAAGAACTAGGCTATAAGATGTTGTTTCCAGGAGCTTGGTCTTATAGTCTCTGGATGTTGAACATTGATGGGATTACATGACGTTGGGGTCAGTTTCTGGGTATGATCACCAAGCTACTGGAAAATAGGGGATCTGGGTAGATGAGGCCCAATCCTGATCCGAGCAGGCTTGGAGATCTCAGCCCCAGGTCCCGCACACCTGGGTTCCTCTGCCAGTTCCTTCATGCATGAGGCTCATCCAAGCATGTAGAGAGTGGCCTTGAGCATGGCTATGACTGGGTTCCAGAACTCTTTGGCTGCCAGGGCTCTGCTTGGGGTAGAGAGGAAAACTCAGCCCTCCCCCTCTGAGGAGCCCCTGTGAAGACAGCCAGAGGTGGGGGCAAGAGACTCTGTCTGAAGAACTAATAAATAGAAAAAATGAAAATGCAATATTTAATTCACTGAGATATTAGTTTCAAGTGCTGATATTTATTGTTTGTGAACAACAAAACAAATTTTCAAAATTATAGACCCTTTTTAAGTGACCCACAATCAAAAAGCAAATAAATGCAATTGCAGTGTGGTACATGTATGAAAAAACTCAATGACTCTAGAAGTGATTAGAGAAATAGGAACTGAATTGGAGGACTAATTGAAATCCACTATGAGAGAATGGAAGATGCATAATTTCAGTTAAAAATATCAACATATGTAAACCTACAGAGTAAGAAAATCTCAGATATGGTCAAAACATTCTGAATTTTTTGTTTGCCTGAAGCATCGATATGCAAATATGGGGAAGAGAAAGTTCAGAATTGAGGAGTTTGCAGCCCTTGAATAAACCTGGGGCTAATTTTCCTGGAAACTAGAAATAACTGTAGTTTTAAATGACAAGGAAGCAGCTACATTTCAGTTTTGCTATACCATCATTTTAACTACCCGGGCATATACGATATGCCAAAAACAGTAATGATAGGTCTAATTCCTCTGATCCTGACACTGAAAGAGCCTCCAATCGTTGGGAAAGACAAGTAAGGAGAGGCTGCTAAAATCTCAGGGCTTGGAGTAATAAAAATGTTACTGTTGCCCGCTCGAGTAATTCGACAGGCAACGGGATGACAGTGATACACTGATCATTTTAACAGTATGATACATAGGCCTGATGAAACTAATATACTTGGGCAGAAAACTAAACTACTTTTCATTTAGCCTTGAAATGATGACATTTGATTTTTTATAATAACTTATAACAATTTGAACAAAGGGATGATATTGAAATAAAATTTAAGAAAAAGTGTGATTGACTTGATAAAATTGTTAACAAATGGAAAGCAGATCATTCTGTATAGATTTGTGACACAAGGGAAATAAAAGTTTATTAAGTAAGCTACACATTTTTAAAGTGAAAAAAAAAATATTATCTTCACCTGTGAAAACATCAGAGTTGAAAACACTGCACACCACAGCATGAAAGTGAACATAGATTTAATCCCACAAGTTTCCTTTTGGTCTTTTGTTTGTCTTTCTTTGGAGGCCACACCCAATTGGGTTCAAGCCTTACCCTGGCCCTGCAATGAAGAATCCTTCCTCGGGGTGCTCAGGAAATAATATGAGTGCCAAGAACCAAACCCAGGTTAGCCATGTGCAAGGCAAACACCCTATCAGCTGTAATATTATTCTGGCCCCTCCTTTCGCTCTTTTACATTTTCTCATTTCACACTTTCTCAGGCAAATGTTTTTGTCACTATAGACTACTTTGCATTTTCAAAAGTTTATATGCACTTTTTATATACAGAATTAGAAAATCTGCATTTTTTTTGTCCCTCTGGCTTCTTGTATTTAGCATAATAATGTTGACATTCAGCTAGGTGTGGTGTGTGATATTAAAGTTTTCTTTATCTTCCTTTATTCCTGATGAGTGGATGAGCTTATCCATTGTATGGATATGTCACATTAAAAAAATTATTCATTAGCTAATGGGGATTTGAATTATTCATACATTTGGCTACTAAAAACAAAAATTCTGAGATCTGGTAGAATTTTGTAGTTAAGTTGATGGGCATAAAAAGTTTCATGCTGAGTGAAATGAGTCAGAAAGAGAGAGACAGAAATAGAAAGACTGCACTCATCTATGGTATATAGAATATCAGAGTGGGAGACTAATACCCAAGAACTGTAGAAATAAGTACCAGGAGGTTGACCCCATGGCTTCGCGGCTGGCCTCACGTTCCGGGGAAAGGGCAACTCAGAGAAGCGATCACCAACTACATTGTAGTTGAAGGCCATGTGGGGGAAGGGAGTTGCGGGCTGAATGAGGGCTAGAGACTGAGCACAGCGGCCACTCAACACCTTTATTGCAAACCACAAGAGCTAATTAGAGAGAGAGAACAGAAGGGAATGCCCTGCCACAGTGGCAGGGTGGGGTGGGGGGGAGATGGGATTGGGGAGGGTGGGAGGGACGCCGGGTTTACGGGTGGTGGAGAATGGGCACTGGTGAAGGGATGGGTTCCCGAACTTTGTATGAGGGAAGTATAAGCACAAAAGTGTATAAATCTGTAACTGTACCCTCACGGTGATTCTCTAATTAAAAATAAATAAATTATAAAAAAAAAAATTCTGAGATCTGGAGCTGCTGCACGAGAAACGGACCCTCTGCTCCTAAAGACTATGATTCGAGAGGTCTTCTAACCCATTTTGGCACCCAGTGCGGCGTCTTACAGAAATGCATCTAGACTGTGAATTGAACTAAAATATCAGAAATCCAAAACCTCATAGAGTCTTCATTCTCAGCAATGAAAAGAAATTATTAAATGATGCCATCTCAGCAGGCCTGATTGTTGGGGGAAAATTCCAAACAATAATAATGAGTTCTCTATTGAAATATTGAATGTATTCAAAGTATAGAGAGAATAAGTAAAGATCATCAGCTACTTAGGTGGGGGCTGGGTGGGAGGGGGATTTGGGGGTTCTTGGTGGTGGAACATGTGCACTGGTGGAGGGATGCGGGTTCAATCATTGTATGACTGAGACTTAAACCTGAAAGCTTTGTATTTTTTCATGGTGATTCAATAAAATAAAAACTTTAAAAATAATAATAAATAAATGAATAAAATTCTGTATCACTGTATCAGTCATCTCATCGCTCACCGATTTGGTCTAGTAGGCACCAGTAACACCTCCTTCGTGAGACTTATTGTTGCTGTTTTTGGCATGTTGAATGCGCCGCAGGTAGCTTGCTCGGTTCTGCTGTGTGGGCGGGATACTCTTGGTGGCTTGCCAGGCTCTCTGAGAGGGAAGGAGGAATCGAACCTGGGTTGGTCACACACGTGCAAGGCAAGCACCCTACCCACTGTGTATCACTCCAGTCTATAAAAAATAAATTGAGACAACTTATTTTATTATTAATTAATTTATTTTTATTAGAGAATCACCATTAGGTAAAGTTACAGGCTTTCTTTAATGCTTGCATTTTAGTCATACAATGATCAAGTACCCATCCCTCCACCAGTGCCCATTTTCCACCACCAATACTCCCAGCATCCCTCCCACCACCCTCACACCGCCTCTGTGGCAGGGCATTCCCTTTTGCTCGCTCTCTCTTCTTTTGGGTGTTATGATTTGCAATGGAGGTATTGAGTGGCCACCATGTTCCATCTATATTCTACTTTTGGCACCCTTTACTTGGTGGTCCCTTCTCTATCTGAGCTGCCTTTTCCTCCAGCATGTAAGGCCAGCTTGAGATAAGGGATCACTAAGAAAATGATTGCTGGAGATGTGTGCTGAAGGTAAAGAATGGACCAAACATGATGATCTCTTGGTGTCTGTGTTCCAAGCTATATTGCACCTAAGTAGAGAGAGAGTTTGGGTAATATTGTCTGCCATGGAGGCAGGGGGCTGGAGTGACGGCACAGCGGCAAGGCCTTAGCCTTTCACGTGGCTGACCCATGTTCAATTCCTCCGCCCCTCTCAGAGAGCCGGACAAGCTTCCGACAGTGTTGTGTCCACACGGCAGAACCTGGCAGGCTAACCGTGGCATGTTCAATGTGCCAAGGACAGTGACAATGGGTGTCACGATGAGAGATGTTGCTGGTGACCGCTCGAGCAAATGGAGGCAGGGGCAGGGTGGGAAAGAAGAGGTATACCGTGGATATTGGTAGTGGGGAATATGCACTGGTGGAGGGATGGGTGTTTGATCATTGTGTGATTGTAACCCAAACATGAGAGCTTGTAACTATCTCATAGTAATTCAATAAAATTTTAAAAAATGGACAAAAAAAACCCTTCTATAATTCTACACCAGTTCTTGTAGGCATATACTTTCTTTCCATTTAAATTAAATGCCCCAGATTTGAATAAATCTATCCCACGGTAGGTGTTTGTAATTTTCAAATATTTTCAACATGAAAGTGCACAGTGCCAAAGAAGGAAATTGCATACAAAGGAGCACCCCTCAGATTTACAGCAGACCTATCAGAGGAAACCCTGCAAGCCCGAAGACAATGGTGGAACACAGTGAAAAAACTCAACGAAATGAATGCCTCACCAAGAATACTTTATCCGGCTAAACTCTCACTCAAACTCGAAGGAACCATACACTATTTCTCGGATAAACAACAGCTAAGGAACTTCATAGACTCAAAACCAAACCTGAAAGAAGGTCTAAAGGGGCTACTGTAAGACAAGGAGGTGCCCCATAAGTACAACAAATCCCACAGAAAGATGACACAAAACCACATAACAATAATCTCTCTCAATGTCAACGGCCTAAACACACCCATCTAGAGACACAGAGTGGCAAAATGGATCCGGAAATTAAACCCAACATTCTGCTGCCTGCAATAAACACACCTGAACAAACAGAGTAAATGTAGACTCAAAGTCAAAGAATGGAAAACAATCCTGCAAGCAAACAACTCCCTTGAAAAAGCTGGAGTGGCCATCCTGGTATCTGACAACATAGATTTCAGGTTGAAAAAAATTAAAAGGGACAGCGAAGGTCATTTTCTATTTATCAAGGGATATGTACAACAGGAAGAAATCACACTCTTAAAAGTATACATTCCTAATGAACGACCAGCTAAATATTTAAAACAACTCCTAACAGACTTCAAAGAGGACATCACTAACAGCACAATAGTAGTTGGAGACTTCAATACGGCCTTATTGTCTCTAGATAGATCGATAAGAACAAAATTCAACAAGGAAACACTGACTCTGAAAGAAGAAATTGAAGAAAGAGGCCTAATAGACCTATACAGGGCTTTACACCCCAAAAAGAAAGAATACACATTCTTTTCCAGTTCACACGGAACATTTTCTAAAATGGACCATGTACTGGGCCCCAGAACATATCTAAATAGAATTGGAAAAATAGAAATTGTATCAACCATCTTTTCAGACCACAATGCGCTGAACATAGAAGCTAACCACTCACCGACATGGGGAACAAAATCAAACACCTGGAAATTAAACAATTCAATGTTGAACAATAAGTGGGTCAGGAAGGAAATCAAGGAAGAAATCAGAAGATACTTAGAAACAAATGAGAAGGAAGACACGAGCTACCAAAACCTATGGGATGCAGCTAAAGCCGTGTTAAGGGGAAAATTAATAGCTCTCTAAGCATTCCTCAGGAAGGAAGAAAGGGCCCACATAGATAGCTTGACTTAATAACTCAAGACCTTAGAAAAGGACCAGAAAAAGGAACCCAAACCAGACCAAAGGAAAGAAATAATAAAAATTAGAGCAGAAATTAATGACATCGAAACCAAAAAAAAAAAAAAAAAACAATCCGGAAGATCAATGAAACAAAGAGCTGGTTCTTCATGAAAATAAATAAAATTGATAAACAGCTAGCAAGACTCACAAAGAAAGAAAGAGAGAAAACCCTAATAAATCGAATCAGAAATGAAAAGGGGGACATCATAACAGAAACCAGTGAGATTCAAAAGATCATTAGAGACTACTTTGAAGGTCTATATGCCACAAAACAGGAGAACCTAAAAGAAATGGATGAATTCCTTGACTCCTACAATCTCCCAAGACCGAATAAAGAAGACTTGGAATACCTGAATAGACCCATCAATGTTAAGGACATTGAAACTGTAATCAAAAACCTCCCCAAAAACAAAAGCCCAGGCACAGATGGTTTCACTGGTGAATTCTTCCAAACATTTAAAGATGACCTGTTGCCAGTTCTTCTCAAAATTTTCCAGGAAATTGAAAAAATAGGAACTCTCGCAAACAATTTCTATGAAGCACACATCTCCCTAATACCAAAAGCAAACAAAGACACCACTAAGAAAGAAAATTACAGACCAATATCCCTGATGAACACCGATGTGAAGATTCTCAACAAAATATTAGCAAATAGGATCCAACAACTCATCAAAAAGATCATAACATCATGACCAAATGGGATTCATCCCAGGGATGCAAGGATGGTTTAACATTCAGAAATCAATCAACATAATCCATTATATCAACAAAAGTAAAGATAAAAACTATATGATCATATCAATAGATGCAGAGAAAGCATTTGACAAGATACAACATCCTTTCATGATGACAACCCTCACCAAAATGGGGTTTGGAGGAACTTTCCTCAAGATAGTCGAAGCCATCTACCACAAGCCTACGGCAAGTATCCTCAACGGGGAAAAACTAAGGGCCTTTCCTCTAAGATCAGGCACATGACAAGGATGCCCACTCTCACGACTTCTCTTCAATATAGTACTGGAAGTACTAGAGATAGGTATTAGACAAGAAAAAGAGATTAAGGACATCCAGATAGAAAAGGAAGAAATCAAACTCTCACTATTTGCAGACGATATGATACTATATCTAGAGAAGCCTAAAGCCTCTACTAAGAAACTCTTAGAAACAATAGACTTATATAGTAAAGTTGCAGGGTACAAAATCAATACCCAAAAATCCATGGCCTTCCTATACACAGACAATGAGTCAGAGGAAAGGGACATGAAAAAAGCAATCCCATTCACAATCGTGCCCCAGAAAATCAAGTACCTCGGAATCAGCTTAACCAAAAAAGTAAAAGACCTCTACAAAGAAAACTATAAAATGCTACTCCATGAAATAAAAGAGGACATGAGCAAATGGAAACATATACCCTGCTCGTGGATAGGGAGAATCAATGTTGTCAAAATGGCAATACTCCCCAAAGCATTATACAGATTCAACACGATCCCTATAAGGATACCCATGACATTCTTCAAAGAAAAGGATCAAGCAATCCTAAAATTCATATGGAACAACAACACCCACGGATAGCTAAAACAATTCTTGGGAAAAAGACGATGGGAGGCATCACCCTCTCCAACCTCAAACTTTATTACAAAGCAGTAACAATTAAAACAGCATGGTACTGGAACAAAGACAGAGCTGCAGACCAATGGAACAGGGTGGAATATCCCTACACACAACCCCAAATGTATGGTCATCTAATCTTTGATAAAGGAGTAAGAGATGTGAAGTGGAGCAAGGAAAGCCTCTTTAACAAATGGTGCTGGCACAACTGGAAAACCACATGCAAAAGAATGGGCTTAGACCTCGACCTGACACCATGCACAAAAGTCAGATCAAAATGGATTAAAGACCTCAACATCAGACCACAAACCATAAGGTACATTGAAGACAAGGTTGGCAAAACCCTCCACGATATTGAAGATAAAGGTATCTTCAAAGATGACATGGAACTAAGCAATTTAGTAGAAACAGAGATCAACAAATGGGACTACATTAAACTTAAAAGCTTCTGCACCACAAAAGATACAGTGACTAGAATACAAAGACTATCTACAGAATGGGAAAGGATATTTACACAATATCCATCAGATAACGGTTGATATCAATGGTATATTAAGCACTGGTTGAACTCTACAAGAAGAAAACATCCAACCCCACCAGAAAATGGGGTGAAGAAATGAACAGAAACTTTCCCAAGGAAGAGATACGAATGGCCAAAAGGCATATGAAAAAGTGCTCTACATCATTAATCATCAGGGAGATGCAGATCAAAACAACCATGAGATACCATCTCACACCACAGAGACTAGCACACATCCAAAAGAACATAAGCAACCGCTGTAGGAGAGGATGTGGGGAGAAATGGACCCTTCTACACTGCTGGTGGAAATGCCGACTGGTTCAGCCCTTTTGGAAAACAATATGGACGATTCTCAAAAAATTAGATATTGCACTCCCATTTGACTCAGCAATACCACTGCTGGGAATATATCCCAGAGAAGCAAAAAAGTATAGTCGAAATGACATCTGCACTTATATGTTCATCGCAGCACTGTTTACAATAGTCAGAATCTGGAAAAAACCCGAGTGCCCTAGAACAGATGACTGGTTGAAGAAACTTTGGTACATCTATACAATGGAATACTATGCAGCTGTTAGAGAAAAGGAGATCATGAATTTTGAATATAAGTGGATCAGTATGGAAAGTATTTTGCGTAGTGAAATGAGTCAGAAAGAGAGACAGACATAGAAAGATTGCACTCATATTCGGAATATAGGATAACAGAGTAGGAGACTAACACCCAAGATTAGAAGAATAGTAGAAATAAGTACCAGGAGGTAGACTCCATGGTTTGGAGGCTGGCCTCATATTCTGGGGAGAGGGCAACTCAGAGAAGGGATCACCAAGTATAATGCGGTCAGAGGCCATGCGGGGGAAGGGTGATGGGGGCTGAATGTGGGCTAGAGACTGAACACAGTGGCCACTCAACACCTTTATTACAAACCACAACAGCTAATTAGAGAGAGAGAATAGAAGGGAATACCCTGCCACAGTGGCAGGGTGGGATGAGGGGAGATGGGATTGGGGAGAGTAGGAGGGATGCTAAGTTTACTGGTGGTGGAGAATGGGCACTGGTGAAGAAATGTGTTCTCAAACTTTGTATGAGGAAAACATGAGCACAAAAATGTATAAATCTGTAACTGTACCCTCATGGTGATTCACTAATTAAAAATAAATAAATTTTAAAAAAAGAAAGTGCACAGTGCATGAAGGTGGGCTGGAGCAATAGCACAGTGGGTAAGGAGTTTGCCTTGCATGTGACTGACCTGGGTTTAATTCCTCTGTCCCTCTTGAAGATTCTGGCAGGCTACTGAGAGTATCCTGGCCAAACAGCAGAGCCTGGCAAGCTAACTGTGGTATATTCAATATGCCCAAAACAGTAATACCAAGTCTCACAATGAAGACATTACTGGTACCCGCTTGAGCAAATTGATGAACAATGGGATGGCAGTGGTACAGTGCTAAATGAAATTGCCAGTATCTCCAAAGTTAAATCAACTTATGTTTCTTTTTCTTAGTTATCTAATCTATGTGATACCTCCTTATGGTTTTGATTTGCACTTCTCTAATGACATTGTTTCAAGCATCTTTAGCCTGCTTACCTGCCATCAGCATAACTCTGATATTGTTTGTTAAACCTTAGACTCATTTTAACAACAAAAATTATTTAGTGTCATTTATGGTGCTTGCATTGTGAGACTGAAGAAAATTTAGTTAGTTAACACATTTTGGCCAGTGACATTTAGGAAATTAATTTAGTCCACATGTAGATGAAGAGTAATTTATGTCTGATCCAGACACGTTATACTACTATGAAACATATGACAAATGGATGCATAATCCATAATAATGATGAGTGTACTGAGTGTATTTCTATGAGTTATGTTTCTTAGTAGAAGAAAATCTGCTGATAATGTAGCCTCATGAATATGTTTAAAATATGCATAATCTCTAGGTTGTCAAAGTTTTTCTGAATTGAAAATTCCTTTGAAATATTTCTATCCTATCTTGGCTGCTTTCTCTCAGATCATTGGTAGCCGTCAATTATTACTCTCCTCCTTCTAAGGAGTTCTGCACTAAGGAAAAAGTCCTGAAATGGACCAGCATTCCAATATGCGAGCAAGAAATCATATCTAAAATACTTTTAAAATTAGTACTATCTCTTTTTTAAAAAAACACTAGGTATTTGAAATATTTTTGAGGTGTTTGAAATTGATTACTGTACTATAGCTCCATTCCCTGATTTTTAAAAATAATAATGCCCAATAGGCAGTTAATAATGCAAATATAAATGTTAATAAGCATATATCATATAATTACAATATAAATATTTATTTTCATACATGTTAAAAAAACTGAATAAGAAAATACAAAATAACAAAAAAACTACAGGAAGCCCCTTTATGATTATAAAGTATGAAAACTTGAGGCCTTAAGCTTCAAGATAGGTGCCACAAAGCTATCTCCAAGTTTAATGTACAGCATAGCTACATATACCAAATATGATCCTGCTAGCACTGCCATGTATGAGCCTTTTTTGTTGCCACAACAGAAAGTGGGTGATCTCTGCCATAACACAACCAATTATGCAACCCTCAGTCATAAAGACAAACATAATGAGAAGGGAAGGGAAAATGATCTGAAATAAGATTATATAAATTAGTAGTTGACTCTAGTTGTGTTTTGTATATTTGCCCTAAGTAACTCGATGAACATTAGACAGAACTTGAACTCTCAAGAAATTTCAAGGAGTTTGGTCACTGTGTGGATATGGTCTATCGTGCTGAATCCCCTTCCGAACCCGGCTTGCTTGCATGGTTGTCCTTCATCTAGTGTTCTGCCTATTTTATTCAGGATGACATGAGTGAACAACTCGTAGACGACAGACAGCAGGCAGATTGTGCGATAGTTGCCGATATTGTGGATGTCTCCCTTCTTGTACAACAGAACAGTCCTACTTGTTTTCCACTGAGACGGAACTTTGCATTCAGACAGGTAGCTTGTGAAGAGTCGAGCCAGTGTATTGATGAGTACTGGCAGCCGATTCTTCAGGTGTTTGGGTCTGACCTTGTCTGGACCAGGTGCTGTACATGTCTTTACCAACAAAATGGCCTGTCGGATTTCAGAAGGGAGGAAGTTGGGAACAGAATATCCATCCTGCGGAATTTGGTATATGGGCAGGCGGACATGGCTGTCAAAGAGATCCGAGTAGAAGTTGTGAATAATCCTCTCCATTCCCTTTCTGGAAGATGTGATAGATACATTGGGACATCAGAGGGCAGGTATCCTGGTCTTGTAGTTGGTGAAGGGCAGGCGAGCATTGAGAATACCTTGAAGAAGGCCTTCGATTCTGTTGAGACTGAGGCGGTCATTGAAGCCCTGGCCAAACAGGGTGTTCAAACTCAGTATATCAAAATCCTCCTTGAGCTGTATTATGGATTCACCACTAGGATCTCACCATTCTACAAGGAAGTGATCATTGATGTAAAGAGAGGGGTGCGGCAGGGTGATACCATCTCACTGAAACTCTTCAGTGCCACCCTGGAGAATATCATGCGACGAATGGAATGGGAAGGAATGGGAGTGAAGATAGAGGGTCAGCAATGACACCACCTTCACTTCACTGATGACATCATTCTCATAACACCAAACATTAGCCAAGTGGCACAAATGCTGGCCTACTTCGAACTGTGGAAAGGTCTGAATGCAGCTGAATCTCAACAAGACAATGTTCATGAAAAACAAACTGGTCCCTGAAGCTTCATTTGCTCTCAATGGAACGAACATCTCCGAATGCAGCAGCTATGTGTAACTGGGTTGAGAAATCAACATGAAGAACGACTTGGTGCCAGAATTGCTCAGGAGGAAGAGAGCAGCATGGAATGCCTTCAAGAGCGTCAAAGAAGTGGTTAAGAGAACGAAGAACCTCTGACTCTGGGCACATCTTTTTTATTCCACCGTTCTTCCTGCATTAACATATGCCTCAGAGACCTGGACCCTACACAAACAGGATGAGAACATTATTAGGGTATCTAAAAGAAGAATTGAAAAAGCTATACTAGGAGTATCATGTCTTACTCAAGTGAGAGAAGGAATCCGGAGTTCTGACCTTCGTTGATGGTCAAGAATCAGGGATGCTGTCTCATTTGCCAAGGCATCAAAAATCAGATGGGCTGGTTATGTAATGCGATTCAGAGATGAACGCTGGACTAGAGCTGTTACAGACTGGATTCCACGGGAAGTCAGAAGACCTCGTGGCCGCCAACTAACTAGATGGTCAGATTGCTTCCTCAAATCTCTGAATGAACGATTTGAGGCTCTTCGTGTGCCTGGAGCAAGCAGATATCACTGGGCTGCACTAGTATGTGACAGGGACAAATGGAGTCGTTAGTGGTGCCCACTTGAGCAAATCAAAGATCAACGGGATGACAAGTGATACAAGTTACCTAAATAAAAGGAACAGAGAATATCATCTCCTCATCCCATACATTTATATACATCTCTTTTTTATAAATTTTTTTGTATCTCCTAGGTATAATTCCTGCTATAAAGAAACTATATCTTTAACTTTTTTATAATATTTTCTCCTCTACTACTGACCCAAGCAATACTTCCTTTATCTTAAAATTCTAATGTACACCCAGTATATATTTTTCATAATGTGATTCAGTATTGACTCCAATGACATTGCTTGCTTTATTTTGAATACCTTGTAACCCCATATCATGCAGATAAATATGTATATCAGTGCTGTCAGGGAATAAATGATTTGGCATCAGCCATCAATGTTCATTAAGTTGAAGCTTTGGCATGAGTTGTATTAGAAAAATTCAAATTTAATAAATGTCATGTTGCCTGCCAGATGTTTCATTGTAAGATATGCAAGATCTTAATAGAATAATGTTTTATAAGCAAGGTTAGTTGTATTCAATTAAATTGTCTTTATATTCTCTTAGTATCAATTTATGGCAATGACAAATTGATAATTTAAAAACTATAATTTTATGTGTCTGTATGTAATGTTGTATTTCCAATTAGTCAAAGGAAATTTTCATAGCAAAATAGAAGCTTATTCTAAGCAAATTAAAACAAAAATGAAGGTGCTTTAGTACTAGTTTTTTAAAGGTTACCATAGAATATAAAAATATATTTGCTCTGTGTTACATTGTTAGCACTTAATTTCCTGATTCAACTGAAAAATAACAGAAAAGAAATAAAAACAATTTAAATACCCTTCATCTGCATTTTATAGTCAATTTTCTGCCAACCTATCTACTAATTAGCCACATAAATAATATCTATTAAGTTAGACTTTAACTGTTTTGTAGGTAAGTGAGTGTCCTTAGTGTTATATATGCTTATTATTAAACAAATGCATGCATGTACTTTCAATGCATTCAATATATTTTACAGAACAATATTTAATTAATTGCTTTTTACCAAAAGAGTAAATATTGAGACAAGTAATTATCTGTGCCAATAATGCGTTCATAGATGTTTAAAAACAACACTGATTTCATTCCATTCCATGGAATAATTAAACATGTTTTACAGATAACATATTCATTGAGTTGCTTATTTTGCTCAGAAATTACTTCTAGTTTTGCTTAGGGGACCATCGGTGGTGGCAGGGGATCTAACCCAGGTTAGCAATGTGAAAGGCAAGCACATTATTTACTGTACTATTACTTAGCTGAAAAGTAACTTATTTAGAAACGACAGATAGTTACTTTAAAATAGAGAAGAAAACACAGCATGTTAATTCATACAGAAAACCAGATTCTTCGTAATAATCAGTAGAACTTAAGTTTCTTTTACATTCAGTTTCTCAGTGTTACTTTGTTGAAACCAACCTTACAAACTGGTCAAAAATAAAATTATAAAATACATTAAAATGATGGCAATAACAGTTGTGATATTTAGTGATTAAGTTCACAGATTCTAAATTCAAATAGTATTTCTTTACTAACTTGTCTATCTTTCTGATTTTAGGTGAGTTATCTAATAATTCTGTCTACTCCAGTTTTGTCTAAAAATGGTAATGATCATATTACTGTTTAGATCTCAAGTGTAGAGCCATACACATATTTAGAGAAGCTATTTAGAAAACCAATGTTTATTTATGTAAATAATTTTATTTCATCCTGATAACTTTGCCTAGAATCTCTTGGATTTTCTAGCATTTGAATTAGACTCAAGCACCATCACCATTATTAGCTATGAAAAGTTGTGAGTGAGCATATGTTAAGCAGTTAAATAGTAGTTGACTTTCATATTTTATCTCTCTATCATTACTCTCTAACTGTATTCTTTCATAATTATCATGTTCTTCTAATTGTAAAAATTAGATGAATCTTATTTAACCTTGCTAAGCATTTGGCTACTCAAACTATCTTGAATTCTTGTATCAAACCAGTATGCTTAAGTATCCTGATTTTTTTCTTCTTTATCTGAGTGATTGGGTTTTCTTCAATATATCATTGTCATCCCAAATACCCAGTATAATATTTTCCTCTATACAAGTGATATTACAGTAGGTAGGGCATCCCCACAACTCCATTTAATTCCCTGAGCACCACTAGGAGTGATACTTGAATGCAAAGACAGAAATATATCCTGAATACAAATGGGTTTGGCTCCCTAATTTTTTCTTGCAAAGTATGAAATTATACCTTTGCTGTTATTATTTTCCTTATACCTTCTTCTCATCTCCTTTTATGGACTCTCACAGTTAACTCTCAATCTCTAAGATCCCAATTCATGTGCTAGTTTCTATTTTAATTGATTTCCTTAATATTTGGAAATTTCAAAAATTCGTTCTGCATAAAATATAAACTAGCTAATATTTTTTATTATTGTGCTTGAAAACACTTATTGACCAATTTACTTCCTTCCCTAGGCATGTCGCTCTCTGTTCTATTGATTAGCATATAACTACAAATAGCTGTTATAGTAAGACATTTACTAAATTTATATTTTCATACTTCAAGCTTGGTATGCTAGTCTGCTGATTCAATAATAGTTATTTTATTTGAATTTATTCTACTTTTCCTGTTAAGACATTTCTTTTAAGGCAAGAGACACATTTATGTGATTTTGTACATACCAAAACTTAGCTCAGTGTCTGGAAGATAATGAGAATAATAATTTTAACTTTTTAAATTAAAAACAAGTGCAGATAATTAAGTGGGTAAAGTTTACAAGAAGTGCAATTAAAGATACAAAAAATAAACATCAAAGTGTTATTGGACATAGCAGAAAATTCACTAATTATGTGTTTAGGTCCTTCAATAGATGTAAAATAGCAAGAGAATGTCAGTGAGGTAGTGTCCTGAATTAAGTGTGAGCCAAGGGAGTTGCCAATTGTTGTAATCACCATTTCCTTTCCAATAAGTTGAATCTCTAAGTGACCAGACAATAATTAAACTAATAACATAGCCCATTAGTCAGTCACAAAAGGCTGTTCTCTTGTTGTAATATGAGAACTGTGCAGATAGTTGAAACAGGGAAGTATTGTATGATACAAAAAGCGTTATAGCCCTGAGACTTAACACCTCGATATACATTGTTGTGCATACATTATCTGTTAGATTTCCCGGTACAATTTCAAATGAGTCTCTAAACTTACCCACACTGACCTTGGACTCATTCATTCCCTAAATTAATTAATAAAATTCATACATTTTCTTTGTATGCTATGACTGTAACCCATAAAACAAAACAAAATAACCACTGATTTTATCAGAGCTTTAAACTAAAATCCCAAGAGAAATAGGTCGTTAGAGGTTAATAGGATTTCTCTGGCTCTGGAGAACTATAATTCTCTATGTTCTTGCCACCTTTTTTCTAATCCTGAGATCCAGCTGTTGAACAAATAGACTTGAGATTATCACAGAGTATACATTCATGTGTAAAATAGAATTCCTATTAAACTTCATTACTTCAAGTGAAATATGTTTTGTAGGATTGCCTGTGAAGAATCCTGCTGTGGTCTGCCATGAAACTCTGCAAGCACACATTCCTCTTTCAGTTACTCTTTAGTGCCTGGGGAATGTGCTGTTTGCTTTCATTCATTTATTTATTTATTTGGCTATACTTTGCAGCCAAACACTTTGAATAAAATGCCACTGTTTGTAGGTCTACTCAGTGATTACGACAAAAGTTAATATGCTATATTCTTACATGAGCAATAACATTGTACTGTGAGAAAACATTGCAAAGACAATGTCATTGTTTTTCTGCTACTATAAAAATTAATTACTTGTAAAAAAATAGTTTTTTACCTGTAAACATACAAAGATTTTACTAGGAATTATGTGGATTAAAGAATTTTCCCAAGATAAATTTTAATTAGGTGGAAAAAAAGACATGTAATATCACCACTAGGAATAATTAATTATTTATAAATGAGTCTCTTCCTTGATTTTAGCAATTAACACACTTCTATTTCCCACTCATTATCACAAGGAAATGTCATTTTTAATTTTTAAGATCAACTTTGAGTATTCATTCTACTGCCAAAACAAGTTGATGACCTCTCAATATTTTTAACACAATTCACACATACAAAAATCTTGTAACTGTGGTCAATTATAAAATTAGACATTCAGAAGAAAGAAGAGTTGTAAAAAGGAACTATCCAAGCAATCATTGATAGAGGAGTTTATTTTTCCCATATGATTTAATTTCTCAAGGAAAATATAGACCTATATAAAATACTTTGTCAATATCTGTAGTTTTATTAATAATATTAGAAGATTATAAGGCAATCAGTATATGAAAACTGATAAAGATATCATTCATTGAAAAAAATCCTAGAATTCCTACAAATTCAAGGGAACAAAAAAGAAGAAACAACTATAGTAAACACACTATAGCATTGCCAAAATTAGTGTCAATAAAGGATATATTTTGAGGCCAAAATTCCTAGTATATAGACTAGATGCTAACTGCTAAAAGGGAGATAAAATGAGAAACATTATAGTGTATAAATAACAATATTATAAGCCACATTGGCTGAGAAAGGAGAAAATAGGAAAAAAGAAAAAGAAAAAGTGCAGGCTGAGGCATTGGAGCAAAATCGAATATTGGTGGAGGGAAGTGAGCACTGGTGAAGGGATTGGCATTGGAATATTGTATGTCTGAAACTAAATCGTGAATAACTTTGGAGTTTGATACTCACAGTCATTCAGTTAAAAAAACATAATATGGAAAATCCACATATTCAATAAAATGGTTACCATTATTAAAATGTTTCAATTAAAATTTTTGATAAAAGTTAGTATTTGAATAATCAATTATAAATAAAATGTCAAACTAGACAGTGTTTTTAAAAAAACAAATTACCAATTTTTCTAAGAATTAAATTGTGCCAAGCCTTAGCTATGTAGCTAAAGACAGGGCTGAAAGATAGAGGGAGTAAAGTTCTTACCATGTGTGTGACTCACACTGGTTCTGTATCTGGCACTGCATATGATAACCACAAGCACTACCAGAATGACCCTGAGCCCAAAGCTAGGAGTAAGCCCTGAGCTAGCATGTGATACCAAAAACAAACAAAAAAAGAACAAATAAATAAGCAAGTATCTTGTAATAACCCTAAAAAGCCGAAACACTGTTCTATTTGACATAAATTATTTTTATATGTTGAACAATAGTCCTTCTACTCTCTTTTGATGTTGTTGTTTTGTTTTGGGTTTTTTGTTTTTATTTTTGGGTTATACACCTAAACGTATTCAATATGCCAAAAACAGTAACAGCAAGTCTCAAAATGGAGACGTTACTGGTGCCTGCTCGAGCAAATCGATAAGCAGCAGGATGACAGTGACAGTGACAGTAACACCTGGACCGTGCTCAGACATTACTCCCACTTCTATCTTTGGCAACTGTGAATTATCTAAAATCTGGGCCTCCATCTGGGAGGGAGTCTAGTATGCTGATCTGTCAGCTCCCACAGATCTGTCAGCTCCCACTTGACATTACTGGGTAGAGTAATGTCAAGCATTTTAATCATAAGTGGATATTAGACCCCGTAATCCATTTTTTCTGTATAGTTATATAATTCTATGCTTTTAATTTATTATTATTTTTGTGTAAAAGTTTTATTTAGTACATAAAAAGATATATTAGGTGGAGAAGTTCTTATATATATCATGTTAAATAACTATCACTATCACTATCACTCTCACACTGTTGATCATTGGTTTGCTCAGGCAGGCCCAGTGACATCTCCATTCATCCTAGCCCTGAGATTTTAGCAGCCTCTCTTTAGTCATCTTTCCCAATGGTGCTGCATTAGAGGCTCTTTCAGGATCAGGGGAATGAGACCCATCATTGTTACTGGTTTTGGCATATGAATATGCCACGGGGAGCTTGCCAGGCTCTCCTGTGTGGGCAGGAAACTCTTGGTAGCTTGCAAGGTTCTCCAAGAGGGAGAACTACGCTATAAGATGGGAGCTTGGTTTTACTCTCTGAATGTTGGCTGTTGATGAAATTACATGTCGCCGGTGTGGGGGGGTCAGTCCCTGGGTGTGAACGCCTAGCTACTGGATAATGGGGTATCTGGGCAGAAGAGGCCCAGTCCTGATCCAAGAAGGCTTGGAGATCTTAGCCCTGGGTCCTGCACACCTGGGCTCCTCTGCCAGTTCCTTCATGCGTGAGGCTCGTTTAAATGTGTGGAGAGTGGCCTTGAGCATGGCTGTGGCTGGGTTCCTGAGCTCTTCAGCTGCTGGGGTTCTGCTCGGGGTGGGGAGGGAGACTCAACCCACCCCCTCCAAGGGGCCCCGGTGAAAGACAGTCAGGCACAGGGGCAAAAGACTCTCAGCTCTTAGAGACAAATAACAGCACACTAATATATATATATATACATATATGTATAAATATGTATACATATATGTGTATATATACACACAGAGAGACACATACATATCATAGTGAAAGTCATAAGAGAAAACAAAATGAAATATTGATTAGTTTAATGGAATAGCATTGTTTAGCATTGTTTCTATACCACAATACAGTATGTGTCGACTGTTGTTGACATTTTAAAACTGTACTGGAAAGTCTAATGTATTCTTCTCTTAAAAAATTACCCCTATTAATTTGTAACCAATAAAAATAATATTAATTTAACATATGAATTATGATTCTTCTAAAAAGTTTGGTGTATTTGTTCATTATTTTACTTTTTATTTTTATTTATTTATTTATTTATTTTTGCTTTTTGGGTCACACCCGGCGATACACAGGGGTCACTCCTGGCTCTGCACTCAGGAATCACCCCTGGTGGTGCTCAGGGGACCATATGGGATGCTGGGATTCGAACCTGGGTTGGTCGCGTGCAAGGCAAACGCCCTACCCGCGGTGCTATCACTCCAGCCCCTATTTTACTTCTTAAAAGAGTTTGAGTCATTGTGATTTATAATGCTTTTCATGATAGAATTTCATGCACAGAATGTTGCAATACACACCTTCTACCAGAGTGTCTGCTTTCATCCACCATTTTCTCATGGTTCCTCTTCAATTCCCATCCCACATTTATTTTTGATTTCTGAAAACAATACTCTCAGTTTGTATTGAATCTGAATCCTCCTGTATAATAACTAATACTAGTTCCCTAGTGTATATATATATGAAATCTTGATTTTCAATATTTCCAGCCTAGTTATACTATCACTTAGATTTGATTATAGAGCTTTGTATTGTTCTAAATTTTGTAAAAAAATATTTTTACAATGTCCTTATCTTTCAAGACTGATTTGGTTATTCTCAGCTTCTTGACTTTCCACATGTACTCTAGGGACACAACTGGCAATCCTCAGGGAGAAAATGTTATTTGGGGAATCCATCCCGAACCACTGTACCAAAAAGTGTAAAGCTGAACCTACAGGTAGAAATCTCCTGACCTACAGGTATAAATGGGTGTTTATTTTTATAGTTTATTTAATGGGTGTTTATTTTAGGGTATTCAAGTACTATGTCTCATAATGACAACCTTTAATTCTGCATATTCATCTATATTCATCAACTACAGAATGATTACCTCCTAAGATTTTATACCCTCAGCTCCTCACTTTTTCTCTGTAGTCCTGACTTCATGATGCAAAATGAATATTATAATTTTCGGCTATAGAAAATTTACACCAATCTAAGAATAGAGTGCATTTGAATGTGTTACTTATTTTCAATGCAGCTTTTTATTTTTATCTTTTCAAGCGGCTATAAATCACCTTCATTTCCATCATTTAAATTTCCCTCCCTGGTTTTGGTGGTACTATTTTTCATAGCACTTGTTCAAATTCTATATACTTATATTATTAATTTTGTTGTGATTAATTTGTAAATGATGAATTTTGAGAGAATTTAAATGTCTAATTGAATAAAGTACAGAAGTAACCTTTGTATTAAAACAACAGAATAAGACAATAACAAAATATAACTTTCTGCTTCATGAACTAGTAGATAAAACTCAAATACCTAGGAGTGAATAAAATATTTATACGTGCTTATTTGGAGTGAAAGAACAATCTATGTTAAAAGTGGAAAATTGTTTAGCAGAGGAGGGTCACTACCTTCTGAGATGACACAGATTTTTGCATCTTCAGATATAAAAGTTGCATAGAAGCATCATTATAAAATGTAATTAGAGTAAATTTTGCATTTGTACATTTTATTATGCAGCATTAAAGACATTCAATTTAATACATACAAATGATCTGGTGTACAGTGAAATGATTTGACAATTTTTATTTTATAAAACTTGAAACATCAAACTTTAAAGTCATTATTATTCTTCAAATGTTATATGTACTTTTGGCAAATAACCTGAGTTAAAACATTGAGTTTTCACTTTGTGTTTTAACATATGATTCTAATTTAATACCATAAATATATAAAACTATTTAAAAATATAAAAATTTTAAACAAATTTGTTCAAAGTTTATTGAACTTTTATATTTTTTCACTCATAAAACAACCACCAAATATTCAGGTTTGTAAAATAAACTAGTGCTGGGTAATATAAAATTAATTAATGTAATTTAAATCACTTTCTTCACATTTTATCTTTTATTTATAGGCACTTTTTCCCAGTAGATGTGAAATCTTGAAATCTATAAATGACACCAAGTAAAATACAAATCAACCATATTTATAATTTTATGTATATATGTGATTCTAAGAATTTTTCATATAAAGTTACTACAAAGTCATTCAAACTCTTACGTGGTCCTTTTAAATTACTATATTAATCATGGTTCTTAGCCACTGGGTCAGATATGACAGCATGGAAACAGAAAATTCAGGGAATGAAATAATGCAATAAATTACCCTTGTGATTAACTGAGTCTGTCACCATATGCACGGTTGAATTTCCTGGAAATACTCTCACCCTGGCAAAATTCATGGCAAAATTCACATCTACATAAGAGGATGTCAGATCCAATTTAATCCATATACACTGGACTAAATAGATTTTATCTGAAACTTTATTATAGAATGTTGGCATTAGCTAACTTCTTATACTTTTTGTCCAATGCACCTAAAAACAGGTCACCTAAGTATCTACCCTCTGTTGCATTACCATCTACACATTTTTCTTTCTTTCTACTAATCAACCTCCCTAAATATATATCTCTCTCAAGTTATTTCCATTTTATTACCTACCTGCCGCCATTGTTGTTTTATCAAAGAAGTCAGCATTTCAAATCTTGTTACTTTAGCTCACAATAGAAACTGCATTTTACGAAACCTTGCCATTTTTTAATACTAATATGATCTATAATATTTACCCTGAGTATATTTTGTTATATGTAATTATATATCTATAATTTTATAATCTTATTTTAAATATATTTCACCTATTTCCAAGTGTATTGATGTCATGATCATGTCAAGGATTATGTGAGAAAGAACTTAAAAATACATCACTTGGGGCTGGAACGATAGCACAGTGAGTAGGGCATTTGCCTTGCATGCGGTCAACCCGGGTTCGATTCCCAGCATTTCATATGGTCCCCTGAAAACCGCAAGGAGTAATTCCTGAGTGCATAATCCAGTAGTAACCTCTGTGCATCGACAGGTATAACCCAAAAAGCCAAAAAAAAAAATCACTCATACGGTTTTTAAAATCCCTGATACAATATTGTTTTAGTTATTTTATATTCAACGTTTAACTTACTAGAAATTTGATTATCAGTTTGGAAGAAAGAAAAGTTTTTATTTTTGTCACTAACAAATTATAAATAGTTATTTTCTGACAAAGTATAATTCTTGCTAATAATTTTAACACTTTTTGTTTTATCCATTCCCATTCATTTTCCCTTGTTATACTCATCCCTATCAAATATTTTATCATTTTACATTTCCTCAAAGTCTGTGTTGTCAACACTTTTGTACTTTCTTCCACAGTTCTCTGACATCAACTGAAATTTCTTCTCTATTTTAACTGCTGAAAATTCTCAGCTAGTGAAAGCTTTTTGTTCTTTCATTTATATAATTTGAAATAACACTTAAAGAAGAAAAACTTATCATGAATACCACAAGAAATTTCCGTGTGTTATATCCAAAGTCTGCATTTTAAAATATTTTACCAATCTAAAAATTAATCTAACATTTTGTCTTCTAAACCACTAAAAGAAACTATTAAAAGAAACAATTGCAGATAGATGTGAGCTTTTATGAGAATGGAAGCATAAAGTTGTATTTAAAACAAATGTGATTTTTGCATTGTTTATTCAGAGGCCAAGACAAAGATCAAACATAAAATCCTACATATGAACATTAAATGCAATCAGAAGGTTAGGTTACATTTAGAATGAAATGAAAGAACATGAAAGAAAATGAAAGAATGAAATAAAATAAAAATTTCCATTTAGTCATGATTTCATGCTAAAACAATAAGATTTATAACATAAAGCTGCTCTTACTATTCTTAGTAAATAATAGATTGGCAGCTGAAAAGAATTACTGTGATGAAAAGTGTGAGGTTCTTATGCAAGAAAAATTGTTACTACTTTAATAAATAAAACCAGAAAAATATGCTTATAAAACATTAGAATTTGTAAAATAAAACACAAAACATCTACCTTAAGAGCTACACTAGCAACTTTAAAAGATTCAAGATTTTGTACTGATAAATTTTTATTTATCCTCAGTAGTACTTTTTCACCTATTTATCCTCAATAGTATTTACTAATCTAAGATTCAAGATGTCATCGTTTTACTAGATTATATAGTGCCAAATTTGGATGCTAGGAGACAAATGCATTCCAATTATTTAAAGTTCACAGTTGTACAAGAGTTATTATTGCTGATTCAGTTTGTTTAGTACAATTCCAAAATCAATGCAAGTGGGGAAACAAATTGAACTTGTACTGATATTTGAGGGATTCCAATACTGTGTCTCTTAAAGCTTTAGCCCCTTAGGCATCACAAGAAATGAAACACATAATCAACTTCCAGTATATATCTGCCTTCATTAATCATAAACAGTAAGCAAACTGTGAACTTGCAGATTTATATTCTTTGTTGTTGCTTCATGTTTATGATTATTGTTGTTTATTCCCCACTGGATTTAACACTTTCAACAACTACAGAGTATAAATGGCAGAAAGTCCTTGGAGAAATGTAATCAGCAACTGTTTGCATGTGTATTCAAAACACTAATAAAAAAAATAACAACTCACCCTTTAACCTGCAAAATCAATCAAAATGTTATCACATAAAGTTTATGTATGTATTCATACTTTAATGACAAAAATAAGATAAAATTAGGAGTGAAGAAAGAAGAAAAAAATGAAAGCAATTTTTTGTAAGTATTCCTCATTCATTTGAATAACCTTTTGGCTTAGATACACTAAAGGAACTGTTTTAGAAAGGCTTGGGGGCCTTTGGCACAAGGGTACCCTTCTTGGGGTCATAGAAAACCACTGAAATGCAGAATTTCAGGCCAAGTGCAAGGAGATTTCCAGAGTCTGCACTGCTGGAACAAAGACCAGGTAAAGAAGATCAAAGATCATCAACTGCTCCAAACTCTCCCTTGACAACCACCTTAGCAACAAACACACTGGGGACTGGGTGGGCTCGGGTTGGAGCAGGGTAGATTGAGAGAGGTATTTGTGTGCTTAGGGCCCTCTCCACCCTGTCTCTTTTAGGTGCATATCTAATTCACCTCTCCTTTCCTTTCCTAATAACCTTGTTATATATATTTACTGTTTGTCTCCTCCTAAGTTCTTTACTGTGAGGGAAAGGTGACAAACCCAAAACACTTGGTAAGATTTAGGACTGTCTTTCCTGATGAAAGCAATTTCTCACTCCAGCCTGAGTGCACTGCTTCCTGAGAAACTGGATGGATGTTAGGCACGGAACACGAGGATGTTAGGCCCACATCCAGCTGGCTGTAAACTGCTGGACAGACCCACGGTTCTCCTTATTAAGCACAGGGGGGGAAAAACCTAGTAAAGAATCCTACTTTTCTTCTTTTATATTTTTCTGGGGGAGGGGGAGAATTTACCAGGAACAGGAGGAGGGAGGAATAGGAACTCAGTGCATTTCATTTTTGTTTTGGTCATATCGTGTGTTTAGGGGCCATACCCAGCAGTGCTCAGGATCAAACCTGGGTCAACCACATGAAAGCAAGTGCCCTAACTACTGTGCTATTGCTCTGGCCCTGAGTAAGAATTTTTTGGCTGTGGTATTTATTTATTTATTTATTTATTTATTTATTTATTTATTTATTTATTGTTGAATCACAGTGAAATACACAATTACAAAATTATTCATGATTGGGTTTCAGTCGTCTAATGATCCAAACACCTGTTCCTTCACCAGGGTACATATCCTTCCACCAATGTCTCTATTTTCCTTCTCCCCTCCCCGTCAATACCTGCTTCTATGGCAGGCATCCCCACTCCCCCCGCCTCTGTCTGTCTCTCTCTCCCTCCCTCCTTCCACCCACCTTTTGGGCCTTATGATTTGCAATACAGATACTAAGAGGTTATCAAATATATCCCTTTACCTACTTCAATACTCAGTTCCTTTCCAAACTGATCATTTTCAACTATTTTTGGGGGGGTTCACACCTGGCAATGCACAGGGGTTACTCCTGGCTCTAGACTCAGGAATTACTTCTGGTGGTGCTCAGGGGACTATAGGGGATGCTGGGATTCAAACCTGGGTTGGCCACATGCAAGGCAGACGCCCTACCTGTTGTGCTATCGCTCCAGCCCCATCATTTCCAACTATTATTGTCATACTGGTCCCTTCTTTATCTTACTTGCTCTTCGCCCCACACAAACTCTCTCTCTCTCCCTCTCTTTCTCACTTGTGGAAAACTTACAACCACTGACCAGTGCTCCTGGTAAGTTTTACCTGGCCTTGTAAATTAGTTTCATGCTATTTTTTTTATATCCCACAGATGATTGCAATCTGTATATATCTGTCTTTCGCCTTCTGATTCATTTCACTCAGCATGATATTCTACATGCCCAAGCATTTATAAGCAAATTTCATTACTTCATTTTTCCTAAGAGCTGTAGTATTCCATTGTGTAGATATACCATTGTTTCTTTATCCAGTCGTCTGTTCTTGGTCACTCAGACTGCTTCCAGATTCTGGCTATTGTGAATAATGCTGTAATGAACATAGGAGTGCAGATGACATTTCTGCTGTGTGGTTTTGGGCTCCCCAAGGTATATTCCCAGATGCGGTATTGCTGTGTCAAATTCAAACTCAATTTCTAGCTTTCGAGGAATGTCCATATTGTTTTCCAAAAAGGCTGAACCAATTGGCATTCCCACCAACAATAAAGGAGAGTCCCTTTCTTTCCTCATCTGCCCCAGCACTGTTTGCTCTTATTCTTTTGGATGTGTGCCAGTGTCTGTGGTGTAAGGTGATATCCCATTGTTGTTTTGATTTGCATCTCCCTGATGGTTAGTGATATAGATCACTTTTTCTGTGCCTTCTGGCCATTTGAATTTCTTCTTTGAGAAAGTTTCTGTTTATGTCTTCTCCCCATTTTTTGATGAGGTTGGATGTTTTTTTCCTTGTAAAATTGTATCAGAGCCTTATTTTTATTTAAAATTAGTGGTTTGTTATTTGGTGTTATTTGGTGAACCCAGTGTGCGCGTCCCAAATCCATCAATCTATCTATATATCCTCAATCCCTCATATTCTTTCTTCATTTTAATTTAAATTTTTTCCTGCCAATTTATTGCGAACCAATGCCAACTCAAAATTTGAGAATCAGAAAAATAGTTTAAAAAAAGCTGCAGGGCATTCTTTTCATGTGGTAAGCCATGTTTGATTCACACCATATGGTCCACCCCTTCCCACCGGGCAGCCACAGGGAAAGCTCCCCCCCAAAAAAAACAGATGATAGAATGGGCTACAGAGACAGTACAGTAGCTAGGTTCTTACTCTGCATGTTATCAACCTGGGTTCCATTCCTGGTACCACTTACAGTTCCAGAGCATCACTGGAGTGATCCCAGGGCAGAAAGTGAGGAATAAAACCTTAGCACCACTCAGTGTGACTCAAAACCCAAAGGAGGGGGGAAAATATGTTTGAAAAATTTAAGATAGCATCTAATTTTAAATTATTCAAAACTAAATTTGTATTTCTTTTTTTAAAAAAAGTGACCTATTAATCCAGTACTCAATAATACTAATTAGAAGGAGGCAACATATATTAATTTCTATATCAACAGAGAACTAGTTTAGAAAAATTAAACTCTACAGTGCACTTCAACTTACAATGCTTATTGTTTTAATATAAGGCTATCTGGTATGAGGAAAATGATTTGATTCAAGAACTGAGATGATAATTTGATTTTTTGGGAGGGAGTGGTGGGGTGGCACACCCAGCAGTGATCAGATCTTACTCCTGACTTTATTCTCAGAAATCACTCCTGGCGGTGCTTGGTGAATCATAGCACAGCCGGTAGGGTGTTTGCCTTGCACACACAGCCAACCTGGGTTTGATTCCTGCATCCCTCACGGAGAGCCTGGCAAGCTATTGAGAGTATCCCGCCCACATGGCATAGCCTAGCAAGGTACCTGTGACGTATTTGATATCCCAAAAACAGTAACAAGTCTCACAATGGAGACGCTACCGGTGCCCGCTAGAGCAAATTGGTGAACAGGACAACAGTGATATGACAGTGATAGAGTGATTGTTTTTGTTAGCAACCATAATACTAAATTAGATACCAAAGTTGAGATTGTACAAATATAACTTCTACCTAATTAAAAAGATTTTAAAATTTTCCACCAGTATATATTTTTCCATGGGTTTTCATTATATGATCTTTTAATTGCAGATGTTTCCACTATTCCCATTTTATTGAGTTCTTAATCATTAATGGAGTAGCTATATTAGGTGATATCTTAAGATTTATTGATATTGTACGCATTTTGCAGATACCATATCTAATGTAATATTTTAGTTTTGATTTTGAATCAGTGATATTTGACAATTAGATTTTGTAACTTTCCCCCTTTTGCACTCTCTTGTTGATATATATTGTTGATTTTGTTTTTGATTCTTTATTGCTAGCTCTCCTTTTCAAGGTATTGTAACCTTCATTTTACATTTTATGCATGGCTACTTTCAACATGTACTGACAAATTAGTCAATAAAGATATAAATAAATCCAAATTGGTAAAGAAATAAAAATATATTACTATTTTGGATAACATATAATATGTTGAAACATTATGAACTCACAAAAAACTAATGGAAATAATACATGTGATAAAATTTAAGGATCAAAAATCAATCAACTGCATGTCTATTGCATTCTACATAAAATAAATATACTGCATGTCCACATGCAATGATTTGGAAACAAGGGAAATTAAGAGGTTCGTCTAATTTACAGATGAATATATATTCATATATCTATATATGTATATATTATCTGAGTGTAACCCTAACAAAGGAGATCAAAGACCTATTCACTGAAACTATGAAGCATCACACAAACACAAAAAAATCAATGAGAAGTAGAAAAAACTAAAATGGAACCATATTTATATATTGAAAGAGTAATCTTGCCTATGGATAAGCGATAGCACAGCAGGTAGGGCATTTGACTTGCAGACAGACAACCCGGGTTCAATTCCTCTGTCCCTCTCAGAGAGCCCGGCAAGCTACTGAGAGTATCCTGCCCTCACGGCACAGCCTGGCAAGCTACCCATGGCATATTCAATATGCCAAAAACAGTAACAGGTCTCACAATGGAGATGTTACTGGTGCCTGCTCAAGCAAATCAGTGAACAATGAGACGGCATTGCAGTGCTAATTTTGCCTAAGTATTTACTTTGGCAAGGCAAGTATAGGTTCAGTAAGATCCCCAGCAAGCCACCAATGTCATTTTCTAAGGACATAGAAAAAATGTCTAAGATGTGGACAGAAGCACAAAGGCTCACATAACCAAAGTCATCTTCAAGCAAAAGAAGAAAGCTGGAAGCATCACACTCTCTGATTTAAAACTACGTTATACAACAGTTGTAATCAAACCAATATTTATAGCATTACAAATGGGCATGTAGACACAATAGTCTGCCTATTTTGTAATTGTCTTTTTCATTAGAAGTTTGAACATGTCATTGTCATTGCCATCCCGTTGCTCATCTATTTGTTCGAGTGGGCACCAGTAACGTCTCTCATTTAGAGACTGATTGTTACTATTTTTGGCATATCCAATATGCACTGGTAGCTTGCCAGGCTCTGCCTCGCGGGCTCGATACTCTCGATAGCTTGCCAGGCTCTCCAAGAGGGACAGAGGAATCGAACTCAGGTCGACCACATGAAAGGTGAACGCCCAACCGCCGTGCTATTAATATTTTCCATCAGGCTATTATTTGGAAAATCAGCATTATTTTTTTAAAAACATTTATCTTATAAGGTAGTTCACAATATTTGGTTACATTTAATATTCAAACACCAATTCCATCACGATTACATCTTCCCACCACCATAATTGGGATGTTTCCATTCCAAATCCCAATCCCTGTCAAAAAGCAGAACCCAAATAATGTATTTTGTATTGTTTGTTATGAAAAACCACTGAAAATGCTACAAAAAATTTTCCATAGAGGAAAGAATGTGAAGATGGTTCTATTTTGACAGGGCCATTAGGACCTTCTATAACACTAACATGTTGTTAAAGGTTGAGCTTATGAACTTTCATATATATCTGTAAATATGTCTGCAAATATATGTGTATATATATTTATTTTATTTTTATTTTTTTAATTTTTTTTTGCTTTTTGGGTCACACCCGGCGATGCACAGGGGTTACTCCTGGCTTTGCACTCAGGAATTACCCCTGGCCATGCTCAGGGGACCATATGGGATGCTGGGATTTGAACCCGGGTCGGCCGCGTGCAAGGCAAACGCCCTACCCGCTGTGCTATCTCTCCAGCCCCAATGTGTATATATATTTATGTCAGTGTGTGTGTATGTGTGTTTGTTTGTATTTCCCTCTATGATTGGTTGCCTACTATTTGAACCTCATCAAATGTGGTATGGTAATCTTGGAGAATGTGTAGAGTGTGTCGTACGATGTGTGGCTGTGCGGTCCAGGAATAGTTCACTTGTGTGTGCGAGTCAGACCGAGCATGTGGGGAGCTGCCTGGAGTGTGGAGGCAGTTGGATTCTGGAAGTTTTCAGCTGCCAGGGCTGGGTCCCTTGAGGTGGGGAGGGGTCTCACCTGCCCCGCTCTAAGGCGCCCCACCTGGTGCAGGGTCTGGTGACATGGCTATGACAAGTGTCATGTTATGCTCCTTTCCGGGAGAGAAGAACGTGCTATCTGGATGGTGGTCAATGATGAGATTATTTGGTGCCAGCCAGAAGTGGCTTATGGGTATGATCCCTGGTCATCAGAGACAGGGAGAAACGGGCAGAGGATCTCCGCTCCCAGTCCTGTTTAACTCAGAGTTCCCAGTCACGGAGTTCTGAATACCTGGGTTTTATCAGACTTCACTCATGGGTGAGGCTCAGCGAGCATGTAGAGAATGGCCTTGATTGTGGCGGTGGTTGGATTCTGGAGGTTTACGGCTGCCAGAGCTGGGTCCCTTGGGGTGCTGGTGGATCATTGTCATCAGCCACCATACAGCTCCACGCCCTTCTCTCCTGGAAAGGAGCATAACAAGATGCTCCCCATAGCTAAGCCACTAGACCCATGCCAGACTGTTTCATTGGGCCGCCCCAGAGGGGGCTCGGTGAGAGCCCTCCCAGCGTTATTTTTATTTTAGCATTTTTAAAGGTTAAAAATTGTTTTAAGTTTAAACCTGTTTTATCTAGACATTTTAAACTTTCTTCTATTTCTTACATTTTTCTTGGTATGCCAAAGTTTTCTTGGTCTGGTGTTATTTGTATGCTTAAACCTTGCAAAATTTATTTAACATGTGGTCTGTATTTTGTCAGTTAGAGAAGATTTTAAGCCATAATTCTTTAATAATTGTCTTTATCCTAGTTCCTGTCTTCTTTCCTGGGAACTTAATTACAAATGTGGCAGCTATTTCCATCTTGTTCCATTTATCTCTTTTGCTCTTTTCTGAATTTTTATTTTCTTTTCTGTGAACTTCAATTTTATATTTGTTCTACCAATTATCATATCTGACTAATAATCTTCTTGAGATATGTTGTAGTTTTTGAGTTAAATTTCCATTTCTATAATTTCTAGGTTTTTTCTAATACCATTTCTAATGCCATTTTAAAACCATTTTTCAATTCTGAGAAATCCTTTCTTTTATTCTCACTGATTGATAGAGTAAAATTAAGTACTCTTAGTCTAAAAATAAGATTCTTGGAAGCTCTGTGTCAGTATGTTAGGAAGCTGATTTTTTAAGAATGTTTCCGTCTCTTAGAATATAATTTTCAGTGGTCCCAAACTGTGTATAAACCTGTATTTCTTGTATCAAAGGAAAATTGTGTGATATGATTGTGCTCACTTTTCTTCCAGTAAGAATATATGCTTTTCAACACATATCAGCATTTTATTTTCCTATAGATGATAGTCTTAAATATGATTATATGTCATACATGAGAGAAAATGTTGGCATAGATATTTGCTTTGTTTTCTATTTGGACAGAGAATGAGATTAAATTAGGTCAAAGATAAAGTGCGAACATTGTATAGTTGGGAAATTATGAAAAATTGAGTTATTAAGTGCATAAGAAATATAAATGAGAAATCCCAAGTATTTATGTGGATTCTTCAGTGAACATGAGAATATGTCACAAAAATAGTACTCAACTTCAAATATCTATCAAACTTAAATTGTGTGAACGTTTTATCACTGTACCAATCAAGAAATAAGTGATAGCCATTTCTTTACTTCTCTACTCAAAGTCAAAGGTAGAGCGTTATTTCATCATGAAGAATGTCATCTTGAAATACATGAAAAGTTTGAATAGCTTAAGAAGAATACAAAGTTTTTAAACCCATCTTTACATTTATCTTTTCTTGAATCATGAATAATCTAGAAAATCAGAGTACTATTTTAAGTATTTGAATTACATTTTAAGGAAATTAAAAACTTTCCTTTAAAAGGTAGTTATTTTCAAAATAATAGTTATATTACAGTGGTAAAATTCCCCGAGTTATTATTAAGTTAAACATTCATAGAATAACATTTAAATTTGGAAAATTGATAAATACAGGTGTATATATAAGAAACCTTACTCCATGCATAGATATGTAGACATATATAATTGTAAATCTATTGATAAACATTTAAATCAATATTACTTTAATTATCATATTATTTTTGTAAAACCAGGTTGACTTTGATCTTTAATTTCTACTCTGTTTTTTTTATCAAGTTTATTTTAGCAATTTTGTACTGCATACAAAGTAGAATATTTGCTAACTCAAAGGAAAATTGGAATGATGATTTTATTACGATAACAGTGTATAAGTTATGTTTACTTCAAATAGGCATTCTATCACAAACAAAATTCCAGTTTGCAAATAGTAAATTTCATTTTGCATATGCTGGAAAATTAGCATTTAGACATAAATATTAAATATAAATGTATACAGTATAGTTATTATGAATTAAATTACCAAAATAAGATAATTACCACTCAAAACTCCCATAGATAATTAGTAGACTGATTATTTTATTGGCTTTGTTTGGTTCTATTTTTAATAACCTAGAAATGACAGTTTAAAACTGAGATCTTATTTTAGATTTATAATTAAACACCTTAAACTGTGATTTGAAGTTTCACAAGACTTGTTAATTTTTACAATATTAAAATTTCTTATATTTTATATATGTCTGCACTTTTACATTCCAGAAAAGGAGTGAAATCATTAAGAACACTCTGTGTTGTTAGCCTAAAGGCAAGCAGCAATCACCAGCAATATAATAGTAAGTCTAATATTTAAGAAGTTAGTTTCTAGGATTTTGCAGACCTAAGATGTTTGGTGAGTTTTAATAAGACAAAGTTTGAGGTACTTTTAAATTTATCCTGTGCTGAAAATTTTTGTATAACTATCAATATCTCAGTTACCTTTTGATACTAAATAAAGTGAAATCTCTGGTTTCACAGCAAAATTTGCAGAACTGGTTTCATAGAATACTATTGATAGTGTATTCTATATTATTCTCTGTTATACATGCATATTTATAATGAAGGTTATACCAATATAATCTTGTGGTTTAAGGCATATAAAATATAACTGTGTTTTTAGCCAGAAATTATTATATAGAATTAATTAATGATTCTCCAAATGAATCATATTAAATATGAACTTGAATATTTTACTTGAATATTTTACTTTACTTGAATATTTTACTTTGTTTGAATATAGATTGTTTTTCCAGAGATTACTTAAAAACAAACATAATTTTAGATTATATTTTGGAAATATTCTCTTGTTTTGGGAATGTGACTAGATGGAACCTATTTCTTTATTAGTAGCATAATAATATCTTCTCTGAAGAAAGGAAAATTTCTTTTCGTTGTGCTATATGTATTTGAATTTGTATATTCTGCGAAAACATTTTCTAAAGCGTGGGGTCAATTCTACAAAATTTAAAGCATTTTTGTCTAATATTCCATACACTACACTTTTATTTGCATTAATTTATTTACTATCACAACAATATCAGAACTAAGTATTACTTTCCCCAGCTTATACTAGATAAGACTGAAGGACTAGTAATAAATCATCACTGTCTCGGTTTTAAAAAATAAATCTTACCATTTACAGTAACTTAGATGGCATGTGAGATAATTTTGCTAAATGAAATAGGTCAGAAAGTAGAAGGCAAAACAGATTGTTTGATCCATTTGTGAAATATAAACAAAATAACAAATAAAATAACAAAATAACAAAAAAACAAAAAATAAAAAACAAAACAAAACAAGCAAAATACAATTTATTTGCTTGTTTTGTTTCGTTTTATCTAGATAAAACAATACTAGATAAACCTGTGACCAATAAATGTAAAAAAGAAAAAAGAAAGAAAAAGCTTCATGCAATGAAAGTGTAAGATACCTGTATGATAATCTATTTATAACCATGCAGTACATTAATTTATCTGTGAAATTATGTCATCTTTAAAATTATTTTTGAAAGTCATACATAGATCAGATCCCATTTGATAGCATTAACAACAGGGAAATGAGGGCACAAATGTGAAGACAGAATCTTAAATTATTATTTTACACATTGACTTTATTGCATACTGAACTATAGTACTGTTGCTTTTGCAGTAAGTTCAAGCGTTAAAAGTATTTGTGTTTTTTCTTACATTTATTATAATACCATAAACTTAAATTACACTGTGGTATTAATATGAAAAGACACTTATGATGCTATAGCTGCTTCCAAACTTCTAATCAGCTGATGTAAACTAAATATACTTATAATGTAGTATGGTATTTAAAACATATTTCTTTTCCTTTTAGTTTCAATAACTTTCTAGATTATTTTATTGTAAGAAGCAGAATTTTTTATCTGATACATATTTAATAATCTGACATATGCTACCCAAGTATGTTGTCAATAAGGCAGGCTAATAGTAGTTATATTTGAAAAGTTTTTGTTTTCTTATGTATGAGGTTTAGTTCTCATAGTTTTTGTTCTGTTCCAGGCTCACCAGCAATCTGAAGGATAGCTTAATTATAATCTATGAAATAAGCAAGTATGTCAAACTAAAAAAAATGATACCTTAGGTTCTCTGTTTGCATACTATTTCCAAAAATGCATCTCCTTTTTAAGAGCAGTTTTTGGTCTTTGGGAAAGCTATTACATTGATAGAATTCAAATTCACATTATTATTTATGAAGTTTTTCTTCCAAATGTCAGCTCACAACGAAATCTTACACAATAAACTGATAAACAGAACCAATAATGGTGTCTGTTTATAAATGCCCAAAACTTTCATGCTTTCAATTTAGATATGTAAATTATATGAAAAGATAGTAAGCTCTTAAAGCATACTTACCTTTCCCTATGTTTATTTTGTTGTTAGTCAGTCAATATGTTTAGTGAAATTCTAAATACATAAGTATTGATAAACACTTCTTTAAATAAGTAATACATATAATTATGATCAGTGACAAAAGCTGATATAAAACATAAATGAGTGAATGTGAAACATATAAATTGTTGAATGGATATTAGTATTTGAAAGTAAATTTTAACTAATAATTTGCAAAAATGAAAACTATGCCCATTTTTAGATTAGGAAAGATTTCTGTCTAGTGCAAATCCTATATTACTGAGACTTTTCTGGAAAGACTATTTCAAAGACAGCAAATTTTATGTTAAAAATGAAATTAAATGATCTCAATCATGAAATGGTTTAAACATCAATATTATTATAATTCTAAAGAAAATAGATCAAGTCCTTTAAAGACCAAATCTTACATTTTTTTAAAGTTTAAATAATTGAAAGGGATGGAGCAGATGCTTTGCATGTGCGAAGGGTCTGAGTTCTATCTCCAGTGTTGTGTCCGCACCTTGCAGAGCCATTCATTAATAATCCTCGTGATCCTTGAGATCTCTGGTTGGTTCCAGAGTCTGAACAGAAATATCTGTCCTATTCCACTGCACCATTGTGTGACGTAAAAACAACTGTGGTCCTTGAGTCACTGAATATCATTAGGTTGCCCCTGTTGAAAAAAAAACGGATTTTTCAGTAGGGAATATCACATAAAGTTAAAGTTTAAATTAAAGGAAGCAACGAAGATGTTTTGTCACAATGTAAAAGTAGGAAAGAGCCTACTATAAATTCTTGGTAGTTTTGAAACTATAATATTCCTAGGTTATATACCTACACTCTCACAGTGTTCTCCTCATATATATTTTTATTTGCCTTTGTCATATTTGTACTCACCTTACAAATGATTAAAATATAACAAATAGTTTTCCTGATGAACTTTGTTATATAACTTGATAATTAAAACAGATAACAAAGTAAACAAAATGATTAGTATTGAATTAATATGCATTGTTTAACTACTCTTTTGGACTCCGTTTTATATTATAAAGCGTTAAAATTATCCTAGACAGAAAAGAAAACTCAATGGGCTGAGCACATGCTTTGCATGCAGGAGGTCCAAATTCAACTCCCAGTGCTTCATGCTTTTAATACCAACAGAATTGACCCCTGAGCTCGAAACTGGAGTAATCCATAAGCAGTGGGATATATCCAAAAATGAAAGACAAAAAATTGCCATAATTGGCAATCAATTTAACTTACTTAAATATTATTTCTTTTGCCTCAGTGAGTTAGAGACCACAATATGATTTATACACAAGCTAAAAATTATAGGTTGAAGTGTTATGCATGAACTGCAAAGACTAATAAAAAATCAGTTTCATTTTTCTGTTTCCCGTGGAATAATACCATTACTAATGATTTAACATTTTGTCATTCTAACTACAACAAAATAAAACACTATCAAAGACTAGTGGTTATTCAATAGTAATTGGTACTTTGTCAAGATACTTATTAGCCATTAAACCCAATTAATCATATATTATTATATGCTACTCCTGAATGGAACTGAATTTGAATTGTCATGTGGCATAACTTTTTATTATGATAATTGTAAACTTGCTAAAGGCAATTTAGAAGCAAGAGTAAAGAATATAACCTTGGCCTCATCCCAACCAGGTATCGGCCCGGTACTCAGGGCTCCTTCCCGGAGGCATGGCTGTGGGACCTTCCCAGTGGGTTTTTCACCTGAAACTTCGGGGAGCAGGGACTGAGGCATACCACATGCACCAATAGCTGCAAAGTTCCAGGGGGTGTCTTTCCTCTTCCCATCCAGGTATTTGCTCAGTACCCAGGCCTCCTTCTTGGAGCCACTGTCGCATTAGCAGCCTCGAGTTTTTCTCCCCCTCCATATTCCATAAGAACCATAAGTTATCCTCTTAGGTGGAACTTTCACTAGGGCAGCTTAACCACCAGAAACACATTAGGCCAATAAGTCATTAGCCTCACCTCAATTAGTACTGCACCAAAAACACAAAAGTAGCAGTGTACGTGAAGGTCCAAACTACACAGGTCACAATGGTAAAGCAACACAGAAGCCCACTAAGCTTACTTAGTGAAGAGGCTAGCCCAGAAGACCCCAACATTAATGAAGTGCTAGACAACCTCTCTGATAAGGAATTTAGAAGGGAGCTACTGAAGATGCATACGGAGCTAAAAGAAGTAATGGAAGACACTGCCAAAAAAATACAAGAAGATTTGAAAGTTGAAATGAGGAAAATGCAAACATAATTACAAATGGAAATGTCAGATCTGAGAAACCTGGTAGGAGATTGAAAAACTCAGTGGAAGGTCTCAGCAGCAGAGTAACAGCTGCTGAGGAGAGAATCACTGGGCTCAAAGATGAAGTGCAGAGACTCTTTCCAGACAAGAGAAGAGAATGGAAAAGAGATTCACAATCCAGGAACAGATGTCAAGAAAAGACTGGGATGAAGCCAAGAGGAGTAAGATAAGAATTATTGGAGTCCAAGAGGGAAAAGAAAAAAACCCTGATGAAGAAGAAACCATCAAAGATATCACTGCTACATTTCCAGAGCTGAAGAACACATACGACCACATACAGGAGGCCCAAAGGGTACCAGCTAGAAAAGATACAAATTTAAATACCCAAAGACACATCCTGATCAAAATGATGAAAACTTTAGACAGAAACAAAATTCTGAAAGCAGCAAGATCAAAGAAAGAAATTGCCTATAAAGGAGCATCCTTAAGACTCACAGTCAACTTGTCTGATGAAATCCTCACGGCCCCAAAACAATGGTGGTATATAGTGGAAAAAACTCAATCAAATAAATGCCTCATCAACAATACTTTATCCAGCTAGACTTTCATTCATAACAGAAGGAACAACACACAGTTTTACAGACAAACAACTGCTCAGGAACTTCATAGACTCAAAACTATGGTTACAAAAACAACTAAAGGGTCTACTTTAAGACAAGACAACCCCTCAAATACCCCAAATTTCAGCATAAAGATGGGACAAAACCCCATAAAAATAGTCTCTCTCAACATCAATGGGCTAAATGCACCAATTAAAAGACACAGAGTGGCAGGATGAATCAGAAAATTAACCCAACATTCTGCTGCCTTCAAGAAACACATCTTAACAGTCAGAGCAAACTCAGACTCAAAGTCAAAGGCTGGTAAACAATCCTACAGGCAAACAACTCCCATAAAAAAGTTGTGGTGGCCATTCTGGTATCAGACCACATCGATTTCAGAATGAAGAAGGTCACAAGGGACAGTGAAGGTCATTTCTTATTGCTCAAGGGATCTGTACAGCAGGAAGACCTTTGAAGACAAAATGTATATGCACCTAATGAGGGACCAGCAAAATACTTAAAACAACTACTCATAGACTTGAAGAAAGATATCAATAGCAACACAATATTAGTGGCAGAGCTCAACACCGCTCTATTACATCTCGATGGGTCAACCAGACTCAAGCTTAGCAAGGACATACTTTATCTGAGGGAAGAAATGGAAGAAAGGGGCTTCATCCTCAAAAAGCTAAATACACATTAGTCTGCAGTGTGCATGGGCCATTCTCCAAGATAAATCACATGCTGAGCCACAAAACATACCTCCATAAAATTAAGAAGATAGAGTTTGTATCAACTATCTTCTCAGATCATGATGTGCTGAAAATAGAAGTAAATCACACACAAAAACAGAAAATCAAATCAAATACCTGGAAATTAAACATCTCGCTATTGAACAACGAAAAACTTAAAAAGGATTTCAAAGAGAAAATCAAAAGATTCCTGGAAATGAACAAAAATCTGGACACGAGTTACCAAATAAAAAAATAAAGAAAAAGAATCCAACCTTGGTTACCAGTTGGGCAGAACTAGTTGGCAGTGGTTATGGTGGTGCTAAAATTCTTGAGCTCTTTTTAATGACAGCTATTAATTTTCTATCCTTTAATGACATTAGTTGTTCAATGCAAAACACAAAGGTTATGCCCTCTGAGAAAGAAGATTCAAAGTTTGCTGTAAGAGAACAGATTTCTTTCTGTTATTTGGAAAACTACTGTAATATTTGTATCTTTGAAAACATTTGGGAATATTCAAAAATAAATTATCATGGAGTTTTGTATATGTGTATAAAATTTAAAAATTAAATTGAGTTCATATTTATTTGAAATATATATTGCACAAAATTATTGATGATTTCATTCTCAAACACATGTAGTATGAAGCAAAAATTATGACTTTATGGATAAAATGTGATTATCACTCTCACTAAGAGCTCTTATTTTTGATAGGAGACCCTAGAATTTTTACTCTATTATTGTTAACTATTTATAATTTTATATTAAGAAAATTCATAAATTGTTATATTTCCCAAATGGATTATATTTTCTGATTTACAAAACCATATTATTTAATTACAATAAGCCAATCCCTGTTTTAGTGAATAAGAAAAAATATCATATATATGTACAAAGAATATATTTATATATATGTACAAAGAAACTCTGTCATATAGAGTCAGATTTGAATGTGGTGATGGAACAAACTATAGCATTCTGAAATCCTATAAGGACTTGATCACAGAATAAAAAATATTAGGAGAGTTTATTTCAAGCAAAAGACTTGGATAATGAAAGACCCTGAAGCTGGAATGAGATATTTGGATCTTGCCATTTGATTATGATGTGTGTAATTCTGTTTAAGTTTATTTTGTTTGATGCTATTTGGATCTCCTGAATCAGTACCAAGAGCTCTCTTTCAGATTGGGGAAGGCTTGACTATTATCTAATTCACCAGTCATTCTCCTTTCTCTCTTTCTGGAACCTATAATTTGAAATATATTTCTCCTGCTATTTTCCATTAAATATCTTAAATTTTCTTCACTTAAAAATTATGTTATGTAATCTCTTTATTGTTATGTGACTCATCTTTAAGGTCAGTGATAAGATTCTCAGCATCTTCCATTCTGCCTCTAACTCTGTTTCTCTATGCATTAGTTTCTTCATTTCTGTTCCAATGAGCTCTGTAATATTTTCCCATCAATATTTCTTTGAGCTTAATGTATTTGTGTTCCAAATATTTTCTCAGATCAGTGAATATTGAGAAGATTGCTGCCATGAAATTATCCTCTGACACCACAGAAAGTTCTAATATGTTTCAGTAATTTTTGGGCTTCTATTGCCATTCACTGATATATTTCTTTATGTATTTTTTATTTATTCCTGGTGGTCTGAGTTCCAGGTGGTCTGAGAGTGACTTCCCATAGACATAAACAAGCTTGTGCCCATGACTGCACTGAGTTCTCAAAGCCACCACTGCCTTCTTCAGATTGTTCAGCAAGACTGGTATCAGTGGAGGTAGGCCTAGAATTTTCTCTAGGTAATGTTGGGGAATTCATCCAGGAGCATTCAAGTCTTTGCAGGGTCACCTTGCAACATCGCCATAGGTAGAACTCTATCCAGTATGTTCTCTCCATGCTGTGGTGGGGAAGGCAAGCCAAAGCCGTTGTGAGTTTTTGTAGTATTTACCTGGTAAGACTAGCTGGAGTGGATCTAGATAATTTTTTTTCAGTTCATAGACTTATTTCTCATCAGCGTCTTTCCCTCCCTTCCTACCCTTCCTTCCTTCCTTCCTTCCTTCCTTCCTTCCTTCCTTCCTTCCTTCCTTCCTTCCTTCCTTCCTTCCTTCCTTCCTTCCTTCCTTCCTTCCTTCCTTCCTTCCTTCCTTCCTTCCTTCCTGCCTTCCTTCCTGCCTTCCTTTCCCATGAGAGATACAGTTACAAAGTTGTTGATGATTTGGTTTCAGTAATACAATGAAACTGGACTTTTAAGAATGTTGAAAGAGACAACTCTTGCAGGAAGGACAGTTGGGGCTTGGTTCAACAATGCAACAGTCAAACAGAACTGAAATGGAGCAGTGTGCATGAAATGTTTGCAGAGAGAATGGAGGAAAGCTTATTGATAGGAATATCAAAAGATATTTGTGCCAATTTATCAACAAAGGTAGTATCACTTTTTTTTCCGAGATGAAAAATTTGAGTCTGTTTTTCAAAATTTATACTCTATCTCATGTTAAAAGCTAGTTCTAAAATGTTATTTTATGAATTAACGTTTAAGTTAATTTTAATAAAATGAATAAGTTTTGGAAAAAACAATTTTTTTTACAGAGAGTCTCTTGTCCACCTGCCTGGCTGTCTTCCCCAGGGCCCCTTGGAGGCTATGGGCTCCTGCTTCCTTCCCTGCCCCGAGCAGAGCTCCCGACAGCTGAAAACCACTGGAACCTAGCTACAGCCATGCTAGTGGCCCTTCTCCACACGTTTGGACAGGCCTCACGCATGAAGGTACTGGCAGAGGAATCCAGGTGTATGTAATCCCATCAACGGCCAACATCCAGAGACTTAAAAGCAAGCTCCCAGAAGCGAGGCTGCTAAATGGCTGCCGGATATCTTGTAGCCTACTTCTCCCACGGGAGAAACTGGCAAGCTTCTGAGAGTTTCCTGCCCACATGGGACAGCCTTGCAAGCTTCCCTTGGTGTATTCATATGCTAAATCCAGTAACAAGCTGGATCTCATTCCCCTGATCCTGAAACAACCTCCAGTGCCACATCGTTGGGAGGGCTGAGTCCAGAGAGACTTCTAAGATCTCAGGGAAAGGACAAATGAGAGATTACTGAGCCCGCTCACAAGAAATCAATGATTAATGGGATTTTGTGATCGTGATCGTGAATAAGTTTTGCCAATTTCTATTGATATAATTGAGTAATTCATCGTATATTATTAATTATATTAATAACAATTTTAGAATCACATACAAAATTTCTATTGTTGTCTTATTTCATAAAGAACTAAAACAATCTATTAGCATTGTTTCTCCAACTTTTATTCCTACAATCTTCTCTGATATTTTAAAATATGTTTTATTTGGTTTTTGCACAGACATTAACAAAATCATTCAAAATATTATCATTGCTACCTAATATTAAATCATTAAAATGTTTTGTGGAGCAGATGTTTAATTTTTCATATTTAAACACTCATGAGATTTGTTTTGACTTGTATAAAAAATATTTTGCGTTGCTAAAATTGAAGAGTTATATATAATTTTAAGAATAGTGAAAGACTTCATCAAATATTTTCTAAAAATATTTAGTAAATCTATGGCAAAAATATAAGTTTTGGTACTGTTTCCTAGCAGCACCATGATTTTGAATATTTAATATGTTTTTGGTATTAATATAAAATTACATGTCATCTGGGTTTACGGGTGGTGGAGAATGGGCACTGGTGAAGGGATGGGTTCCCAAACTTTGTATGAGGGAAGTATAAGCACAAAAGTGTATAAATCTGTAACTGTACCCTCACGGTGATTCTCTAATTAAAAATAAATAAATTAAAAAAAAATAGTGCCAAAGAGCTCCCAGTTGGTGGTCATTCTGGGAATTCTATTCTTAAACTTTGCAGCCCTTTCTCCCTGCTCTGTGAAGTAGAATTTCACATGAAGGAGACGGTGGTCTGATCCCATTTGGAATTTTGGGACAACATGAGATCGGTTGGCAAAACTGTCCATTGAATATGATGTGGTCAATTTTGTTGTGGAACTGTCCACTGAAAGACTCCCATGTCCAACATTTAGATTCAGCCTTCTGGAACTGCGAGTTACCATTGATGGTCTTGGTCAACATGATGAACTCAGACAGTCTCTCACCCTGTTAATTCCATTCTAGGTCATCTGTCCCAATGTGGAGTTCTTTGGGTAACCTTCTAGGTCCTATCTTGGCTTTAAAATCACCGACGAGGACCTTGTAGAAGGCTTGGTCTTCTTTATAGTACTTCTACAGCTCCATGTAGAACTCTCAATTTCTTCTTCATCGTAGTTGGATGTCAGTGTGTAGACGATGAAGATAAAAACTGCTGGCAATGAGCCACATCTATTCAAATGTAAGCGTTTGATTCAGGTTGTTAGGCATTTGAACAAATCAATGCTTATGGCCAAGTTTGTGTTGATGAGGACACCAATGCCACCGTTGCCTCTATTGTCGCATTTTCGGAGGAACAGTTCTTCTCCAGTGTCGAAAACGGCATGATGTGATTGATGTCTTCTTGTCTCGATCAATCCAGTGATGTTGTACTTGATCTTCTGCACTTGCACCATCAGATTCTTGATGGATGCTTCCGATACCAGCGTATGTGCATTAAAAGTGCAGACAGTCAAAAAAAAAATTACATGTCATAAAATAATTGTAGTTGCTTTTATAAATATGACAGCACTTTCATTGTAACAGTGAATAATATGCTGATATAATGATAATATAATTATATTATAAAATATTAATATGATAATATTATATATAAAGTTTAAATATTGCAGTTAGGTAGCCTTTTTAAGAATCACTATCATTACTTTCTAATAAATATCAAGATTCCTCCACATATTTTCAAAATGTGATGGTTCATTTATTTTAGATACTCAAATAATATTCTACTTTATGGATATAGAAAATCTATTTATCCTTCTAACTTGCCAGATACAAGGCCAAAGAGAAAAAATGTAGATATTACTATTCATCTTTTTCTTAATTTTTGGATGCAGCATGTTAATTTTATTATCCACACTCTAGAAGCAAATATTCATCTTTACAGGTGCAATGGCCAAATTTAAAAAATTTAAGTTGTCATTCCTTATAACTCATTGAGTTTCCTATTTGCAAGAAAAGGAGGAAAGAGCTTCAGTCATTTTAGTGTGCTTGCAAAACACTCGCTGAAATGGATTTAATTTTTTTCTAGATAATTTTAAAGACAATTGGCAAGCTTGAGTAATGTCTAAGATTAATCAAATATAGAACAATTCAAGTGTTCCTGATTAAAATAAAAGTCCTTTTCTATAAGAAAACTGACTCTTTTCAAAAAATGCATCCTTTAAGCATTTAATCATCAGAAAATTACATTTATTCACAATTGGGTTTCAACATGTATGGTGCTTCAATCCCTTCACCTGTGTCCATTTCCCTTCACCAATTTCCCACCCAGTTGTACGCCTCTATGAGGGGCACTTGTGTGTGCATGTTTGTGCATGCATGTGTGTATGTGTATATGTGTGTGTATGTGTGTGTGCATGTTAGTTTGTACTTTGCTCTGTGCTTTACAGAAATGTTGCTGACAGTGTTTCACACATAACTCTGTAAAATACTTCTACTAATTATTAGATGAATTATTTAGCACAAAGAAATGAGTGAAATTTTGGCAGGTTTAGTTTCAAACATTGTGAAAACAATTTCATGGAAAAAACATGGTGAAACTCAACTGCCTATCACAAGTTACTTATGACTTTTTGTTGTTGATTTATTTGTGAAACTGGCATGAAGAAAAAAAGAGAACTTGCCTTGGTTAGTCTTCGGGAGAAAATGGTTTACACTGGTTTAGTCTAGGTTGAGATTTGTGTTTGTTTTGGGGTGGCACCTACAAGGTTCAGGGGTTACCCATGGCCTTTTGCTTGGGGAATATTTCCAGCACTTCTAGGAGGACCATATGTAATACAGGGGACAGAAACTGGGTCAGTCACAAGCCATGTGGAAGTTCCCAACTCACTGTACTAATTTCTACCCAAGGTCAGCTGAGAATGTGGAAATGGTGATTTATTTGTAGCCTTGCCTTGTTTTCTTGCTATTCATTAGAAATACACCATGTGTAAATTGTTAGTCTTGTGTACTTCTTTATCATTTGTCAGTTGGTATTTTTAAAAAATTAGTAGACCTTCATGGTAGAGAGAGCTCTCCTCTTCTTAAGTGTGATTTCCAGCCATCAACTGAATTATATGCTTCTTAAAGTAATATACTTCAGAACTCAGATGGTTGTCAAATGAATTCTTTCCCATTTAAATAATGTCTCATCATAATTTAAATACTGATTTCAACTGCTAACCATCAAATTGATTGTTAATTAAACATTTTAATATTTGTAATGCATGGAAACAGTTGCTCTGCGGATGGTCAAGGAAGTACAAAGTGATTTTCTTTGAAGATTCTTAAGACAATGGCAGTTGGCTTTGTCCCTTTCTCGTTTGATTCTATTTTCTTTCTATAATTTAAATGTAACTGAAAATAGCTCAATAGGAAACAAAGATTTATACTGACAAATAGAGAAAACAAAAAATACAATACAAAACTATTTGTATATATAAATATATTAAACATATGTAAAACTATACATATATATATATAAATATATTAAGCATATATAGTAAAGTCAGTACCAGGCTGTTTTCACTCAGGGTGCCCCAGAGGGGGTCAGGTGAGAAGCCTCCCCGCACCAAGGGACCCAGCCCCGGCAGCTGGCCTCCACCACTCAACCACCGCCATGCTCCAGGCCACTTTCTGGATCTGGAAATTATAAGACACTTCCTACCCATTTTCCATAATTACCGCACCATATTTGATGGAGTTCAGACAGTAAGGAACAAATCATAGAGATTTGTTCTCAGGGAGCCCGGCAAGCTACCAAGAGTATCCCACCCGCACAGGCAAAGCCTGGCAAGCTACCCGTGGCATATTCAATATGCGCAAAAACAGTAACGATAGGTCTCATTCCCCTGACCCTGAAAGAGCCTCCAATAATTGGGAAATTGAGTAAGAAGAGGCTGCTAAAATCTCAGGTCAGGACTGGGAGAAACAGAGACGTTACTGTTGCCCACTTGAGTAAATCGATGAACAATGGGATGACAGTGAAACAGTGATAGTGACCGTGATACTAAAGTTAAGTAAAGTTAAATACGTATTTTTATTATCAGACTTCATACAGTATTTTGAGTTTTAATTCTCTATATTGATTCCTACTTTATCAGAGTCCTAATTTTAAAATATAAAATGTCTGGGACCATAGATATAGTACAAGAGTTATGGTGCTTCCTTGGCACATGGTTGACCCTAATTATGGTTCCTATGCAGTGCCAGAAGTGATTAAGCCTTGAGCACCAATGTGTGGTATGAAGGGAAAAAAATAAACAAAATTAAATTAAATATAAAATTACAGCTAGCTATTACAACTAATTTTTCACAAAATATAACACGTTCAATGATATAAAAACCTGAGATATTTAAAATTTTCAGCAGAAAAAATTTAATTTTAAGGCTGAATACTATATTTTTGTGTCTAAATCATGTTATTCAGTATCAGACTATTAGGAAATGCACAAAATAGATACAGTGTATAAGATATAAAGATATAGGTTATAAATTATGAAGGAACCAGATGATGATTTATACCTTTGCATAAATACAAGGTACTTCATCATTTAAGACAAATTGTCTTCTTAAAATTTATACAATTATTTTTTTAAGTTGCTAATTGCGCGGCTGGAGTGATAGTACAGTGGGTAGGGCGTTTGTGTACACGGTTGACCCGGGTTTCAATTCTCAGCATCCCATATGGTCTCCTGAGCACCACCAAGAGGAATTCCTGAGTGCAAAGCCAGGAATAACTCTTAGACATCGCTGGTGTGACCCAAAAAGCAAAAATAAAGAAATAAAGTTACTTATTGTTTAATTATTCAGAATAATTAATAAAAATTACAGTTATGATAAATTAACATTTCAGTAAATGTTTTAGAATAAATTGCTACACTTATAAACAAATTACAGTATAAATTCCTATCTTTCTGCATTAATATTCCAAGTGATAAGTTTTTCTATATATGGGCTGGAGTGATAGCACAGTGGGTAGGGCATTTGCCCTGGACCCAGCCGACACGGGTTCGATTCCTCCATCCCTCTCGGAAAGCCCAGCAAGCTACTGAGAGTATCTTGCCCACATGGCAGAGCCTGGCAAGATACCCATGGCGTATTCATTATGCCAAAACAGAAACAACAAATATCACATTGGAGATGTTACTGGTGCCCGCTCCAGCAAATTGATGAGCAATGGGATGACAGTAACAGTGATACAGTGATAAGGAAAAATATATTGATACATAAATACATAAATAAATATTTAATAAGTGTGTTTAAATGATTAATGGTGATATTCTTGATAAAGACATTAAATCTTTATGTCAAAGTCAAAATAAACTGATCTTTTTCTTTTTATTGCCTTTCAGGTTGGTGCAGTTAACTTTTCTATAGAAAGACAAAAAATTAAAGAATGAGTCAACTAGTGGTGAAACTAAATAAATACAAATGCAATCAATATCCATAGCATCATTTTGCACAAGAGATAAAACATGAATTTTATCTGAATGTTCTTTGATGAATTATTAATAAAGAAGTTGTGGTATATGTATAATCAATACTAATGTTCAATAAGAATACATTTTTTTAAAAGTTGTGAATTCTTAACTTTTGCAGCAACGTGGGTGGAATGTGAAGTGGTTATGTTAAGTGAGATGAATCAGAAAAAATTAATACTTGTTGGTTTTACTTATCCATGAAATACAAATAAACAGAAAAACTAAACTGGAAGTACACACAAAATATGTTAGGTTCAGTGAAAAATTTGGTTACTGGAGAAGAAAGTTTTCATCGAGAAATAAAGAGGTAAATTTGATGGTGTTATAGCATCTTGTATGTATGTATAAAAATCATGCCCACAAATCCAAATGCAAAGTTCTGCTTTTCAAATTATGTGTTGTTGTAAACAGAGAGTAAATTAATACACTTTTATTTTAAAATGTAGATGTAAAATATGCATAAACTGAAATTTTTTAATAAAAATTAAAAAATGTTGTTATTTAGGTTCTTAACACTGTTAGTTATTTCTTATTTGTAGGTAAGCTAGTCTAGTTTTATTTTTATAAGTGAGATTAAACTCAATTTAATAATATATTGAATGGAAAACAATTGACAGATTGTTTTTAAATTAAAATGAAGAAATACATAATGCTAGCTACATTGGTTAAGTTTTTCTATGTGCTTTTTCCCTGAATACAATCCAAACATGATAAAGCGTTTTAATGTTTAGTTTTAACTTACCAATTTTCAGTGTGTTTTTTATTAAAATGTGATTAAGTCCATTATATATGCAATTGTTATTTAGTTAATATCTAATTTAAATGTTTAATTAAATTAAATTGTTAGTTATATATAATTCTTTAATATAAATGGCATTTAATATATAATTGTGAACAACTATAATTGTTATATCAGAACAATTTTTATATCAGGACAATGGTTATATCAGAACAAAATTTATTTAAGAATCAGAATTGCTTGAGTTAAATATTTTTATTTGGGAGGGGCACAAGTGATGTTGCTGGGAAACTGCTCTCCGTGCTGCACTCAGGGTTTATTCTCTGTAGTGTTCAGGTGACTACATTTTGCTGGGAGTTGAACCCAGGTCTCTCACAAGTAAAATATGTGCTTAATCCCTCGAGCTATCTCACTGACTCCTTAATATTATGTTTATAATTTTACTTCGCATAATCCAGAGGAGACATAGATAACTGACTACAGAATGAAGTGTGGAGGAAAAGCTAGCTATAATTTTTCTCAAATATATTGAGAGATTTTCCCACTTATCTTTTTTTTTTTTATATTTATTTATTTTTAATTAGAGAATCACCGTGAGGGTACAGTTACAGATTTATACACTTTTGTGCTTATACTTCCCTCATACAAAGTTTGGAACCCATCCCTTCACCAGTGCCCATTCTCCAGCACCCGTAAACCCAGTGTCCCTCCCACCCTCCCCAATCCCATCTCCCCCCCACCCCACCCTGCCACTGTGGCAAGGCATTCCCTTCTGTTTTCTCTCTCTAATTAGCTGTTGTGGTTTGCAATAAAGGTGTTGAGTGGCCGCTGTGCTCAGTCTCTAGCCCTCATTCAGCCCGCAACTCCCTTCCCCCACATGGCCTTCGACTACAATGTAGTTGGTGATCGCTTCTCTGAGTTGACCTTTCCCCGGAACGTGAGGCCAGCCTCGAAGCCATGGAGTCAACCTCCTGGTACTTATTTCTACAGTTCTTGGGTGTTAGTCTCCCACTCTGTTACTCTATATACCATAGATGAGTGCAATCTTTCTATGTCTGTCTCTCTCTTTCTGACTCATTTCACTCAGCATGAAACTTTTCATGCCCATCCACTTGACTACAAAATTCTTGACCTCCTTTTTTCTAACAGCTGCATAGTATTCCATTGTATAGATGTACCAAAGTTTCCTCAACCAGTCATCCGTTCTGGGGCATTCGGGTTTTTTCCAGATTCTGGCTATTGTAAACAGTGCTGCGATGAACATACATGTGCAGATGTTGTTTCGATTGTACTTTTTTGCCTCTCTGGGATATATTCCCAGCAGTGGTATTGCTGGGTCAAATGTTTCCCACTTATCTTTGTGGCATACCAGCTCTTTTATTTGTTATATTTGCAATTAATATTAAATATAAATTATAAAAAATATGTGCTCAATGATATTTTTGCATTTTAATTTTCAACATTATGTAATATTATTCTAATATTTTTATAAATGAAAACACAGAAAACATAATTATTCCTGAACTGTCATTATCCAAAGTTATTTTATGTGAAAACCCCTTTTTACTTATTTAAATTTGTACAACATTACTCAAATTACCCTATTATAATTTTACTTAGAAATAATTTTACTATGGCTAAAATAAGAATGTCAATAATGTTCAAATGTAAGTATTAATATATCAATACAAAAAATGATATAACTATAATATACTATCTGAAGTGATACTAAAATATAGCCTGGATTGGAATAAGAAGGGTTTAAAACATTACATTAAATGATAACTTTAAATATTATTAGTTATATATGTATGCAAATACACACATTTTTATATTGGTTTTGGACTCGATGCTCAAGATTTGTTTTTGTCAGTGTATGCGGACCACATGTAGTGCTGGAAATCAGTTATAGGTCTCCTGCATGTGAAAAGCGTGAACTCTGAATTCAATCTGTCGAAACAGTTTCTTTAACTCTTGTATAAATGTTTTCAAAGAATATGATAGTCATTAAATTTTACCATAAAAGTTGTCTAATTTTATTGTGTGGAATCTTAATAAGAATTATATTAGAGAATGAAATTGGATATACTTCAGGAAAGTAAAATTGAAGATTGATGTTTGAAGATATTGTGGAAGAACAAGAATTAGGCAACTTTGCTTAAGGCAAATAACCTTTGATAGCATTTATTCCTGAGTTAAGGGACTGCCATTAAAGTTTAGCCATTTTTAGTAGATAACATCGATAATATATATTTTCGTTTGGCACCAAATAATTTTATTACATTTTTGAGAGAATCACACAAATGCCTGCCGCTAGGGAAAAAATAGTTCATAAAGCAATTGCTTTGGAAACTCCTTCGTAGTGTTTGAATGAATTCATTGTTCTGGAGATGTAAACATTCACCTCTCCCAAAGAATGGAGATATTATTACTGTATCACTCTCACTGTCATCCCATTGTTCATCGATTTGCTGGAATGGGTGCCAGTAATGTCTTCATTGGTCCCTGTCGAGTGCAGTGTAGTCTGATGGCATCTGCTCACTCCAGCAACATGAAGAGCACGTTGTTACTGTTTGTTACTGTTTTTGACAGTCAAATATGTCACAGGTAACTTGCGAGGCTCTGCTGTGTGGAAAAAATAAATTAATATATAAAAATAAAAATAAAGAGGTCTTGTGGTTGTAAATGTGGCTGCATGCTCCAGGAAAAATTGTGTTGCTCTCTTCCAGGAGCTTTGTTTTATAGTCTCTAGATCTTGGCCGTTGATGAGATTACATGGCACCAGGGAGAGTTTGTGGGTGTGACTGCCAAACTACTGGAAAACTGGGGAGATATTATAAACCCACCAAATAAACTCACTGGACACACTGCAGTATCCAGTATATGTAATAGTATCACTGTATCACTGTAACACTGTCATCCCATTTTTCGTCAATATCGAGCAAGCACCAGTAATGTCTCTATTAGACTCAGCCCTGAGATTTTAGTAGCCTCTCCTTACTCGTCTTTCCAAATGATTGGAGGCTCTTTCAGGGTAAGGGGAATGAGACCTATCATAACTCTCTTTGGCATATTGAACATGCCACGGGTAGCTTCCCAGCCTCTGCCATGTGGGCAGAATATTCTTGGTACTTTTCCGGGCTCTCTGAGAGGTATGTATATATCTGTTACATGTAACAATATATATATATATAATTAGCAATTACATATAAGATTACATATAATACATATATATGTATTAGCAATTACATTTAAGATTGTTATGATGAATTGGATATCTGAATGGACATGATGGAACAAAATAACATCAACATATGTAAGGTATATTTCGATGCTTAAAATATTTAAATAAAATCAAAATCTAAATAAAATGTTAAAAAACAATGAAATCCACAGATGAGTAAAAATAGGTTGCCTTTGGCAACCAGATAGAGAAAACACCCACACACAATTAATACAACTTTGTTACACATTAACTTTACATATATTCTGAATATATATTCATTACATTTATTTTGTAGATAAAATATAAATTATATATGCATATTTACACAAAATTCTTAAGATATTTTAAATGTACTTTCATTGGTGAAATTTCACTTCACTTAGAGAAATTTACTTTGGAAAGCAAAAGGGAGAGAAAAAGAAAGGGATCTGTTCAACAGAGAACACAAGCTTCTTCAGAGGAGAAAAAAGCAGAGTACACATCTCAAATAAATATATGGATGAAACTCCAAGATAAAAAAATGAATGAAAAATTTATTACATTTAAATCAATGAATATTTTAACATCTAGCCATATTCATCTACATGATATTTTAACTCAATTGCAGCTTAAAGTAATTCATATCGTCAATGAAAAAATGTAAAGTTAAATAAATTGGAGTCCAATTGCATAGTCTTATATATGTAACAAAAAATAAAGAGAAAATACATTGATTAAATAACTGTGAATCACTTTTGGAGATTTATAATTCCAAGTTGAAGACATCAAAGCAACTTAGATATAATAAGTTATTTTGAGTCTTTTATGCAACTAAAACCTGATTATATGTATGATGCACAAATGTCAACTTCCTGGTGAAATTAAAATCTGAGTAACTTTTGGATCTGGAGAGAGAACAGCAGGGAGGACTCTTGTCAATTAGGGTTTAATCTTCCTGCATCATATATGGTCTCCTGAGAACTGCTAAGGACTGATCTGTGAGCACAGACTAAGGAGTTATCTCTGAGCACTGAAGAATGAGATCCAAAACAAAGCTGGGTAAGTTTTACTATATATCTTTATTTTATTTAAATTTTCTATCATTACTAATGCATAACAAATTTATGCTCACAAAGTCATGAAGATTTCGGCCTAAAACCCGTGTATTGAGACATGTTAAATATGGTATTACAACTATTAGAATAACTTTGAAATGCATGTTACCTTTGTATATAAGCAGTGATCCATAATAGACTAGTTATTAATTAGCTTTAAGTAGTATAAGCTTCACAAAAGAAAAATGAAGCTTTTGGCTGTATATGTCCCTTCTGCCCTTTTAATTTCCTATATAATTTCCTTCTAATTTTCAATCTATTTTCATTATTTGTACTCATATTTTTATTTTACTAATACTTTGTCTTTATGACACTGTATATGACAATTTCAAGTGTCATACCTTAGTTTGTTGACTATATGTATCAGAGATAAATATATAGAGACAGAATATTCCAATTATTATGTATGAAACATATTTTCTCTTATTCTCTCAGCATTGAAACTCACTGCATAAAATTAACCAAAACTATGTCATTAAGCTTTTGTATAATTTTGTGTAGATTGTTTTTAATAAGAGTCAGATAGAAATAATATAAAAATGGAGGAAATTTTAAAATAGTAAATTTAATATTTAAAAAAATATTTTGCATTACAGAGAATGTAAATTGCTAACATTAAAAAATGTTAAAGATTTCCAAACAATAATCGTGAGTTTTTGTGTTGAAATATTTAATGTAATTAAAGTAAAATGAAAGCAAAGTGAAATTTATCAGTTACACAGGCAGGGTGGGGGGCTGGGGAGGTGGTGGTTGGTGGGGAGGTATACTGTGATTCTTGGTGGTGGAATATGTGCACTGGTGAAGGGATGGGTGTTCGAGCATTGTATAACTGAGACTTAAACCTGAAAGCTTTGTAACTTTCCACTTGGTGTTTCAATTAAAAAAATAAATAAATTGGCGCTCTGCTGAGATTCGACCTGGGTGGTCACACTTTTGTGTGGCTGCTCTGCTGCTGATTGACCACATTCCAGAGGCCAGCTAGACTACTTTTGGTACCAGCAACTGCTTGCAGCCATGTTTCTAGACTGTGAACTAAATCATTGCCCCATGCTGCCCCAGGAAGGGAAATGATGGAATTTCTAACATCAATCTCCCTGGACTTAATTACTAAAATACTAAAATACTGAAATCCTAAACTGCGCGGCCACAATAGCGGCTGCACGACTTCGTATCTCTTCATTCTTAGCAATGGAAAACTAATTATAAAATGCTTCCTTGTCAGTAGGGCTGTTTTGTTGGGGGGAAACTCCAACAACAATAGTGAGTTTTATGTTGAAATATGGAATATAATCAAGGTAAAGAGAAAATGAAGTGAAATTTATCAGCTACCCAGGAGGGGGTGGGGGGGTGTGAGGTATACTGGGTTTTTTGGTGGTGGAATATCGGCACGGCACTGGTGAAAGGACGGGTGTTCGAGCATTGTATAACTGAGACATAAGCCTGAGAACTTTGTAACTTTCCACATGGTGATTCAATAAATAAACAAATTTTAAAAACAAATAAATAAATAAATAAATAAAAATTTAAAAAAAGAGTGAAATAATCACATCAAATTGAAAAAAGTGAAATAAATGGTGTCCTTTTCATAGTAAAAAAAAGGTAAAGGTGATGCTTTAAATATTGTATTGTAAAATACATAAGCAATTAAAGTATGAAAAACTAGAGAAAACATCTAAGGTAACACCTATAATACATTTTTTTCAAGATTTCAATACATATTTATGATGATTTTTTGTTGTTATTGTCATAAAATTAGAAAATTAATAAACATCTTTCTATGAGAGTTGTGCCATGTTTAAAGGGCATGCTAAGTCATATTTTTAAATGAATAAATTAATAAAGTTATTTAAGCAAATGTAAAGTTTTCAAAATAGATACTTTAGTGGAGCTTAGAAATAATGTTAATGGATAAAATATATAGTTAAATGTTTTTGACATAATGTAAAAAAACATCAAATTTTTTTCTAATACTTCATATTAGAGATTTACTTTTAATAAATGATAATTCTAAGTATTTGAAGTAAAACATATAACTAAAAATTAAGCAGCAAAAATTAGATGTTAACTATTGTAAAAATTAAAGTGAAAGTATAAAGGCATCACTTGCATCACTCATCATCCCATTACTCATGGATTTGCTTGAGTCGGTGCCAGTAATGTCTCCAATCATCCTTGTTGCGTGCTAGTGTAGCCCAATGGCGTCTGCTCGCTCCAGGAACATAAAGAGCTGCAAACCGTTCGTTCAGGGTCTTGATGAAGAAGTCTGACCATCTCATAAGAGGGCAGCCATGCGTTCTCTTGATGTCCAGTGGAATCCAGTCAGTAACAGCTCTCATCCAGTGGTTGCCTCCAAATAGCATTACGTGTCCGGCCTATCTGATTTTTGACACGTTGGCAAACGAGACAACATCCCTGATTCTCAATTTTTAATGGAGATTGGAACTCTGGGTTCCTTCTCTCACTTGAGTGAAGCATGATATTCCAAGCAAGCTCTTTAGATTCCTCTTTGGGATACCCAAATAGCATTCTTATCGTGTTTTCTTAGTACCCGGGTCTCTGAGTTGTATGTTAGTGTAGGATGAACAGTGGAGTTTAAAAGATGTGCCCAGACCCAGAGGTCTTTATCCTCTTAACAACTTCTTCGACACTCTTGAAGGAGTTCCACACCGCTCTCTTCCTCCTGCTCAGTTCTGGCGCCAAGTGTTTGTCAGGTAGAGTTCTCAACCTAGGTACACATAACTGCTGCATTTAGAGATGTTCGTTCTGTTGAGAGCAAATGGAAGGTCAGGAACTAGTCAGTTTCTTATGAACATTGTTTTCGTGAGATTCAGCTGCTGCAGTCCAACCTCACGGTCGAAGTCAGCCAGCATTCATGCCACTTGGCTAATGTTTGGTGCTTTTTGTATTTTTAGTACATTTTGAGTCCTATGATACCACAAAAGTAATAAAATATGTGATATCATGGAACAAGTACAGAGATTGTTTAGCATCATATTTTGTAAGGACACATAGCAAATATCTCTACAAAGTAGTCTTTGCTTTTGGTTTTGTTTAAACTTATTTAAAATGTTATAAAAAACATAACACAAAGAAGAAAAAATATTCCTAGTTTTGGATTGATATTTACCAAGAAGTAGTTACAATTTTCTGTACCAGACTATATTTTGCCATGTTCTGGTTATTGTTATAGTCCAGTAGAATTCTATCTGTTTCTGTGTTTGTCATTGTAATAATTTAGCCATGTACTGACAAAGTGCCAAACATGTTAGACATTTTAGAGAAAGAAATGACAATCACAAAACTTTAAGATTAGTTCTGAGTGTCTAAAAAATCTTTCTATTGTTGTTATATATGACATACTTTATCATAGTAACTTGAATCAATACCCAACTTCATAATGTAACTAGACACTAGTTTTATAAAATTTGTATACTCAATAAAACTTTTAAGTATAAAACTGGTATTCTTTTTGATATGTACCATCTCTGTGGTATGAAATTATATCTCTTTGTTGTTTTGATATACATCTTCCTGATGTTTAGCAATGTAGAGCATTTTTATTTCTTCTTTGAGGAGGTTTCTATTCATTTATTCTCACCATTTTCTGATGGGGTTGGTTGTTTTTTTCTTATATCATTCGACCAGTGACTTATAAATCTTATATATTAAGTCCTTATCAAATGAATGCTAGATAAGTATTTTTATCAATCTGTGGGCTGTCTTTGTATATTGGTCACTGTTTCTTTTGAAGTGCAGAATCTTCTTAGCAACCAGTGATAGTATGGATATGTGGGGAAAGCGACTCTCTTTCATTGTTGGTGGGAATGCCAACTGTTCCAGCATTTTTGGAAAACAACAGGGCATTCCTCAAAAAGTAGAAATTGAGCTTCCTTAGGACCCAGCCTAACACTTTTGGGAATGTATTCTGAGGGTCCAAAAACACACAGCAGGAGTACCATCTACACTTTTATATTCATTGCAACTCTGTTCACAATAACCAGAACATGGAAACAACCCTAACAACTGAGGACTGATGATTGATTAAAGAAAATATGGTACACAGACAATGGAATGCTATGCAAATGTTAGGAAAAACAAAGTTATGTAATTCACTTATGAATGAGTGGACATGGAGAGTATCATGATGAGTGAAATGAGTCAGAAGGAGAGGAACAGACATAGAATGATTGCACTAATTTGTGGAATATTTAAAAAAGAAGCATAATATTAGACTAAACCCAAGGGCAGTAGAAACAATGGCCAGGAGGATTTGTCCACAATTGGAAGCCTGCCTCTAGTGCTTGGTAAGAAGGCAGGTAGAATAGAGAAGAGACCACTATGACAAAGATAGTTGGAATTGATTGCTCTTGATAAGATGTGTGAAAATGGGTAAAGGAACAAACTTGATAACCTCTCAATATCTGTATTGCAAGCCCCAAAAGGGAGAGAGAGAGAGAGAGAGAGAGAGAGAGAGAGAGAGTTAAAGTGTGTTAAGTGCCTACCCTGGAGACAGGCTAAAAGCTGGAGGGGTGGTGGGATGAAAGCTGAGGCACTGGTGGTGGGAATTGTGCACTGTTGGAGAGATGGATGTTGGAATATTGCATGACTGAAATCTGACTATGAGCAGTGTTGCAACTGTATCTCACAATGATAAAAAAGAAAAGAACCCCCCAAAACAGCAACAACAGAAGAAACCTAGCTTGCTAAATATAAAAAAGATATTATGGTGACAGAAAGAAAATATAGTGGACAGAAAATATGTGGCAAGCCCTGATTCAATGTCTGGAAAACATGTGGTCTATATAACAATTCTGAAGTGATCCCTGAGCACAGTGAGGAGTATACCCTAAGCACCTCCAGGTGTGATCCAAAAACCAAAATAAAGAAAATGAAAAGATAATCTTTTGTTCCCTGTTCTAAGTTGGAATTTTTACTAACACTGCTCATGAAAAATATTCCCATATAAATTCAATTTGGAAATTCAACAGACTTATCAGTTTACATTTAAAACAATTTTATTCAACATAATTTTCTATTGGAAACAAAAATTTATTCTTTTACTTCTAATTTAGCATTATTACTATATTTATGCTAGTCATCTTTTTAATATTAAAGTATTATGTAATGACACAAAAATAATTTTTTTAAATTTTATTGAATCACCGTGAAATAGAGTTACAAAACTTTTATGTTTGAGATTCAGTCATACAATGATCGAACATCTATCCCTCCACCAGTGCACATTTTCCATGACTTAATGCTTCCAGTATCCCTCCCCTCATCATAGTTCTCACCCTGCCTCTATGGCAATTTCCCCCATACTCTCTCTCTACTTTTAGGCATTTTGTTTTCCTCAAATTTTCCCACCATCATTCAAGCCTACTTGCCAGGGGCAAACGCTAGATAATTTATTCTCCATTGTTCATTTTGGATATCATAAGAGCTTGCACAGCTGCAAAAGTGGCTGTGCATTTCTGAAATTCTAAATTGTAAATGGTTGGGTCCCAGAGACATCTCTCTAAGGCACTAATCCATTTTGGGATTCAATTGAGAGTCTCTGGACCAAGGCTGTTGGTACACTAAGATGGCACACAGAAGCAAATTGCGGGCTACTAAGTGGGCAGGGAGCCAGGGAAGGACAGCTCAGCACCGTTGTTGCCATGCGGCCTAGAGACTTAGTCCTGGAACTCGCATGCCTGGGCCTTGCTTGTGAAAGCTCTTGGTCACTGGGATTCCATCTGGAATAGGGGGGCAGACTGCACCTGCTCCATCTGGGGTGCACCAGTGAAATTAGTTCAGTATAAGACCCATGGAGATCTCCTGTGCTGTGGTGTCTTTTGGGACTCATAGCTGTGTCTGACAAAAGTGATTTTCAAGTAATCTTTGAGGACTAAAACTTTATGCGCCAGAGAGAGAGAGAGAGAGAGAGAGTACAGAGGTTAAGCCATTTGTCTTGAACCAGCACACCTAGGTTAGATCTCCAGCACCACATGGTCCCTTCAGCATAACAGCGGTAGCCTTGTAATCCCTGAACAGCATCATATCTTAAGGATCTAGCACTGAACTGCCTACAAATTCTGGCAAACCAAAACAAAATATTTTACCTTTATTGCATGCTCATTATTCTGGAGGGACTTGGAGTTTAACAAGCACATTTTATTTAACAAATATAATGTACAAGAACCAAAATAACTATACATTTACAGGATAATTTTTAAAGTATATACATATATATATATATATATATTTGGAATTGCACCTAGAGATTATGCAGAAAAGACAAAAGAAGGGAAGATGGCCCCCCTCCCCGCCCCCTGCCCGCCGCGGCTCGGGGCTTCTCCTGAAGCCCCTGCCTGGCACCTTTCCGCCGCCGCCGTCCAATCCTGACCAATCCCCACTCTGCTGCTTAGGGGCGTGTCCTCATCTCAGGGGGTGTGGCCTAAAAAGTGGGCGTGGCCTCTTTCTGGAGCGGCCAACGCTAACGCGGCCGCAGTTACTTTTTTTTTTACCATTCCATGCCTTCTCCTTTGGCCACAATTGATAGAATTCATTCTATCTGTGTCTTAGTGGGCGTGGTCTAAAGTGGGCGTGGCCTCCTCTCAGAGCGGCCAACGCTAACGCGGCCGCAGTTATTCTTTGCTACCTCAGCTCAATCCGTACTGTGTATTCCTTTGAAAACTCACTTTTGCGATCTCAAACATTTACGCAAAATAGCCATTAGCTTAGGCTGACAGTATAAAAGCTATCAGTGAATAAGGGAAGTTTAGCACAATCGGAGCCCCTTCTTCCCACAAAAAGGAAGAGGAATAAATAACTACAAGGTTCCAACTCTGCACTTCCGTGACAATATGAAGAAACAGCGAAAATCCCCTCCACCAAGAGAGGGAGAAGAAAAGATACTAGAAACCTCAAAAGAGTCTCCCAACATCTACGACCTCTCAGATAAACAATTCAGAGAGGAAATATGGAGGAGAGTCGACCTACTCCAAGCAACTATGGAACAGACATCCAATAAATTAAGGGAGGAGATGAATCAAGCGCTGGAACGGTCTACCAAGAAAATACAGGAAGAAATGAGAGCAGAAATGAGAGCAGAAATTTCAAACCTTCGAACCGAAGTCTCACAAATAAAGCAATCGGTAGATGAAATAAAAATCTCACTAGATGCCCTCAACAGCAGAATGACTACAGCCGAAGACAGAATCAGCGAGCTTGAGGATGAGCTGCAGAAAGCTTACAGACAGCAACAAATAATGGCCAAAGACCTCAAAATGGCTATAGAGCGAATCAGAGCCCTGGGGGATGACTTCAAGAGGAACAACATAAGAATCATTGGAGTACCAGAACCACAGGGAAGTAACCCCAATGAAAAAAACATAGTCAAAGACATCATCACTAAGAAATTCCCAGAGCTGGAGAAGGCAGGCGTCCAGATACAAGAAGTCTGAAGAGTGCCAGCAAAAAGAGACCCAAATAAAAAGACTCCAAGGCATATCATAGTCAGAATGGCGGATGCTCTAGATAGAGACACAATTCTACAAGTAGCAAGGTCAAAGAGGGAAATCACATACAAAGGAGCACCCCTCAGATTTACGGCCGATCTGTCAGAAGAAACCCTCCGAGCCCGAAGACAATGGTGGGACATAGTGAAAAAACTCAACGAAATGAATGCCTCACCAAGAATACTTTATCCGGCTAAACTCTCACTCAAACTCGAAGGAACCATACACGATTTCTCGGATAAACAACAGCTCAGGAACTTCATAGACTCAAAACCAATCTTGAAAGAAGGTCTAAAGGGGCTACTGTAAGACAAGGAGGAGCCCCATAAGAACAACAAATCCCACAGAAAGATGACACAAAACCACATCACAATAATCTCTCTCAATGTCAATGGCCTAAATGCACCTATCAAAAGACACAGAGTGGCTAAATGGATCTGGAAATTAAACCCAACATTCTGTTGCCTGCAAGAAACACACCTGAACAAACAGAGTAAACATAGACTCAAAGTCAAAGGATGGAAAACAATCCTCCAAGCAAACAACCCCCTTAAAAAAGCTGGAGTGGCCATCCTGGTATCCGACAACATAGATTTCAGGATGAAAAAGATCAAAAGGGACAGCGAAGGTCATTTTCTGTTTATCAAGGGATATGTACAACAGGAAGAAATCACACTCTTAAACGTATATGCTCCTAACAAACGACCGGCTAAATATTTAAAACGACTCCTAACAGACTTCAAAGAGGACATCACTAACAGCACAATTGTAGTCGGAGACTTCAATATGGCCTTATCACCTCTAGATAGATCCACAAGAACAAAACTCAACAAGGAAACACTGACTCTGAATGAAGAAATTGAAGAGAGAGGCCTAATAGACCTATACAGGGCCTTACACCCCAAAAAGAAAGAATACACATTCTTTTCCAGTGCACATGGAACATTTTCAAAAATAGACCATGTACTGGGCCCCAGAACATACCTCAATCGAATCGGAAAAATAGAAATTGTATCAACCATCTTTTCAGACCACGATGCGCTGAAGATAGAAGCTAACCACCCACAAATACGGAAAATCAAATCAAACACCTGGAAATTAAACAATTCCATGTTGAACAATGAGTGGGTCAAGAAGGAAATCAAGGAAGAAATCAAAAGATACTTAGAAACAAATGAGAATGAAGACACGAGCTACCAAAACCTATGGGACGCAGCTAAAGCCGTGTTAAGGGGAAAATTTATAGCTCTCCAAGCATTCCTCAGGAAGGAAGAAAGGATCCACATAGATAGCTTGACTTCACGACTCAAGACCCTAGAAAAGGACCAGAGAAAGGACCCCAAACCAGACCGAAGGAAAGAAATAATAAAAATTAGAGCAGAAATTAATGACATCGAAACCAAAAAAACAATCCGAAAGATCAATGAAACAAAGAGTTGGTTCTTTGAGAAAATAAATAAGATTGATAAACCGCTAGCAAGTCTCACAAAGAAAGAAAGAGAGAAAACTCTAATAAATCGAATCAGAAATGAAAAGGGGGACATCATAACAGAAACCAGTGAGATTCAAAAGATCATTAGAGACTACTTTGAAAGTCTTTACGCCACAAAAAAGGAGAACCTAAAAGAAATGGATGGATTCCTTGATTCCTATAATCTCCCAACACTGAAGAAAGAAGACCTGGAATACCTGAATAGACCCATCAATGTTAAGGAAATTGAAACGGTAATCAAAAACCTCCCCAAAAACAAAAGCCCAGGCCCAGATGGTTTCACTGGCGAATTCTTCCAAACATTTAAAGAAGACCTATTGCCTGTTTTCCTCAAACTTTTCCAGGAAATTGAAAAAACAGGAACTCTCCCAAACAGTTTCTATGAAGCACATATCTCCCTAATACCAAAAGCAAACAAAGACACCACTAAGAAAGAAAATTACAGACCAATTTCCCTGATGAACACCGATGCGAAGATCCTCAACAAAATACTAGCAAATAGGATCCAACAACTCATCAAAAAGATCATACATCACGACCAAGTGGGATTCATCCCAGGGATGCAAGGATGGTTTAACATTCGGAAATCAATCAACATAATCCAGCATATCAACAAAAGTAAAGATAAAAACCATATGATCATATCAATAGATGCAGAGAAAGCATTTGACAAGATCCAACATCCTTTCATGATGAAAACCCTCGCCAAAATGGGGTTTGGAGGAACTTTCCTCAAGATAGTCGAAGCCATCTATCACAAGCCTACGGCAAGCATTATCCTCAACGGGGAAAAACTAAGGGCCTTTCCTCTGAGATCAGGCACAAGACAAGGATGCCCACTCTCACCACTCCTCTTCAATATAGTACTGGAAGTACTTGCGATAGCTATTAGACAAGAAAAAGAGATTAAGGGCATCCAGATAGGAAGGGAAGAAATCAAACTCTCACTATTTGCAGACGACATGATACTATATCTAGAGAAGCCTAAAACCTCTACTAAGAAACTCTTAGAAACAATAGACTTATACAGTAAAGTTGCAGGCTACAAAATCAATACCCAAAAATCCATGGCCTTCATATATGCAAACAATGAGGCAGAGGAAAGGGACATGAAAAAAGCAATCCCATTCACAATCGTGCCCCAGAAAATCAGGTACCTCGGAATCAGCTTAACCAAGGAAGTAAAAGACCTTTACAAAGAAAACTACATAACGCTACTCCATGAAATCAAAGAGGACATGAGGAAATGGAAACATATACCCTGCTCGTGGATAGGGAGAATCAATGTTGTCAAAATGGCAATACTCCCTAAAGCATTATACAGATTCAATGCGATCCCTATAAGTATACCCATGACATTCTTCAAAGAAATGGATCAAGCAATCCTAAAATTCATATGGAATAACAAACGTCCAAGGATAGCTAAAACAATTCTTGGGAAAAAGATGATGGGAGGCATCACCATCCCCAACCTCAAACTTTACTACAAAGCAGTAACAATTAAAACAGCATGGTACTGGAACAAAGGCAGAGCCGTAGACCAATGGAACAGGGTGGAATATCCCTACACACAACCCCAAATGTATGACCATCTAATCTTTGATAAGGGAGCAAGAGATGTGAAGTGGAGCAAGGAAAGCCTCTTTAACAAATGGTGCTGGCACAACTGGACAACCACATGCAAAAAAATGGGTTTAGACCTTGACCTGACACCATGCACAAAAGTCAGATCAAAATGGATTAAAGACCTCAACATTAGACCACAAACCATAAGGTACATTGAAGACAAGGTCGGCGAAACCCTCCACGATATTGAAGATAAAGGTATCTTCAAAGGTGACACGGAACTAAGCAATCTAGTAAAAACAGAGATCAACAAATGGGACTACATTAAACTAAAAAGCTTCTGCACCGCAAGAGATACAGTGACCAGAATCCAAAGACTATCCACAGAATGGGAAAGGATATTTACACAATACCCATCAGATAAGGGGTTGATATCAATGGTATATAAAGCACTGGTTGAACTCTACAAGAAGAAAACATCCAACCCCATCAAAAAATGGGGCGAAGAAATGAACAGAAACTTTCCCAAGGAAGAAATACGAATGGCCAAAAGGCACATGAAAAAGTGCTCTGCATCACTAATCATCAGAGAGATGCAGATCAAAACAACTTTGAGATACCACCTCACACCACAGAGACTAGCACACATCCAAAAGAACAAAAGCAACCGCTGTTGGAGAGGATGTGGGGAGAAAGGGACCCTTCTTCACTGCTGGTGGGAATGCCGACTGGTTCAGCCCTTCTGGAAAACAATTTGGACGACTCTCAAAAAATTAGATATTGAATTCCCATTTGACCCAGCAATACCACTGCTGGGAATATATCCCAGAGAGGCAAAAAAGTACAATCGAAACAACATCTGCACATGTATGTTCATCGCAGCACTGTTTACAATAGCCAGAATCTGGAAAAAAACCCGAATGCCCCAGAACGGATGACTGGTTGAGGAAACTTTGGTACATCTATACAATGGAATACTATGCAGCTGTTAGAATAAAGGGGGTCAAGAATTTTGTAGTCAAGTGGATGGGCATGAAAAGTTTCATGCTGAGTGAAATGAGTCAGAAAGAGAGAGACAGACATAGAAAGATTGCACTCATCTATGGTATATAGAATAACAGAGTGGGAGACTAACACCCAAGAACTGTAGAAATAAGTACCAGGAGGTTGACTCCATGGCTTCGAGGCTGGCCTCACGTTCCGGGGAAAGGTCAACTCAGAGAAGCGATCACCAACTACATTGTAGTCGAAGGCCATGTGGGGGAAGGGAGTTGCGGGCTGAATGAGGGCTAGAGACTGAGCACAGCGGCCACTCAACACCTTTATTGCAAACCACAACAGCTAATTAGAGAGAGAAAACAGAAGGGAATGCCTTGCCACAGTGGCAGGGTGGGGTGGGGGGGAGATGGGATTGGGGAGGGTGGGAGGGACACTGGGTTTACGGGTGGTGGAGAATGGGCACTGGTGAAGGGATGGGTTCCAAACTTTGTATGAGGGAAGTATAAGCACAAAAGTGTATAAATCTGTAACTGTACCCTCACGGTGATTCTCTAATTAAAAATAAATAAATTTAAAAAAATAAAAAAAAGATATGTTATACTTATACTAATAAATTCTATTGATGGTGTTCTAAAAAAAAAAAAAGAAGGGAAGATATTGCAAATTCATTTTTATGAACTTTTCTGAGGACAAGTCTCTAATCTCACTTTATCTATTTACTTGCTTAAAGAGTATTCACTTTCTAGCATTGGTGAAACAGAACATGAATTTGTAATATGGACTTATCATCTTACAATCACATGTAGTTTCATAAGTACTTTTTGGTAAGCAGCTCAATTCTAATGAAATGGAGATATACCTTGAGAATCTAAAAGTCATCAACTTTGATATGTAAATTGTAGTTTTGGCATTCTTTTTAAGGTTAACTCATAAAAATATCCAGCCATTTCCTGTATTCAGTGTAAATAAGATCTTCTAACATGAGCTCAAGTTTGTTTCTTTCTGTCTCAATATTTTATTACTTGGTTGGATGCTTCCACATGAAATCATGGGGTCTTGGCTGGGATTAGTTTAATATCTTAGCTTGAGGCCTTCTAGAGAACTCAAGAGAAAAGAAATTACAAGAAATTTTAGAGACAAAAGCTATTAGGTGAAAAAATATCTCAGCTAACGAGTCTCTTGTGGTTAAAAAATAAATACTACAGTGAAATTTACGAGGGCATATTCTTTTCAAAAATTTTTTTGCTTCAGTTCAAATTAAAAAGAAAATAGTGCTTTATTCTTGTGATTCTTAACTTCTAAGTGGAGTCTCTCTACAACCGAACAGTGAAAAGTATGTGTATTTTCCCCCAAATTCTGTGTCAGATATTTTTTTAACATAAATTAGAGAAGGAATTTTCTATAATAGGTATTTTGGCGTGCAACATCAAAGTATATTTAGTATAAGGATGAAGAAGCTTCTAATGAATATGGCTGTTGTTAAAAATTTAATGTTTCATTTAAAAAAAAAATAGGAGAGTCAGACTCAGCACTGAATCCTAGAAGACACCCCAAGGAACTCACCAGAGATCTCTCTAGACCCCATGTCAAGTTGATTTCACCTGGACACCTTGAATGAGGTGAGGCATGTTAGTGAGGCACTGAGGCACTCACCTCAGGACTGGGTGTCCTCTCTCCGCCAACTCTAGATGAACCCCTGGTGGCCCACAAACTGGCAGAAGAAAAACCCAGGTATGCGGGAGCAGGGACTGAAGACTCGGGCCACAGGGTGTCAGTAGGGATGGGCCATCCCTTCCCATCTCCATGAGCCTTGGGGTGGGGTGGGGTCCTGGCTGTCATGCCCATGATCTGCCTCCAGGCCACATCTCAACACATTAATGGCCTTGATCCAGAGACTCACAAATGAATCTCAAAATGGGTTAGCTCCCTACAGAGATGTCTGTGGACCCAAATCATTTACAATTTTAGAGTTCGAGGAGTGCGAGGACTCTTTTGCAGTTGTGCAACCTCTCATGATATTCATAATAAGCAACAGAAAATAAATTGCCTGGCACCTGCCTGTGGCAGGCAGGCTTGAATGATTGCACAAAAATTTGAAATAATGGTGGTGGAAAGGTGTAATCTTGGTGGAATTGGTGTTGAAATATTGAATGTAATCAACTAATGTGAACAAGCTTATGAAAATAAAATTTAAAAATTAAAAAATAGGAGAGTCTGTAGGACCTTATAATTGTTTCATTGAATCTATGATGGCTTGGATCTGAAAAGCAAGAAGGAAGAGCCACTAAAAGTCTTCCTATGAAGAGGAAATTTCCACATGCAAAAACATAAAGACAGACAAAATACTCTAATGTTTTAGAAACACAAAAGGCCCTTGTAGTGTTAGTTAAGTGACTAAAGTTTTGAAGGATTAATAGAAAAATTAATTATTCAAGAGTAAGGACATGGAAGGACTTTCACTAAAGAATAGAGTTGGATTTTATGTAAAATGAAAGTTATCAAAATTGTTTATTATTAATGCAGAAATGGTAGAGTTGAAATTTTATGGTCAAAGAAGAATGGAAAAATGAAAAGTGTATAGTAGTTTATTGCAACTGTCCAAACAGAAGATAATTGTGGTAAGTGAAATGATAGTTGATTATAATGATAACATTATAATTTGGGCTATGGAGCCAGTGAAATGTGCACAAACAAAATATGAAAGTATGTAAAAATGAAATGTAAGTAAAATGGTAGATTTAGGACATGTCTTGCAGATGTTAAGAGCTTCAGTTCGACTCCCAGTGCACAAAAATATAAAGTGACAGCAAATATAAGGAAAAAGGTGCTGTCAATGAATATGTGTTCATATGAATATGAATATATGATCAGTGAACAACTTATAAAAGGGCAACATACCTCAGAAATATTTTTTAGGATTGGGATTTGAAAAACTAAGTAGATGATGCTATTTACTAACTAGAATGCAAGACTCTTTTTTTTTTTTAATTAGGGCTGGAGAGATAGCACAGCAGGTAGGGCATTTCCTTGCATGTAGATGACCCAGGTTTAATTTCTCTGTTCCTCTCGGAGAGCCCTGAAAGCTACCAAAAGTATCCCACCCGCAAGGCAGAGCCTAGCAAACTACCCGTGGAGTATTCTATATGCCAAAGACAGTAACAGTAAGTCTTACAATGGAGATGTTGCTGGTGCCCGCTCGAGAAAATCGATGAGCAACAGGATGGCAGTGATACAATGATGCAGTGATATAATTTTTAAATTTTTTAATGAATCACTGTGAGGTACAGTTACAGACTTACAAACTTTCTTGTTTATGTTTCAGTCATGCAATGGTCGAGCACCCATTGTTCCACCAGTGCCCATTCTCCATCACCAATGTTCCCAGTATCCCTCCCACCACCTCCACCCCATCCCCTGGCCTGGCCCCATGCCTCTGTGGCAGGCGCAGTCCCTTTTACTCTCTCTCTCCTTTTGGGTGTTATGTTTGCAATACATCTATCAGAATCAAGCACTCAGTAATTTTCTCTCATCTCCCAGATAGCTCGGTTATCTTTTTCTTGGTGTGTGTGGAGCTCTTCTTTTAGTGTCCATTATGCAGTGATATTCACATGTCATTTAGCACTGCTACTCTGGCTTTCCATTAGAGTTTTGTATTATTATATTGTATGGTGGTGATGTCGGCTGTTTGCACAACCACCTGGCTTTCTTCTCCCCAGAGTAAATTTGCATTTCTTAGAAATCTTATCCTGATTGAAGTTTCTTGCCATGTGGTAAGTTGCTTTATTAGCAAGCACTGGTGTCTGCTTGCCTGTCTCTAATCTGCCTGGATACTGTCTTATTGGTACTTGATGAAACATCTTTGTCCTTCTGGTCTTCAGAATGGTTGCTGTAAAGATTTATGCAGGCTGTGGCACAGGGTTTCAAGGGGATTTTAACATAGGTTTTCCCTATTTGGTCACTTGGTCCAACCTCCTAAAAATAAAAATAGTCTTGAAATAAAGTTAGTGGAAAAGTTTTATTCTAAATATAGAAATGGTAAGTGATGTGTCCTTCACTAGCAAAGCAACAATATTATAATATAAAAATTAGTAGCACTTTTCACAGAAAAAACAAAAAAAATAGTGTGAAATGTTGTATTTCCCAAGTATAGATGACTAGTATGACACCAGAGCACCAATAGTTTCATTACTGTCAGCAAAATCAGCAGGAGTGCCAGACAAGTGTGTTGTAGCTAGTAGAAGCTGAAATGTCTCTAGAAATGTACATATTCTAAAGTGAGATATTTTAGTTTAACTGTATGCATAGTATACCTTCTAAATACGAACAACTGTGAAGTTTGATTTTAGAGATTACTAAAGGGAATAGTACAAAGTGACCGGGTCTATTATAAGTGTAGAAAGGCTGTTAATGACAATAATTAAATTTGTTTTATCAAAGGAATCATATTTTAGGTGTCACAGATATTATACCTCAAGTTATGTTTTATTTTGCTTAGATTAGCACTGTCACTTTGAGTATAAATAAGAGTGCTCTATCTAAATCCTCCTTAAAAAATACATGTATATTTACATGTTTGCATATTTGCTTAAACACAAGTATGCATGTGTGTATTGCATGTCATTTTAATATACTTTTTATGGAACAAACACATTTTATAATTATTAAAAACACCACTAAATTCACTAAAATCTCACAAGACAATGAAAATAATTCCCTTGTGTATTTACTGTAAAAATATAATTATTAATTTTAAGATAGAACAGAGGATAAGACACTTTGTTTTTTATGGGGCCAGCCCAGGTTTAATCATCAGTACCATATACGGTTCCTGAGCCCAATCAAGCAAAGAGTCAGAAAGAAACCCTAAGCACAGTTAAGTGTGGTTTAAATCTCCCTAAAAATATATATATACGCACATCATTTTCATGAGAGAAAAATTTCAGACAAAAAGATAAAAATCATTTTTAAAAATGATTGCTATAATGTAAATAAAATTAAAAGCAAGCAAATAATAAATAGCTATTTTGCTATATAAAATATTAAGATCATAAATAATAGTATGTGAACTTTTAAAAACATCCCAAAAAACAGGAAAATAAAAAAGTGGGAAATTTGGAAGAATCTAAAATAAGATTGAAAAATAAATGTAAATTTTGTATTCTTAGGAAAATAAAACAAAACAAAAAACTTATTTTAAAGACAAAAAAAACACGTTAGTTATTTGTTATAGGAAATGTTCAAATGTCAGAGCCAGCTAATTTTTCATTTCTTTCTACATTATATTTTTTAGCTTCTCAATTTGAGAGGTTTGGTTTTTTATTTGAGCTTTTTCTTCTTTTCTGATATAGCTCATTTTACTGTAAACTTTCGCCTTAGCATTCTTTTTGCTCTGACATATGGGTTCTGAGATCCTATATCTTCATTAGTGTATATTTCATGATATACTTTACTTCTTTGATTTCTTTAACTCAATATTTATTTAACAGTATCATGTTGGAGTCTTTAGGTAATGGGGTCTTTCCCAATTTATAGGGAAAGACCTATAGGGTCTTTTATAGGGCTAATTTCTACCTTCATAGAATTTTTACCTTAGAAGATATTTGATATGATTTCTATTTTTCTGTATGGATTCTCCAATTATATTCTAGCATGTGCTATATCCTGAAGAATATCCAGTGCTATATCCATGTGCACTGGAGAAGAATGTATACTCAGTTTTCTGTAGTAGAGGGTTCTGTAAAAGTATTTTAAACCCATATTTTTCCATTTCTTATTTAGTTCTTTTGCTTTCTCTCTAGTTGATGTGTTTAGTGATAAAATGGGGCATTAAAATTTCCCACTACCATTGTATTGCCACTGATATATCTCTTTAATTCTTTCAGTAATCACTTTATAAAATGTGTTGCCCCATCATCTTGTTCATGCTTATTGATATGGGTTAAGTCTTCTTGATCGATTGTCCTCTTAACCAGTATCCATGGTTACTGGATAGGGATGAGATCCATCCCTATCTCAGTACTTTCATTAGTTTGCATCCTCTCTAGTCTGAAATAAGTAAGTCATCCTTGTATTTTGACTACCATTAGGTTGTATGATTTTTTCCAAACTTTTGCTCTGAGTAGTTATCTATAGTGAGAGCATGCATATCTTTTGCAAACATAGAAAGTGGATTCTGTTTCTCACCAATCCAAACACCTTGTACCAATTGAAAGGCATTTTCTATTCATTGACTAGAGAAATCATTTATATAAATATAAGGATTTTAGTCAATATTTTAGCTACTTGTCATTTGTTTTTATTAATTTGTTTTGTCCAGTGAATTTTCTCAATGTACCCCCTTGCAGGGGGCTATGTTCAATGAAATTTTATGTGTTTTTTATGTTGATGATGGCAAACACACTCAGAATACTTTTTTTTTTCATTTTTTTGGTCATCATGGCTTCACTTCTAAGTTCTGGAGGAAGACTCTTGTGATAGCTTTGGTGAGTTAGCCAATCTGGATCAGTTTATTATGAGTCAAATCCCAGCTCTGCGTGCTGTGCCTGGGTTAGGAGGTAAGTTGTTTTGGTGTGGGACTTATGTATGCCACCTAGGCATATTGGTTGTGTGCTCTTATACTTGAGTCCACTGAGTCTCCATCACACATTGATTGCAACCATGAATCCCACAAAACTGCTTGTGGTGTAACCATTTCTGAGTTCCAGAATCTGCTGCCTGGAGCTCTCTCCGGAACCAAAGTCTGAGACTTTTTTGAACCAAAAATAAGGAAACAAACATAAAATGTAGAAATGTATCTAAAAATACTGAAACACATTCTGGCAGGCACTGCAAGCTGGAGAGTGCTCCAGACCCCAGACCGGGCCAACAACACCGGGGTGCCAGACTGAGAAGGTACAGTCAGCACGCCTTTTCCAGATGGAGCCCCGGCGACACTGAGCTTCTACTAACACGGCTCCTGTATGCGGGACTGGGACATTTCCAAACCGCGCAGCCGCAACCTTTCCTGATATACAAAAAATATGCTCAGGAATGGCTCAGCCACCCCTGAGCATCCATTATCCCAGAGGCACAGAAACCATCTCAGAATGCAGCGGCTACTGGCAGATATACTCCTGGATTCTGAACTAAGCTACGGCCCCGTGCAGCCCTGGGAAGGGAAGGGTTTCTGTCCCTTGGCATTTGTCCCTTGTCCAGGGTTTGATTCCTCCATCTCTCTCGGAGAGCCCGGCAAGCTACTGAGAACATTCTGTCCACACTGCAGAGCCTGGCAACCTACCCATAGCGTATTCAATATGCCAAAAACAGTAACAACAAGTATCACAATGGAGACATTACTAATGCCCGCTCGAGCAAATTGATGAGCAATGGGACGACAGTGCTATAGTGCTACAGTAGAATTGTACAAGAAAAAACCCCCAGCCCCATCAAAAATTGGAGAATAAATGAACAGAAACTCCTCAAAAAAGAAATGCAAATGGCCAAAAGGCACATGAAAAAATGCCCTACACAACTAGTCTTCAGAGAATGCAAACAAAACACCAATGAGATATCATCTCACACCACAGAGACTGAAAGACAAAAGAAGAACAGAAACAAGCAGGGCTGGAGCAGATGTGGAGAGAAAGGGTCTTTCTCCCTTGGTGGGAATGCCAACTCATCTAATCTTTTTGGAAAAATTATGGGAAATCTTTCATAAACTAGAAATTGAGCTTTCATATGACCCTGCAATAATACTACTGGGAATATATCCCAAGGGTGCAAAAAAGCACAATAGAAAAGATATCTGCACCTGTATGTGCATTGCAGCACTGCTCACAATAGCCAGAATCTAGAAACAACCCAAATGCCTGAGAACAGATGACTGGTTAAAGAAACTTTGGTACATCTACATAATGAGCTCTATGTAGCTGTTAGGAAAAAATGAAGTTATAAAATTTTCTTATAAGTGGATGGTCATGGAGAGTATCATGCTACGTACGCTATGTGAAATGAGTCAGAAAGGGTGGGGCAGATATAGAAAGACTCTCCTCATTTTTGGAATGTAAAATAACATAATATAACACTGACACAAAAGGACAGTAGAGACAGGGCCAGAAATATTGCTCCATGGTTGGTAGCCTGCCTCATGAGCTAGGGGAGAAGGTAGCTGGAATAGAGAAGAAATCACGAAGTCAATGTTAGTTGGAGGGATCGTTCAGGATGGGAGATGAGTGCTGAAAGTAGATAAAGGACCAAACGTGATAACCTCTCAGTATCTGCATAGTAAAGCATAATTCCCAAAAGTAGAGAGACAGTATGGGGGAAATTTTTGCCCATAATACCCAAAAGTAGAGAGAGAGTATGTCAGAAATTGTTTGCCATAGTATGCAAATGGGGGCCGTACTGGGGACACCGGTGGTGGAAAATGTGTACTGGTGGAGGGATGGGTGTTTGGTCATTGTATGGATTAAACTCAAACATGAAAATTTTGTAACTATATGACAGTGATTCAATAAAAAAGAAGTGTTTTTTTTTTTTTTTTTTGCTTTTTGGGTCACACCCAGCGATGCTCAGGGGTTACTCCTGGCTTTGCACTCAGGAATTACTCCTGGAGGTGCTTAGGAGACCATATGGGATGCCGGGGATCGAACCCAGGTCGGCCGCGTGCAAGGCAAAAGCCCTACCCGCTGTGCTATAGCTCCGGCCCCTAAAAAAGAAGTTTTTAAAACTAGTATGTTATTTAGACTTGGAGAGTCAATGGTGTTTACTTTAAGACATATTATAATGGTCTAAAATAAAAACATAATATGTGAAATAAAATGCAATATATAAAATATATGTAAATTGTAAAAAATTAGAGCTATTACATTAGAATTCATTGTATTAAAGGCAAAAGGTGAAACAATCATGAATTGCTGATTGATATCAATAAACAAATTTAAAATTGCAATATTTGTATCTTTTTTACACTAACAACAAAATTGGAATGATTATCCTTTGGAACAAGATTTATTGTTAACCTGTATTAATTTCTCAAACATTTACATTTAGAAATATTCCCTTATAGTAGATACATTCAAAAGTCCTATAATGTTTCTATGCACTCTTTAATAAATATGAATGAAATATATACCCCCACTTATGTAGTAAAATGTTTCCTCTATGTATTATTTATCAGTCATGTGTTTTTTCCACATATACTATGGTAATAATTGAATGACTACAACTAAAAAAAGCAAATTAAAGTCAAAGTGTATTTTGTTTTTATTTTGTATTATTAATTTATAATGTCCCTAAGGTACATTGAAGACAAGGTTGGCAAAACCCTCCACAACATTGAAGCCAAAGGTATCTTCAAAGCTGACATGCCACTGGCCAAGCAAGTGAAAACAGAGATAAATAAATGGACTATCTCAAACTAAGAAGCTTCTGCACCTCAAGAGAAATAGTGACCAAAGTACAAAGACAATCTATAGAATGGGAAAGGATATTTATGCAGTACCCATCCAATAAAGTGTTGATAACAAGGATATACAATGCACTAGTTGAACTCCACAAGAAGAAAATTGCCAACCCGATCAAAAAATGGGGTGATGAAAGGAACAGAAAGTTTCCCAAAGAAGAAATCCGAATGGCTAAGAGGCACATGAGAAAATGTTCCACATCACTAATCATCAGGGAGATGCAGATCAAAACAACCATGAGATAACATCTCACACCACAGAGACTGGCCCACATCCCAAAAAACAAAAACAACCGGTGTTGGTGTGGATGCGAGGAGAAAGGGACTCTTCTTCACTGCTGGTGGGAATGCCGACTGGTTCAGCCCTTTTGGAAAACAATATGGATGATTCTCAAAAAATTAGAAATTGAGCTTCCATTTGACCCAGCAATACCACTCCTGGGAATATATCCCGGAGAGGCAAAAAGGTATAGTAGAGATGCCATCTGTATTTCTATGTTCATTTGCAGCACTGTTTACATTAGCCAGAATCTGGAAAAAACCAGAGTGCCCCAAAACAGATGACTGGTTAAAAAAACTCTGGTTCATCTACACAATGGAATACTATGTAGCCGTCTGAAAACATGAAGTCATGAAATTTGCATATAAATGGATCAACATGGAAAGTATCATGTTGAGTGAAATGAGTCAGAAAGAAAGAGACAGACATAGAAAGATTGCACTCATATGTGGAATATAATGTAACTGAGAAGTACAAGTTGGCAATGATGCAACTTCTGGCAGATATCTCTCTGGACTTAGTTACTAAAATACTAAAATACAGAAACCCAAAACCGAGAGGCCGCTAATTGTTGTCACTCGACCTCACACCTCTTCATTCTAAGCAATGGAAAACAAATTATCTAATGCTTCCTTTTCAGCAGGTCTGACTTTAGGGGAGAGACTCTCCAAACAATAATAGTGAGTTTTGTTGAAATATTGAATGCAATCAAAGTGAACGTAAAGTGAAATTTATTAGTTACACAGGCTGGGGGGCTAAGAGTGAGGGGGCTAGGGGCGTGGGGGGGTTAGGGGTGTGGGGGTGCGGGGTGGAGCTATACTGGGATTCTTGGTGGTGGAATATGTGCACTGGTGAAGGGATGGGTATTTGAGCATTGTATAACTGAGACTTAAACCTGAAAACTTTGTAACTTTCCACATGGTGACTCAATAAAAAAAATTAAAAATAAATAAATAAATAAAGTCAAAGTGTATTTTGTTTTTATTTTGTATTATTAATTTACGTACCATAGGTGAGTGAATCTGATTTATTTCACAAGGCATAGTACCATCTGGGTCAATCCATCTTGTTTCAAATGGCAGAATTGTATCTCTTCTTAGGTGAGTGCATATATTTGTGTATGTATATATACAGGTATATGTATATATACAAATTCCATTGGATATATCACTGTATCACTGTCATCTCGTTGCTCATCGATTTGCTCGAGCGGGCACCAGTAACGTCTCCACTGTGAGACTTGTTACTGTTTTTGGCATATCGAAATTACTCCATGGGTAGCTTGCCAGGCTCTGCTGTGCGGGCGGGATACTCTCAGTAGCTTGCCGGGCTTTCTGAGAGGGATGGAGGAATCAAATCCAGGTCCACCCCGAGCAAGGCAAACGCCTTACCTGCTGTGCTATCACTCCAGTCCATAGTACAGCAGATAGGGTGTTTGCCTTGCACGCGCCCAACCCGGGTTTGATTCCCATGATCCCATATGTCCCCCGAGCACTGCCAGGAATAATTCCTGAGCGCATGAACCAGAGTAACCCCTGTGCATCGCCAGGTGTGACCCAAAAAGCAAACAAATATATAATAATAAAATAATAAAAAATTGGATATATATAAAATTTCTTTCCCATTAATCTGCTTATGAATACTTGATTCATTTCCAAATCTTGGCTATTGTTAATAATGTTGCTGTGACATTTTGGGTTCATATACTATTAAAATTTTGTGGGTTTTTTATATATATTTGTCTTATATATATTTCTTTGTTTGTGGGCCACACCCAGTGATGCTCAGTGTTACTCCTGGTTCTGCACTCATGAATTACTGCTGGTGGTGCTCCAGGGGTCATATGGGATGCTGTACATAGGAGCTGGGTCCACTGTGTGCAAATGATATGCTTTACCTGCTGTATTATTGCTCTGGCAATCTTATATAATATAAATAGTAACTCCTATCTAATTTAGATGCTGACTCTTGTATGATAATTTATAAAAATCTTCTTGTATTTAGTGGAATGTCTGTTTTTTTGATGGGAGTTCATCTTCATTTAATTTGCTCAATTGAGCATTTTTAGGAAAACACTGACAAGGCTATTTAGAACTTTACACAAGCACAATTATAGTGGGAGTAAATGTATAACCATTTTCAAACCGCTGAAACGAGCCTTGGTGCATTTTAATTTATGTTAACTAGACCTTAATTTAACAATAATTAAGAACAAATCTTTATGTCTAGACCAGATTTTATACCCTAAGATATAGTATGCAATGTGTTTCGATGGAAAAAATTTTGGATTACTTGAGGAAATGTGTGCTAAAGGCAAAATAGGTATTTTTTTAAATTCCATTATGTATAAAAAATGAAAGTTGGAATCATCTCACTTACAGCCTAGACACTTGAATTTTTACAACATTTCTAACAATGATAAACAATTCTGAATCTGACAGTTTGTGACTGATTTCAACAAGGCTGCTTGTTAATATTGCAATTCATCCAGGGGTTTTCAAGGAGGAGAAAGTCTGTCTCCCTTACATATTAGTGTTATGGGCTATTTGAAATAGAGATGCAACTCTCAGGGAATGTGTACATTCTTGCTTTTGATATGAATGCATCAGAAAGGAAAATATTCCGTGACTTTCTTTTCCCTTTAAATCTACAAAAATATAAAATAAAAGTGCAATTTGAAATTTTAATTATCTTGTAGTACTAGAAATTTGCTGAAAGCATTTGATGACTTGAAAAGCAGTGATTTATTTTCTGAGCTCTGAGAGCTGATTGATTTTCAAAACAATGTTTTCTTTGAAGAAATCAACATTAATTTTCTTTTCATAGACTATTTATCTGTCAGAGAGAATACACATTCCATGAAATAATTGCATCACATAATTTTATTCTTAAAAAGTAATATGATTTTGAGGGATAAGGATAGAAAAACTCTAAAAGTTACTACCTTTGACTAAAAGGTATTGATTTAATACCTAACTTCATTACTTGCCTAATCTCCTTAATCAAATATCAACTACAATTTTATTTAAACAAGAACAGTTTGTCATGGTATTTTATGTTTATGCATTCTTCATTGTGGGGGTGAGTTAAAAAAATATTGGATAGATGGCCAAGAAAAAAAATGTCAGTTGGATTTAGTTGAATAGTCACAAGCACAGTATGTGTATATAGCAAACAATATAGATTTTATAATATTTTAATAACAAAATATGATACATGTGAGAATGTACACAGATATGAATGCATATGCATGCCACATATATTTATATATGGTGTTTTATGTATATAGATATCATCAGCATGTCATAGATAAATTCATACTTTCATAAATATATTATATAATTATTTTCTAATCAGTTGAAAATTCCTATTGACTAACAAGCATTGTCTATGTTCTCAATGATGACTTTATGCTTTATAAAATTATGACATATTCTCTCTGAATGTCAAGAATTACCTATGTAGGGTGCTGGAGTCAGGGTGCTTGCCTTAAGTGTGGCTGACCTGGGTTCTATCCCTAAGGTCCCTGTGAACCCACTAGGAGTGATTTTTGAGTGCAGAGCCAGAAATAACCTCTGTGCATTGTCAGGTATTGTCCCCAAAAAAGTGTAAAAAAAGAAAGAAGGAAGGAAATAAAGAAAATAACCTAGATAAATGCCTGGGAACAAAATATTGTTTACATTATTTAGATTGTGTGGGGTGTTTTTATAAGCTCTTAATACCTTAGTATATCTGATTTCCTAATTGTTTCAAATGGGACAGCACTTAGGATGCCCACAGAATTTAATACATATACACATCTTCAATCAATATTATTGCAGAGCCAGTAATGACTAGTTGCACCAGAAATAGCAACAGAATAAAAATATATAATGTTGCAAGAGTTAGTGGTTGAAGAGATTGCATTTTGGAATGGAAATTTGATTTTAAAGTAAATGTTAAAATCCTTGTTATGACAGATGGACTCAGCAGCTTCAGAGTGGGCCCCTGCTGTCTCCGTCACACTCTTGGCTGCCTTGAGTCGGATCCGGCCCTTAAAGCAGTAACGGTTCCTGTGGAGGCAGAGGGATAACGCATACCTAAAATAGTTATGAGTTATGTGAACCCAATTAATTAATATGTACTTTCATTTTCTTAAACGCTAGCAAGTCACCTGAAAGCTATGTCAACTGTTGAAAACAACTATAGGATGGGATATCATAGAATTTCCTAGAAATATTCTTATAACTTTCCTTCATATATAGCAACTTTAAAAGGGTTCCTATGTTCTATTTTAATCTCTAGTGCCAACCTAGTGACAAATAATAGCTGAAAACAATGCAATGTGTGTTGTTGTAGATTCAAAATTAAATCAGAGTAAAATTCAATAGTTTGGGAAATTGAAATTATTGTGTGTGTATATACATATATATACATATATATATATGGATAGTATGGTAAAGAAATAAAATATAAAGAAGAAATACAGTCTGTTTTGAGGTAATTTTAACATCGTGTATTGTCTTTGTTTTGCTTTGGGGCCATACTGGTGGAGCTCATGGCTTATTCCTGGTTTTGAGCTCAGGAGACCGTTTGGGTGCCAGGGATCCAACCTGGGTCAGCTATTTTTAAGACAAAAAGACTATTAGTTGTATTATCTCTCTGGTCTCTCTACCTTTAATATTTTTTAACAAAATTTACCATCTATTACACAAACTTGAAGCTTAACATATTTATAGCTAAAATTGCAGGTATATAATTTAGTAATTAAATGATTTAAAATTCTTGGAGAACTTTAATACATAGGAAAAGCTGAATTCAAATCAAATTCCTTCTTAAGAACGATACAAACCACAGAATATCCTTAATAAATTTCAGAGAATACTGATTGAATTTAATAATCAATTTAGATAGTTTGAGCAATGTCATATTTATTACTCATAATTCTACATTACTAATTAAAGAATACATTTACTTGGATTATCAATATTATGCAGTTAATGATACTCCATGTTCATAAATAAATTATTATTTAGGTAATTATAATAGATATACAAACACTATTGAGATAAAATTCATATGTCTATTAAACTTATTTAAAAATATATTTCATGCTAGATAATGCTGCTTACTTTTCAAAAAAGAAATGGTGTAAAACTATGGCATTTATGACATTTCTACTCTCTCATTGCCTTGTCTGATATACTACAAAGATAACTGAACGTTGAATAAATGAGAAGTAGTGTCAATTTTGCTGTCTTCATAGAGCATTAAGAAAATTAAAGTTAACTTCATTAATTTTAAAATAAGTTCTTTATTATTAAAAAAACTTGAAATAAAGTGTAGGATAACAAAGCCTCAGATAGTTTAGGCTTATCAGGTTGTTCTCATCACAGTGCTCCCTTTCCTATGTGTTTACTTGTAACTTCTTTCTTTGTGCTCTGTTAACTTGAAAATATTGTTTTTCTCTTCTCCTTAAGTCCTTTGTATAGTTTATTCAGAGCAGTGTTCATTTTGTATGGGCACAGGAAAACAGTAGTAAATGCTATGCTTTTGTTATGTGGGAGTCATTTGACTCTAAATGATATTTTCCTCCTGGACATCTGTTCTCTCAACCTAACACTCAGCTGCCCTTACTTCCTAGCATCCCCAAAAGCAGGGTCCTGATGAGAGATGGGATGGACCCAGGGCAAGCATTGATATGGGCCTGGCCAAAGTGCCTAATGCTTAACTATAAGTTAAGAGCTCAGTCATGGACAGATGCTGTCATGATCAAAAAGCAGTAACTAGATTTGGACCCTGCTAGGGTTAGGAATGATTTATCTGGCCTGAGCTCTGTAGTCTGAGTCTGTGGCAAGATGCTCCCAGGAGAGTTGCCCTACTAGTTTCAATGCATCTCATACAAAAATAACTAAAGGAGAAAAACACCTTAAGAGGTATTTTGCTGGAGGTTGGTCAGGAAGGGCTTCCTTATGTTGTTTTGCTTCCTGACTGGGTGGAGCTTGGGCCTGGAGGGCAAGGGGGTGAGAGAGATAATAGGGGTGGAGAGAGAAGCAGGGGACTCAGAATCGAAAGAGGAGAGTGAGACACAGCATGGGAGAGATGAGTGGGGATCGAGGAATGAGGGGCAAGGAAGGAAGAATTCATGAAATGGGAGAGACGAAAGATTGAATAAATGGTAACTAATTAGCAATCAGCCTGGTCCTCCTTCTTCTTGGCCTGCCCATTGCCTACAGCCGTCCACATCCTGTCCACAGCGGCTCGAGAGCACGAAACTCGGGCATTGAGAGAGAGCTGTCCGGAGAGCCCACGAACACACACACTTCCACGGGAATATTTCTTACAATAAAGAACATGGGTTCAGAGGTAAAATACATGGTACATGCATGGAGATCTGAATTAGATCACCAGAACTAAAGATCAAAACGGCTTTAAAGTCAGTACATTTATATTACCAAGGGAAATGTTTGTGGAAATAAAAGCTTATTTGTTTGAGACTTTCCTAATAGCTTATCATGTCTAATTACCTTCTAATCAATGTCAAATTCTCAAAAATCTACTAATATTAATGTAATAAAATATTCCACTCTATGTTATGTTCTATGTAGTTTATGCACTTGGATCTTACATTTCATTTCTCATTTGGGATTAGAGAGTTCAATTTCAGTCTTCTATATATACTGTCAACTTTTTCAGAAAGCAATAAAGACTTTCTTTCTTCACTATATGCCTTGGTTCCTGTATCATAGAATAAATGTCAATAAATGAGTAAATTTATTTCTGTACATATAATTCTATTCCATTGACCTATGTGATTATCTTTATAATAATACAATACCATTTTAATTACTGTGATTTGGTAAGAGTTTGAAAATAATGCGATGTCCCATTTTCATTATTTTTACAGTACTGCTTTAAATCACTGCAATATTTATGGTTCCATGTGAATACTGGTATTTTGCTTTTATTTCCTTAAATATATTACTGGAGCTTTATTGGCATTGCATTAAATGTATACGTTGCCTTTAGTAAAATAAACATTTTGACTATATTAATTCTTCTCATACATGTTTATGGAATGCCCTCAATATCTTAATATCTTAATAACTTGTCTATATCTTTTAACATTCCTTTGTAATCCTGTTATGCAATATGTTTTTCTCTTTTAAAAATTTATTATTAAGTTTTGACTTCTTTTGGATAAAATTTAAGTGATCTCATTGTTCATTGATTTGTTTGAGCGGGCACCATTAACATCTCCATTTGTCTCTGTTCATGCTAGTGTAGCCCGATGGCATATTGGGGTCTCTTTCAAGGTCAGGGAAATGAGCACCCTCATTGTTACTGTTTTTGCCATATTAAGTAAGCCATGGGTAGTTACCCAGGCTCTGCCCTGTGGATGGGATACTCCTGGTTGCTTGCCTGGCTCTCTGAGAGGGACTGAGGCTTTTGGGGTGGCCTTTAATCTCCTTTACAGTTGTTCCCAGTCTACCGAATGTAAGCTTTTGGTCAACTGGCATGTTGTAATGATCTGCACACCAACAAACACACACCTGCCTGAGTCTGTGGGCAGCACCTGGGAAATCTTCAGACTCAGGTTGATCTCCTTGAGGTTGAGGGAGTGCGCCCACCCAGAGGTTATTGAGAAGCTGTCAGAGCAAAACCCTATCACGGAGGGTCTGTGCTAGGTCAAACACCTGCACCAAGTCCCAGGTCACCCAGTGGTTGGCTGACATCATCCCATGGTGGATGAGCCACTGCGCGCACTGCCACCATGACTGCATGTCTGATGGTGCTGCAACTCGATCCAGCCAGTGCAGGTGACAACACAGTGGCTGCCGCCATGGTTTCTCTGTGCCTGGCCGACACCATTCTGTCGAATCTTGCAAAACAGCCAGTGATATCCATTCTGAATCATGCGTAGAGTTCCAGGAGGGATCATGTACAGAGTTCCTTGCCTGGCAGGCTGAGCCATGCATTGTCTAAGGCAATATGGTGAGCCAGGTCCAGGAGAGGGCGAAGGGTGCAGGTGGCATTGGTGTCATCTTGCCTCCAATCAAAAATGGTGTGGTAATTATGAAAAATGAGTAGGGAGTGTTGGTTTAGGAATATGTTCACTCATAAGTGAAGCTCAGCCCAAGAGTGTGGAAAGTGGCCTGGAGCGTGGCAGTGGTTGGATTGTGGAGGTTGCTCACCGCTCCCCTCTGGGGTGCCCTGAGTGAAAACAGCCTGGCACAGAGTCTGATGGCATGGTTATGGGGGTCTAATTTTATGCTCACTTCCAGGAGAAGCAGCCGTGAGTTTTGGACGGTGGCCAGTGGGGACATTATCTGGCACTGGCAGGACGTGGCTCATGGGCATGACCCTTGGGCCCCAGAGACTGGGGGAAGCTGGCAGGGGATATCTGCTCACTGGTCCATTGAGCCCAGTGTCCAAGGTCACAAAGTTCCTCATTACCTGGGTTCCATGGGACTTTAATTACAGTAATTACAGTAATTCTAATTACTGATTTTAAAAATTGATCATTTTAACCAGAAGCTAGATTTAACACAAAGATTTAACCTAAACTCAAAGTCCTCCCTGAAGTCTCAAATTCCCCCAAATTGCAAGCTATGATTTTTGTCTGATGAGATTAAGACTCAATTCCTTGGCAGAAGTCAATAAAAGTGTTCTCTGAAGAAACATCAGCATATGCATCATGATAGATTTAAACTATTTATTTAAGTAAGTTTCCATAGAAAATAAGTTTAGCAGGCCAAATCAAAATCAACACATTCATAACTAATGTATATGAACAACGACCTTCAGAACATTCTTAATCACAAAAAGTGGCTGTGCTTTTTAAAGTAAAAATAAAATCTAATTTAAGCATCACACCTAGTTATGATCAAGGTTTACTTCTGGCTTTATGCTGACAGCATGGGGGACCATTTTTTTTTCTTGCTTTTTTGGGTCATATGTGGTGATGCACAGGGGTCGCTCCTAGCTCTGCATTCAGGAATTACCCCTGCTGGTGCTCAAGGGACCATATGGGATGCTGGGAATCGAACCCGGGTTGGCTGTGAGCAAGGCAAACACCCTACCCACTGTGCTATCTCTCAAGCCCCAACAGGGAACCATTTTTGGTGGAGAGATATAGCCTTGATGAGTCATCTGTAAGTTATATACCTTACTTGTTGCATTATCTCTTTAAAAGAAAAACACAGAGAGCACACATGAAAAAAAATGGCATCTAACTAATATAAAAGCATGATTAATAAGCCAGTATATTGCTTGTATCACTTGTCTTCCTGTTGATCTTTTGGCAGGCACCAGCAACGTCTCCATTTATACCTGTCACATGCTAGTGAAGCCCAATGATATCTGCTTCTCCAGGAATAGGAAGAGCCTCAAACCATTCATTCAGGGTTTTGAGGAAGTGGTCTGACCATCTCGTTTGTGGGTGGCCACGCGGTCTTTTGACATCCCGTGGAATCCAGTCCATAATAGCTCTAGTCCAGTGCTCATCTCTGAATCCCATTACATGTCCAGCCCATCTGATTTCCAATGCCTTGGCAAACTAGACAGGGGCCCTGATTCTTGATAGTCAATGGAGGTTGGAACTCCAGTTTCCTGTTCTCACTTGAGTGAAATGAGATATTCCAAGCATAGCTCTTTCGTTTCCTCTTTGGGATACCTGAATAGTGTTCTCGTCCTGTTGGCATAGGGCCCAGGTCTCTGAAGCATATGTTAGTGCAGGAAGAATGGTGCAGTTGAAAAGCTGTGCCCAGAGATGGAGGTTCTTCATTCTCTTAACAACTTCTTCGATGCTCTTGTTGGCATTCCATGCTGCTCTCTTCCTGCTCCGCAGTTCTGGCGCCAAGTCGTTTCTCATGTTGAGTTCTCAATCCAGGTACACATAGCTGCTACATTTGGAGATGTTCGTTCTGCTGAGGGCAAATGGAATGTTAGGGACTAGTTCATTTTTCATGAACATTGTTTTGCTGAGATTCAACTGCAGTCCGGCCTTTCCACACTCTCGGTCAAAGTCAGCTAGCATTTGTGCCACTTGGCTAATGTTCGGTGTTATGAGAACAACATCATCAGCAAAGCGGAGCTGGTGTAGTTGCCTACCGTCTATCTTCACTTCCATTTATTCCCATTCCAGTTGTCACATGACATTCTCAAGTATGGCACTGAAGAATTTTGGTGAAATTGTGTTTCCCTGCCAAAGCCCTCTCTTTATGTCGATGAGCACTTCCTTGTAGAATGGTGAGATTCTGGTGGTGAATCTGTAATACAGCTTGTGGAGGATCTTGATGTACTGAGTTTGCATGCCCTGTTTGGCTAGGATATCAATGACTGCTTTAGTCCCAACAGAATTGAAGGCCCTCTTTAAATAGATGAACATTAGACAGAGCGGCATTTTGAACTCTCACGAAACTTCAATGAGTTTGGTCACTATGTAGATATGGTCGATCGTGCTGAATCCTCTTCAGAACCCGGCTTGATCTCATGGTTGTCCTTCATCTAGTGTCCTGCCTATTCTATTCAGGATGACACGAGTGAAAAACTTGTAGACGACAGAGAGCAGGCAGATTGTGCGATAGTTGACGATGTCGTGGATGTCTCCCCTTCTTGTACAACAGAACGGTCCTACTGGTTTTCTACTGGGACGGAACTTTGCATTCACACAGATAGCTTGTGAAGAGATGAGCCAATGTATTGATGAGTACTGAGGACAGATTCTTCAGGTGTTCAGTCTGACCTTGTCTGGACTGGGTGCTGTATGTGTCTTTACTGACGAAATGGTGTGTCAGATTTTAGAAGGGAGGACGATGGAAACAACATATCCATCCTGCAGTATTTGGTATGTGGGCAGGTGGACCTGGCTATCAAAGAGATCTGAGTAGAAGTCATAAATTATCCTCTCCATTGCCTTTCTGGAAGATGTGATAGATCCATGAGGACGTCGGAGGGCAGTCATCTTGGTATTGTAGTTGGCGAAGGACAGGAGAGCATTTCGAATACTTTTGTCAGCTTCTGCCACGTCAGCCAACACTGCTACTCTTCTCTCTTTGAGGTCTTCTTTTTACAGCTTCTCCGAACAGCTTTGTGAGCTTGGACGTTAGCTTGTGGTTGCCTGAGGCTTGAGCCAAACCACGTTGACAAGTGAGCTCGAGAGTTTCCAAAGACAGGTGTCTGTTTGTGGCTTTCTTTCAGCATTCTTCATGCAGTCATAGAAGTGCTGAACCAGTCGATCGTATTCCCTGTCAATGTTTTCAAGAACGACATCTTCCCACATTGCCGAAATAGTGCCAAGGAGCTCCCAGTTGGTGCTTATTCTGGGAGTTCCCTTCTTAAAATTAAACTTTGCAGACCTCTCTCCCCACTCTGTGAAGTAGAATTTTGCACAAAGGAGACAGTCGTATGACCCCGTTTGGAATTTTGGGACAACAGTGACATTGGTCAGGCAAAACCTTCTATTGAATATGATGTGGTCAATTTCATTGTAGAACTGTCCACTGGGAGACTCCCATGTCCAATGTTTAGATTTGGCATTCTGGAACTGTGAGTTACCATGGATGGTCTTGGTTGACATGATGAACTCAGACAGTCTCTCACCCTGATTGTTCCATTCTAGGCCATGGGTCCCAATGTGGAGTTCTTTGAGCGACCTTCTCGGTCCTATCTTGGCATTAAAATCACCAACAATGATTTTGTAGAAGGTGTGGTCTTCTTTGTAGAACCTCTCCAGTTCCATGTAGAATTTCTCAATTTCTTTTTCATTGTTGTCGGATGTTGGTGCATAGACAATGAAGATAGAAACTGCAGGCATTGAGTCACATCTATTCAAGCGTAATCATCCGATTTGGGTTATTTGGCATTCTAATGAATCAATGCTCATGGCCAAGTTCATGTTGATAAGGACACCAATACCACCAACACCTCTGTTGTTGCATGTGTTGAAGAACAATTCTTCTCCAGTGTCGAAATGGCATGATGTGTTCGATGTCTTCTCATTTCAGTCAGACCAATGATGTTGTATTTGATCTTCTGTGCTTACACCATCAGGTCCTCAATGGATGCTTCTGATGCCAGTGTACATGCACTTAAAGTACAGACAGTCATTTTAGTCTTTCTTCATTTTGGCAGTCTAGTTCATCCTGAAATTTTATTAGCCTCTCCTTGCTCATCTTTCCTAATGCTGCCATATTGGGAGGTCTTTTGGTATCAGGTGAAAGAGGCCCATTGTTGTTACTGTTTTTGGCATATCAAATATGCCACAGGTACCTTATACTCAAATATGCCAGTCTCTGTCGTGCGGGCAGGATACTCTTATAGCTTGCCAGGCTCTCCGAGAGAGATGGATCTTTTAGGGTGGCCTCCATTCACTCTTAGATGTGTTCCCATGGTTCACACCATATTTGAACCATATCAAATATGGTGTGGGAAATATGGAAAATGGTTATTAACTATCTTATGGTGGTCTGGAGAGCGGTCTGGAGCGTGGCAGTGGCTGGGTAGTGGGGGTTGGCCGGTGAGGTATTTATCTGACTTGGGTAGGGTGGGTCTTCTGGGTTTGACCCCATCCCTAAGGTGCTGGAGATTGGAGGAGGCAGACAGAGGATCTTGTTTTCGGGTCTTGTTGAGCCTAGAGTGCAAGGTCACAAAGTTCTGCTTACCTGTGGAGCTTCTTTCGTGTGTGAGGTTTGGCCTAAGACTCCAATGAAAACTTGTATACGAAAGACAACATGCAGATTGGGCAATAGTTGCCGATGTCGGGCATATCTCCCTTCTTCTACAACAGAACGGTTCTGCTGGTTATCCATTGGGACGGAACGTTGCATTCGGACAGTAGCATGTGTAGAGCAAAACCAGTTTATTGACAAGTACTGGTGGCAGATTCTTCAGGTATTCGGGTCTGATCTTGTGTTGACTGACAAAATGGTATGTCAGAGTTTGGAAGGGAGGACCTTGGGAATGACATATTCATTCTGCGGAATTTAGTATGTGGGCAGGTATACATGGCTCTTGAAGAGATCTGAGTAGAAGTCGTGAATAATCCTCTCCATTGCCATTTGGGAAGATGTGCTAGATCCATCAGGATGTTGAAAGGCAGTCATATTGGTCCTATACTGGGCGAAGGACAGGCGAGCATTGTGAATGCTTTTCCCGGCTTCTGCTACACCATCCAACACTGCTGCTCTTTTCTCTTTGAGATCTTCCTTTATTGCTCTCTACACAGCTTTAAGAGCTCGGACGTTAGCTTGTGATTAACTGAGGGTCGTGCCAAACCATGTTGGCACATGAGCTCAAGAGTTTCCAAAGACAGGTTTCTGTTTGTTGCTTTCCCACTCTTGGCATCCCTCGCACAGTCATGGAGGTGCTGAACCAGTTAATTGTATTCCTCATCAATGTTGTCAACGATGGCATCTTCCCATGTTGCCGCAATAATGCCAAAGAGCTCCCAGTTGGTGCTTATTCTGGGAGTTCTCTTCTTAAACTTAAACTTAGCAGCCCTTTCTTCCTGTTCTGTGAAGTAGAATTTTGCATGAAGAAAATGGTGGTCCAATCTGATTTGAAATTTTGGGACAACAGCAACATTGGTCAAGCAGAATCATCGGTTGAATATGTTGTAATCAATTTTGTTGTGGTATTATCCACCAGGAGACTTCCATGTTCAATGTTTAGATTCAGCCTTCTGGAACTGGGAGTTACCATGGATGATCTTGGTCGACATGATGAACTCAGACAGTCTCTCACCCTGTTTGTTCCATTCTAGGCCATGGGTCCAAATGTAGAGTTCTTCAGGCAGCCTTTTTGGTCCTATCTTGGCATTGAAATCACCAGAAATGTTCTTGTAGAATGTGTGGTCTTCTTTATAGAACTTCTCCAGCTCCACGTAGAATTTCTCATTTTTTTCATCATCGTAGTTGGATGTTGGTGTGTAGACAACGAAGATAGAAACTGCTGGCAGTGAGCCACATCTATTCAAGCTTAATAGTCTGATCCGGGTTGGTAGGCATTTGAATGAATTAATGTTCACGGCCAAGTTTGTGATGACTAGGACACCAACACCACCAATGCCTCAATTGTCACATGTTCTTAGGAACAGTTCTTCTCCAGTGTCAAAAATGGCATGATGTGATCAATGCCTTCTTGTCTCAGTCATACCAATGATGTCTTACTTGATCTTCTGCGCTTGCACCATCAGGTCCTTGATGGATGCTTCCCCTTTCAGGGTACGTGCATTGAAAGTACGACAATCATTTTAGTCCTTCTTCATTTTGGCAGTCTGGTTCATCCCTGAGATTTTATCAGCCTTGCCTTGCTCATCCTTCTTTTTTTTGGGGGGAGGGGGTCACCACCCAGCGATTCACAGGGGTCACTTCTGTCTCTGCACTCATGAATTACTCCTGGTAGTGCTCAGGGGACCATATGGGATGCTGGGAATCGAACCCGGGTCGGCCGCATACAAGGCAAATGCCCTACCCGCAATGCTATTGCTCCAGCCCTCTGCTCATTCTTCTTAATGCTGCCATATTAGGGGTGCTTTCGGTGTCAGGCAAATGAGGCCCGTTGTTGTTACTGTTTTTGGCATATCGAATACACCACAGGTAGCTTGCCAGGCTCTGCCATGTGGGTGGCATACTCTCGGTAGCTTGCCGGGCTCTCCAAGAGTGACGGAGGCTTTTAGGGCTGTCTCCAATCTCCCTTACAGGTGTTTTATGGTTTACCCCATATTTGATTCCCATCAAATTTGATTCCCATCAAATATGGTACAGAAATTATGGAAAATGGGTATTAAGTGTCTTCTGCTGTGTTGCGGCCACTAGTGGAGGTAGTGGATTTCTGCTGGTGAGATATTTATCTGACTCCAGTAGGGTGGGGCATCTGGGTTTGATCCCTTGAGTGCCAGAGATTGGAGGAGGCAGACAGAGGATCTTGTTTCTGGATCTCATTGAGCCTGGAGTCCAAGGTCGCAAAGTTCTGCTTTAACTAGTTCTGTGGGGCTTCACTCATGAGTGAGGCTCAGCCCGAGTGTCCAGAAAGTGGCCTGGAGTGTGGTGGTAGCTGGGTAGTGGAGGTTGTTATTATTATAATGATAATATTAATATTATTATTATTTTATTATTATCTCCTAGATAATAATAAAAAAAGAGGTAGGCCTATGTTCTTCAAGCTGTCAGTGACTGGCTACACTAGATGTGATACTAAATTAAATCTAAAATAATACTTATAAAGCAAGCAGTCTAATAAGATATAATATATTGTACAAGTAAGGTTATAAATAAATAGACAGTGAGTTCTGCATTGGTTATATTATTATAAGAGAGATATGCCAAATAGTGAAAAACAAATATCAAATGATATCACTTATATGTGAAGCCTAAAAAATGTCAAGTTCACAGAAGCAGCAGTGTCTGTCCATAAGTGGTGTTTTATCTATTCATCCATATCTGTTTATTTAATAGGAAGAGTTGATTAATGTTACTGAGAAACAGTTGTATGGTTCCAGTGATAAAATAATCAGGTATGCAATGAAATTTAAATAACAGATCTATTTCTTTTCAGAAATTTATTTAACAATTTTCAAGTTGTGTTTGTAAAGCAAGTAACCTAAAGCATATTTTGTGATAATTTTCCCCAGTGTGTGCAATTACAGAGTTTTCAGAACTTTGTACAATAAATTGTACTCATTAATTTATGCAGCAATAACAATTTTGGCATGAGGTTAGTACTGTAGGCAGATAAAACAGATGAGCATGCAAAAATTTCACTGACTGAAAAGACAATAAAGCTCAAAGGAATTTAAAGGAAAGACTATAACTGATAAAGTATTTATGCGAGTGATATTGATTATAATCAGTTCATGTCTTTTAAGTTACTTTGCTAGAAGATTCTTGGAAAATAGTATTCTAAAATTTTAAAACCAAAAAGTATATAAGTATGCATAAGGTCATCTTTTGTGCATACCTTTCCTTCTAGTTTCTACTTTTTCTTTTCAAGAATATGAATATTTCAGTAGAAATAAATAGCAAGCTCTAGAGGATAAAAATTATATTAAGCATATTCTCCTTTTAGTTTATTTATTCTCATTTTTAGTTTCTTTATTCTCACTTGAAGGAATATATAGAGTTAATAGGTACCGCCAGAAAACAACCATGTAATCAGAATATCATACATTTCTCAAATTAATGATGTTGAAATGACAGAATGTAATTTTTGTCTCTAATTGATAGTGACCTACCTTTGGTTCATGGAAAGATGCCTGACTTCTTCCACAAACTTAATATCCAATGACTGTGCAAATCATATGTCATAAATCTTTGTTAGTCCTTTATTCTCAATGAACAATTTATATATTTTAGTCTACACAGTGAGTGTTCCCTGTTTAACTTTCTGAGGAAAAAGTAATATAGCAATAAATCTTAACCACTTTAGTGTCTCCACACTCAGATCATTCCACACCCTATTATCAACATTTTTATTCCTGTATTTTAAAACAAATGCAGTTTTGGCAATGTCCTTTAAAATCTTCCACAATTTCCACAGCCCTAGGATAAAGTCTTAAATGCCTACTCATGATACTTTGAGTTCTCCCAGATCTGGTAACTTGCACAACCTCATGTCTTACCACATTATTGTCTTCTTTTCAATTCATTTTATTTGTTTGGTTAATTCTGAGATAGCTGCAGATGCTGTTTTCTTTGATGAGAAATATTTTATTTTTCCAGCATATTAAGTCCCAATCAAATGTTTCACCAATAATATGTTGCTTTACATCCTAAACACTTTTATCATGTCATTTTTGATGACTTACTATATATATTTTTGGTATCCTCACCTTCTCTTAAACTAGTTTCTAAAATCAGACAGAGTGGAGATCATTTATAACTCATTCACTGTTACTAACTTTCTTTTTATAACATTAAATAAGGCTGCTGATCAATAGTTGATAAATAACTGATTCACTGAAAAGGACCCCAAACAGAATAAATCATTTAAGGGTAAGCCTTTATTTGGTTACTAAAATATCCATTATATCTGAACCTTTTCATTTCCTCTATCCTTAAAATCATCACTTCCTTTACTTGCAAAAACTAAGCACACACACACACACACACACACACACACACACACACACATACACACCATAAGTTTTGTAGGCAGAACTAAAAATTTCTACACTGAATTTGGCTATAACATTTCTTTCAGTACTCTAGCTTGTTAGCCAAATATCCACAAATGCAGCATGCTCTCTGAAACAGATGAATTCTAAAAATTCGATTTCTGTCAGTTGACTCATATGCTCAAATTTATTTATATTCTAATTTTAAAATCACTAAATTTTCCTTTTCTAGTTATTTCCAATAGTCATAGATTTCTAATATCTTAAAATATTTGTTTGTTTTAAAATTAATTCATTTATTTTATCCTACTGGTCAGATATCAATAGACTGACTCATTAAAAATGGATTATTAGAAACCAGTTATATTTAAATGATTGAGCATATAACATTTACTACTCTACAACTTCTGAAAAATTGCGATGGGAAGTATGGATGATCATGCTACTGAGTTCAGTTAAAAAGGATAAAATGTGAATCATAGAGATATACTTTTTGTTTTGTAGCTTTAATGCACCTATCCAAGAAGAAAAAAAAAACTGTAATGAAGCTTGCATTTATGCAGTACTTTAAAAATTACAGATTACTTACTCTCATGCATTATTAATTTCTCATGGCAATCATTTCAGATAAAGAGGATTTTGCTACAAATTTACAAATATGTGAAAAATGTTTTTTAATATAGCTCATATTCTAAATATTGACACTTAGGGATTTTTGTGTACATAATTTTTAGGGGTAATTTTGCTATAAAATGTTATGCATATATTCTTTAATGCATAGAAAGCTTTCTTAGACATTGGGTGAATATCACATCATATTTTTATTGGCTGCAAAATTAAATGCAAGAGCAAATGTGAGAAATAAGCAATGATAGTTTAAAGATGCAATTTCATATAGATAAGTGAAGCCTAAAGTATCTATAACTTGAACATGAATAGTGAGAAATAAGTCATGATGTAAATGTATAATATTTTAGTTAAAGAAATTATCCCAATCAGATTTCTTGAAATAGTGGCTGAATGGGCTGGTTTCAGGAACACAAAGAAAGCTAAACTCAGTGTGTGTGAAAGCAAAGATGGATAAGATGAGGTCAAATATCCATGCGATGAAAAACTAAAAAAAAGATGCAAGGAATAAGAACTATAGTAAAGATATTCAATTTATTCACTGTGCCCTGAGAAGTTGATAAGAGGTTCTAGGTGAAGAAATTATTTTGATATGATTTATGGTCTAAAAGAGAATTATTCTACTATTGTATGGAGAATGGTTTTCATGGGGATAATATTGAGAGCAATGATATGAACTATTGCATTACTAGTTTAGAGAAAAGATAAGGCAACCATGCTAGGATGATAAAGTTGAGATAAAAGCAAATTGAAATATAGGGATTAAAATGAAATTTAAAGTGAGAATTGACAGGATGTAAAGATTTACTGAATCTGGCATGTGTGGAAAATAGAAGTATCAAGCCTAAGTACAAGGGCTTTAGTTCATTCATGTCATGGGATGTTGGTGCTTTTTTTTATAAGATGGAGTAAACTGAGCAAAGAATATTTTTAAATTCAGTATAACAACAAACAATGTCATTTTTCTTGTGCTAAATTTGATGTTTATTAAAAATTGAGCTGGAGATATCTAGTAAGCAGAACTGTCAAACTCAAAGTAGAGTTATATGTAAGTTTTCAACACTGATGTATCAATACCACACTCACAATATAAATTATAAAATAACATTGGAAAGATTTTGATTATCTAGCATAGTATTCAATGGGTTAAAAAATTCTAAAATGGTGCTAACCAGTTCCAGAGGTCATAGTAGATGAAAGTGTTTCAAAAAATGTAACTTTGAAAAAATAAACAGTGTTATGAGAGAAGTTTCTCATTTACTAAAGAGGGAAAGAAGGAAGAAAAGAAAAATAAATTATTAGCTATGTCAAGCTATTTTAACAATTAACTAATATTTTGGCTAAAAGAATAGTCTCTCTCTGGGGCTGGAGCAATAGCACAGGAGGTAGGGCATTTGCCTTGCACACAGCCGACCCGAGTTCGATTCTCAGCTTCCCATATGGTCCCCTGAGCACTGCCAGGAGTAATTCCTGAGTTCATGAGCCAGGAGTAACCCCTGTGCAACTCCGGGTGTGACCTAAAAAGCAAAAAAAAAAAGTCTCTCTGGTATAATGGTATGCAATTGCAAAGGAATTCTGTTCGTTCATTAATTGATATTTATTGCACTGTATATTTATCCTTTACTGAATTTAAGTAAAAAGACCTGTTTTTACATACCTACTGCTAAGTATGAAATATTTCAACTTAATGCATACTTGTAATAATATGTAATAATAAAAGCAAAGCCATGCAAGGGACAGTTAATCCACTCTAAGATTCATAGAAGTATCATCATCATCATCATCATCATCATCATCATCATCATCATCATCATCATCATCATCATCCTGTTGATCATGGAATTTCTCGAGCAGTCTCAGTAACATCTCCATTCATCCAAGCCCTGAGATTTTAGAATCCTCTCTCTACTCATCCTTCGCTTCTCAGCTTTTTGGCTAAGATGAAGTGTAGTATCATAGAAGCATCTAGACTAAAAAAAATAAATAATTAAAAGTATTTATTTCACATGAAAAAAATATTAAACAAAATGACTAAAGCAAAACAATATACTCTGCGAGATAGTTTGTAGTGTAAAGTGAGTTAAGAGCCAGAGTGGGATTCTTGAGGGTTGCACAATGAGGGACTTGAATTTTATCTGTGTCAATTATTAGACATCAAACTCTGGATATTAAGAATGAACACTTATTTTTGACATATGGCAAGCTGTGACTATTAGAGAAATTAAGAGGAGGATTTCTGCTGCAGGCAAAAGCAGATAGTGAGCAATATGTGCTCTTTTAGGAAAAGAACTAAACTAAAAAGTCAGATAGTAATAATAATATATAAAAAGGCACAAAGCTGAGAAATTTACTTGGAATACAAATTTTGTAGTATCATTTTTTTGCAAGTAAAGATAATAAAAGAAGAGTCACAGTGATTTTTAGTTTCAGTAATTGAAATATGAAATGACTAATATCAATTCCCAGGTTAGGCCACCCCAAGATGTGGCCAAGTAGCATATTTGTTATTTTGAATATGAGAAATGATCCTAAATCTCTTTTTCTCCCAAGAGCAAAAATATTCTGTGGTACCTCTCTGTGTGATGTTCCAGGAAGCAGCAAAATATGTTCCTATTATTAAAAGTTTTGTTATAGCAGGTAGGTAGTTGACCTCTGTACAATAACTAAAGAGATAATTCTGATGACCAAAATGATCAGTGCAGGAAGCTATGAAAACAATTTCTACTTGGCACACAAAATTAGCTGTTTGCATAAAACCTTTAAAGAATTTTTTTCATTGTCTATTATTCACATACTACTATTTTTTTTTGTTTCAAAACAATATAACCTGGCTCTTTGGGTCTTTTAAATTTTTTTTAATTGTGAAGCAAGGTACTTTATATTGAAGAAAACGTGCTTTAAAGAGATCTGAGAGAAAAATCTGTCCAAGAGAGAACACAGGCTTCTCTATGGAAGAAGTAAGCAAGCATAAAAACAATAGCGACAAGCAAGAGAGATGACTTGAAATGTAACTGCCTGTTTGGCTCATTTTTAAGTTACATGTTTTCCGGACCAAGTCACACATGAAAGTAAAGACTTTTCCCCCCTAATCTTTCTTGTGTCAGTTTATTATTGGAACAGCCAAAGGAACCAAAGGAGTTATGGGGTAGTTTTCCAGAAAATTTTCCCTACCATAGTACTGGTGATATTTTAAATAAATGGGCAGAAAAATGCCTACTTGTATTACCAAAAACGTGACAGGAAACATTCTCTCTCTCTCTCTCTCACTCTCTCTTCTCTGTCTCTTTCTCTGTCTCTGTCGCTGCCTCTGTCTCTCTCTTTCTCTCTCTCTTATCCCACCCCCTCCTTACATTTCTCTACATAAAACGATTTTACCTCAGAATTTCTTCTCCTATTGAAATTTTTTTCTGTGACAGAACGCATCAAATGGTTGCCTATGCTGAGTTAAGGACCACTTTTCTTTTTCCTGAAAGGAGTAATTCCTTGTTCCAGCCTAAATCCAAGCCTCCCCAAGAACTCTTCAGGTGGAAACCAGTTTCCACACTGCACAGAACAAGTGAGTTCAAGTGTGGTTTGACAGATCTATTAGGACAGGTGATGAGGGGTGGTGGTATGAGATGACTCCGTGGTGTGCAGATGCTCAGAGAAGACTTTACAAGTTGGTTGAGTGGATTGAGCAGATGTACCTGAAGTCCAACTGTTCTACACAAGGAATATAGTAACTAATCCCACCACTACAGAACTCTTGTAGCTATGGACTCAGGCTTGAATGGCGATATGCTGAGATTCGACCCGTGGCCATACTTTTGTGCGACAACTCTGCTGCTGATCAACCACGATCCTGAGGCCAGCTAGACTACTTTTGGTCCCAGCAACTGCTTGCAGTCATGTCTCTAGACTGTGAACTAATCCATTGCCCCATGCTGTCCCAGGAAGGGAAATGATGCAATTTCTAACATCAGTCTCCTTGGACTGAATTACTAAAATACAGAAATCTTGAACCGCGCAGCCACAATAGCAGCCACAAGACTTCATATCTCTTTATTCTCAGCAACGGAAAACTAATTATCAAATGCTTCCTTGTCAGTAGGGCTTTTTTTTTGGGGGGGGGGAAACTCCAACAACAATTGTGAGTTTTATGTTGAAATATGGAATTCAATCAAGGTAAAGAGAAAATGAAGTGAAATTTATCAGCTACGCAGATGGGGGTAGGGGGATGAGGGGATGGGAGGTATACTGAGGTTTTTTGCGGTGGAATATGGGCACTATTGAAGAGACAGGTGTTCGAGCATTGTATGACTGAGACATAAGCCTGAGAACTTTGTAAATTTCCGCATGGTGATTCAATAAAATAAATAAATTTTAAAAAATTTAAAAAATGATAAAATCACCAGGCCCAAATATAAAGGAACCTGAATTGGTGCAATATTATCTACTGACAGTGTCAATAAAATAAAATTACTATATTGTGTTTACAAAATAGTTGCATATATACATATCAGCTAATATTCATTTTCATATTTAATCTAAAGAGTAATACATTATAAATCAGAATTGTGTGGCAATGTAACAAATTTGGCATACTAACATTTCAGTATATCATTGCCACTCTATCCGAATAAGGCTCCAAGTTATTTTGACTATAAATCTCTTATTGTAACTTTATATTAAGTAAAATACCACAGTTGATTAAACATGTGTAGAAAATACTGAATATCCTTGAAAGAAAGTTTTGCATATATTTACTTAAAATATGGTTAAATGAATGTTTTGCTTATCATGTATTCTGAGATCCATGTATGATTATGCACACAGTATGATATACATATACTTTATGAAAAAAATAAGTTATTTAAGCTTTCCCTTAAAAAATTTCTGGGCCACAGGCAGTTGGGGGAGTGGGAAGGGGATATACTGGGGTTCTTGGTTTCTTGGTGGTGGAACATGTGCACTGGTGAAGGAATGGGTGTTTGATCATTGTATGACTGAGACTTAATCCTGAAAGCTTTCTAACTGTTATCACGGTGATTCAATAAGTTAAAAAAAAAAGCAGAGAATGGCTTTTGGGAGGAGGTCATATGTAATTTCTCCAAATTATCTTGTACTACACACATAACAGTTAATTGGGTGTTGTCAAAGACTTGGACTCCTATGATGGTCCTTTCATCTTCTTATTAGAACCTCTAGATTCTCCAGTAGCTTTTCATTATTTGAGAGGGGGCATTGTTTCCCCAAGTGGATTTTGCATTTGAGTGGTGCCCCAGTATCTCCAAAGAGCTCATGGCTTACATCTCAAATGAACTATCCCTCATGCCTTTGGGCTACTTTAGGGCAAGGCAATTTCCTTTTCAATGTTAATTTTTCCAAGACCTCATTATGAGGGGCCCGTATCTGCCTGCAACAGCACGATTTCCTCTGTTTCAGAACATTTTGTAGTTTTTGTTATTTTTGTCATTCACTCTATCATTGTCATCCCATTGCTTATTGATTTGCTTGAGGGGGCACCAGTAATGTCTCCATTGTGAGACTCGTTATTACTGTTTTTGGCATATTGAATACGCCACGAAGAGCTTGGCAGGCTCTGCCATGCGGGTGAAATATTCTCAGTAGCTTGCCAGACTCTCCAAGAGGAGCAGAGGAATTGAACCGGGGTCAGCCGGTGCAAGGCAAACACCCTACCCTCTGTGCTATTGCTCCAGCCCACTGTCAGGGATAGCTCAAAAAAAAAATTTTTTTTTCTTTTTGGGTCACATCCAGCAATGCACTCAGAAATTACTCCTGATAGTGCTTGGGGGACCATATGAGATGTCAGAAATCAAACCCGGATTGGCCATTTGCAAGGCAAGTATCCTATCTTCTGTACTGCTCTTGCTGCCCTGCTTAAAAATTTTGAGGATTTCAGAAGCTGAAAAACCCCTGAAACCAGACGCAGACTGTGGTTATGGACTGAGCCAGACTCAAGGAAGTTTTCCTCAAGGAAGCAGGTCAGCTTCTGTTACAATGACTGCATTCAGGGCAGGGTTGAGGGGGTGAGTTGCCAGGGTCCACCAGCTCCCAGCTCCCTCCCAGAGTGGACGTCTCATCTCCTGTGGGCACCCACAGGGTCACAGCTGGGAGGTCCCAGCACTCTCCCTACAGTGGTCTGCACAGAGACTGAAAACTGAGTAGAGCTGGAAATTGAGTGAGGGCTAGTGGCATCCTTAACTTGGGCCCTCCACCTACCTGGCACTCATGGGAACTCAATAGGAACATAGAAATGCCACTGGCATAGCAATAACAAGCAGAAAACACTCAGGACCCAACACTCAGCTTATGGTTCAGAGACCACGTGTGACCAGCTCTTTATCTAAGATGCATAAATTTTTCTCATTGTCCTTTATATCTGTGAAACACTACTCTTTGTAAAATTCCAAAATAACATCTCTTCCTCCTTTAGAATTCTACATACATAACTTCAGGGTCTGTGTGGAATTTATTAAAATATGTCTGGATTATGGATCAAAGTATTAAAGTGTGATAAAGAGTTGCTTGATCCCTGACCATACTGGGCCCAAGATATGGACTAATAAAATAATTTACCAGGAGCAAAATGGTTTATGCAGACCAAAGTCAGTTTATTTAAAGAGAATGCACTGGTCTGACTGACACAGAAGCTTTCAAAATGAGGACACATTTTTCAGGACCATTTTTCATCTGGGCTGCTTCAGGCGAGAAACTTTTGCTTTCTCAGATTAGTTCATCCTGGTCGGGAAATAGTAAGAGATGCATAACCAATTTTGAGAAGAAAATTAATTGTACATAAAATATTCTAAGGTAATTCCATAAAAAGGATAAGAAATGTGTGTAATATTTGGATTATTATAACATGCTAAACCAATCATATATAGATAATTAAATATAATAATTAAATACACAGGGCTGGAGCCATAGCACAGCCATAGCACAAAAGGCGTTTGCCTTTCATGCGGCCGACCTGTGTTCGATTCCTTCGCCCCTCTCAGAGAGCCCAACAAGCTACCGAGAGTATCGAGCCCCCATGGCAGAGCCTGGCAAGCTACCCCTGGCATATTGTGTATGCCAAAAACAGTAACAATAAGTCTCAGAAGTAGAGACGTTACTGGTGCCCACTTGAACAAATCGATGAGCAACAGGATAACAGTGACAGTGAATTAAATATACATAAAATACTTTTAGCCTATACCAGGAAGAGAATTGTGTAGGAAGTTCTAGGAATTTGGCTAGCACAGGCATGGATGTATGTCTTGCTGTGATGTAGTCAGGCAGGCAGATATGGGAGGTCCCCCTCCCAAAGCACTGGCAAATCTGACCTTGCAGAAAACAGGAAAAAACAAGAACTAGGGCCTGATAAGACCCTACCTCTCTACAGCAACAGACCTAGAGAAGATCCTGCAGAAACAAAAGGCCAGGAAAGGAACTTCAAAGACCATCATCACTCCCAACCCCCCTAGTAACCTTCTTAGCAATGGACTTTTACCTAGGTAGAAGACCCACATGGGGGAAGGCTGGAAAAACCCTATAAAGGCCACCTTGATCAAAGGAAGGGTGTGCATATGCTGCCTGAGCCCATGTGGCCAAGCACATGCAGTGCCTGCGCACATGTGTCACCCACATATCCCCTCTTGAGATGTGTACTTTCCTATCTAATTCTGGGATATGTGTGTGTATGTGTGTGTGTGTGTGTGTGTGTGTGTGTGTGTGTGTGTGTGTGTGTGTGTGTGTGTGGATGGGGTGGGGTTGGAGGGGGAGTGGTCTTTCCACCCTTTGGAGAAACCTGGGTTCTCTCTTAACATGTTACTTTTCACTCATTACTCCCCACTCTGTCCCACTTTTTCTTCCTCCTTTCCTTCACAAACTCCAAATAAAAACTGTAATTTCACTGCTCATGTACTCCTTTCTAAAATTCTTTTCTGTGAGGCAAAATAAGAACCCAGGGACCCTGAGTAGCAGGTGACAGTGGCGGATCAGGAGAAAGTGACCATCTTTCTCTTTCCTGTGAGTTTTCACCCAATAACACAATACAAGAAATGATACAAAAAAAATACAGACAGTGGGCTGTTGTGAAGGCAGGCCCGTGTGCAGGCTGGGTGCATACAGGACACGACGATAGTGTTCAGTGGAAAGAGAGCAGCCTCCCCAAGAACCGGGACAATGGGGGAAAGATGGGCAATGGGTGGACTCCCTGGTGTTGTCCAATCTCTCCTTTTATGGCACAGTCATAGTCCTTGTTAAGACAATACTCTCAGTCATCAGATTTCCATCATCCTTGTCTCCTCATGGACCTCAAAGTCTTCAAGGTCTCAGTTTTCCTTCTCATCTTCTCGTTTGTCTTCGCTTCATTGCTGTGCTCTCTTTCTATCTTCTTCCTTTGTGCTCTGCTTCTGTGTATGCTGTTGTGTTCTTTTCTATCTGTCTCTGCAATCTCTGTCTGACTCTCATCTCTGCTCCAGTCTCGGTAGTCTGTCCTCTTTCTTACTTCCGTCTTCTACTTCTACCCTTGGCGTTGTGCTCTTCTCTTAAGTCCTCTGTCTTCTATCAGTGCCATTGTGTTCTGTCTCACTCTCTCACTAGGTCTCTTGGTCTCTCATCCGCTGCTGTTGTCTTCTTCTTCAGTCTCCTGCCTCTCTATCTTTCTCTGTCATTGCCGTTGTCTTCTATCTCCATAGTTCTTCTGTCTTTATCTTCTGCTGTTGTTTCTCTCTATCTGACTCCTTTTAACCATCTGATCTTCTAACCTTGTCTCCTAATCTTCTGACCTTGATGACCGACCATCCAGCCCCTTATAGCATAGTTTATATATTAATCATATAGGGTGGGGATACAAAGGTGGACTTGAACACTAACAAACCAACAAAGAGTTAAGGCCACTCCTCCAGGAGATTAACTCCAGGACAAAAATCTCATCTAAGGAGATTACTCCAGATAAGCAGGAGATCTGGTCGAGTCTGTTGCTTTCTTCTTTCCTCAGCTAGTAATCAGCTACTATAACTTAAATAGTTAGAGTAAATTTACTTTATAATATCTATGGCAATGTCATTTTGTATGAGCACAGTAGGAGATATATCAAGCTTAAAGCTTTGGATCTTCCTGAGGACATCTCACTATATATTCTAAACCACATTCCTCAGACCAGGTTAGTCTTCCTAACTTCAGCAGGGTCCTTACTCAGTTACCTCTTTCAGGTCATGATAGAGTTTGTCCATAACTGTGCTCTTAACATATCGTTAAGTATTATGGAGCTTGGCCTGGCCCATTTCAGTGCTAGAGTAGATCACAGCTTGCCCTGGGTCCATCAGTCCCTTGTCGAGGCCCTGCTCTTGGAGTGCTAGGAACTAAGGGCAACTCAGGCTTAAGTCAGATAAATATGGATGTTCAGGAGTAAATATTATTTTGGAGTCAATTAACTCCCATGTTACATAGCATAGCATCAGTTGTCTTCCTGTGTCTATATAAAAAAGACATTGCTAAATAAACTATACAAATGACATAAAGAAAAGAGAAAAGCAATATAGGATTATTATTTGTGCCTCAGTTGCTCTGTTGAGGAGTGGTTCAATGACCTTACACTCCCAGTGGGAGCAGCAAAGTAGCCCATTGTTATCCAGCACTCCCCCCTTCACATGAGCCACTTATGGGGCCTACCGACATCAGCTGGACCAAATAAATGAAGCAGGTGCCTAGTCAATTCTAGGAATTCTGTGGCAGAATAGAAAAGCACTGGGGCTCTAGAGCCTCCTGGGCACAGTAGATTATTTAACAAGGAGGGTCTCAGCTGCCAGAAGTTTGAAATGGGGACTTAAGCTAGTATATGTTTAGGAAACTTTTGGTAGAACACTTCAAGTATTATAAAAGTTTTTACTTTAGTCCTTTTCATTAGGAGATGGGCCTTCCTCTTCCTTCCTTAATCCTTCCCTTTTTTCTTTCCTTCCTCTCTTCCCCCTCCCTCCGTTCCTTCCCCCACCCTCCCTTCTCCCACCCTCCCTCCCTCCATCCCTCCCTCCCTCCCTCCCTCCCTTCTTCCTCTCTCCCTTCTTCCCTTTCTTTCCTTTCCCTTCCTTCCTTCCTTCCTTCCTTCCTTCCTTCCTTCCTTCCTTCCTTCCTTCCTTCCTTCCTTCCTTCCTTCCTTCCTTCCTTTCTTCCTTCCTTCTTTGTTCCAGTGACCAGAGGTCACACAGGCTTGGTTGTGATAATGATACACTGGATTATGGGGCTCATTCGGTTGTCACACACCTGGCTATGGTTATCACACAGTAGGCATGGCATTTACCATAGTCACTTTTAATTGGTGGTGCTTGTGCACATTCTGCTTTTATTATGACTGAGGTTTGGTGTAGTTCTTACATACTTGCTCACTAGGACTTGTACTCCTGGCTTGCTCACTCTTCTTTTAGTCATTATATTCACTGGAGATTGTATACTTTAGTTTCTGTGCTTTCACATAATTCTCTATGATCTGGAGATCACAGACTAGTGATCTCTGTTGCTGGATTTGGCAGTCCCAGATAGCACAGTCACAGTCACCAAAACTGCACCTGGTGCAGGTAGCTGCCAACAGTGACTGACACCAGCAATCAAACTCAAGTTTTTGCTTGCAAAGCAGATGGCTATTAGCACTGAGCCATTACCCAGAAAGTAGTCTTCCAATTTTCTTTCCTTTTTTCTTTGGTTTTGGGGCTGTACCCAGTGGTGCTCAAGGCTTACTCCTGGCTCTGTGCTCAGAAATCTCTTCTGGTGGGCTTGGTAGACTACAGGATGCCATGGATCAAACTCAGGTTGGCCATGTGCAATGCTAATACTCTACCCTCTGTAATATCTCTCTGGATCCCAGACTTCCAGTTTTTGATAGTCATTTCTATATGTATGGTATTTTTACCTCTTATTCTAGTGCTAGTTTGTAATCCCAATTAACAAATATTTAAATCCATATATGAATAACTGTTAGAATTAGAATGTTGTAAAATTTTTAACATTCTAAGTTTATATCAGCTATAACATTTTGCTAATGGTGTATATAGAAGACCTCTAAAGACACCCCATAACTATTAGAAACAGTAAACCAATACCACAAGACAATAACCTACAAAATCAACACCAAAAATATCCAATTTATGTGTGCAAATAACTAACTAGAAGTAAAAGAAATACAAAAGATGACTACATTAAAAAGTGTCCAGATTTAGAGAGATGGTAGAGGGGATAGAACACGTATCATGTGACTACAATGGCTGCCACCCCTGGTTCTAATTCCCAGCACCATTTATGACTGCTGGAGCATTGCAAGAAGTTATTTCTGAGCACTGATTCAGGACTAAGTTCTAAGCACTGACAGGTGTGGCCCCCAAACCAAAAGTCAAATAAAGAAAAGCTGTGGCAGGAATCTATAGCCCTGTGGTATGTGGGAATGTGACGTTCTGCAGTAAAATGGGATGGGGAAGTGATTCTTCTGTAGACCAGACACTTATCAGCCTCTCTGCCAAAATAGTAGCTTTAACAAGCCACTAGGAAAATTGTCCTTTTCAATTATAATCCTGCCTTTGAGGGTTAAGCATATTTAAGCATAAGCCCTTCTGTTCCCCGTGTTCAGACTCTGTTTATGAATCCTTGGTTCTATTATCATTAGACCAAATAAAACTGCTTTCTGAGGAAGCCTTGGGAGTATTTGTCTCTTGCCAGTGCCCTGCAACAAACTCTCTCACTGTTGCTGAGGATGTCTGTTGGCTCAGCTTTTATGGAAAGCAGTATAAATATTACCCAAAATAGTAAGAATAGAATTCCCATAAGATCCAGAAATTCCACCCCTTGGCACTTAGCCCCCAAACACAAAAACATTATTTTTGAAACATGCGTGCTCACCTATGTTCACTGCAACATTGAATGCAATAGAAAAAAAATGAAAGCAATCCAAATGTCTAACAATGGATGAACAAATAAAGTTGCATATGCATGATGAATATTATGTAGTTGCAAGAGATGATGAAATCACGCAGGTAGCTGCAATGTGAATGGAACTGGAGGATATATGTTATGCATAATAAATTAGGGGAAGAAATACACATATTGATGATCCAATTTATCTGAGAAATGTAGAGAAAACAAGAGAATGGACAGAATGTATACACTGAAAAAATGACAATTCCTTGACTTTGGAATACTAATCAGTTGCTAAGCAGTGGGGTGAGGAATAGGAGAAAGAGGTAACTTAGGGACAATGGTGCAGCTTGTGGGTATTTTGGTGGTGAGTAGCTTTTTTCACATTGATATTGTTGTTGTTGGCTCAATAAATTTGGTGCAAGAGAGACAGTAGGAGAGACAGTAAACTCCAGAAAAGAGTGCATCTACCTCTTTGCTTGACCCCCCACACCCACTAGTGCTTGGGGAAATGTCTGGCTTAGATCCTAACCTCAGCACAGGTATTGTTTGCCTGCATTGTCACCTTTCCCTCAAAACCAAGAAATTAAGGGAGATGCCACTTGAGAGGACCAGTGGATAGGACACGGAGGGGGGGGACAATGACTATGGTGTAGGGAAGCATTAAACTGGGAAGAGGAAGTGGTACTTAAAGGTGATAAAGTAATTTTTGAGCCTAATTTCACAAGTAACTTAGCACTGTCATCCCGTTGTTCATCAATTTGCTCGAGCAGGCAGCAGTAACGTCTCTATTGTGAGACTTGTTACTGTTTTTTGGCATATGGAATACACCACGAGATGCTTGCCAGGCTCTGCCGTGCGGGCGCTTTAAAGTTAAGTGGAATAAATTACCCAGTCAAGAGACAGTCACTGAAGGAATAAATCAGGCAGGCTGCAGTTGCACGCTGCCTATGCGATATTTTTTAACCTTGAGAGTACACATAGGTTGGGAGGTAAAGGATATGGAAAGCTGCTCTCGCAAATGGTCCCCGAAGACTACAGGAGTAGCCGTGTGCAAGACCCGTGTGCAGACCGGCCCCCAGAGACAAAGAGGGTCACGGGCGAGTGATGAGTGGGTCAGAGGGTACAACTGTCCATAGTTGTGTGGCCTACACTCTGTCACCAAAGTATTTAAAGTCAGCGGGAACGGGATTGGGAGGAGAAAGAGTGACACGGCAATAGTCAGGGGCTTCAGGACTCGCCTCAGGTGGCTTAGGTCACCGAGACGGAGAAGGAACAGCCAGCCTGAACCAACTTCAGACCAAAAGGGCCTGACAAGACACGCTCGGATCATTTCATCTCATAGTACTAGAATATGCATAAAGTGCGTTCACAACATTCTCCAGCATAGATCATATACTGGACCACAGATCGTCTTTTTTTTTTCCTTTTTGGGTCACACCTGGCGATGCTCAAGAGTTACTCCTGGCTCATGCACCCAGGAACTACTCCTGGCGGTGCTCAGGGGACCATATGGGATGCTAGGGATCGAACCTGGGTCAGCTGCATGCAAGGCAAACGCCCTACCCGCGGTGCTATCTCGAAAAGCAGGTCTTAACAAGTACAAGGAGACTGGAATCTTATCAAGTAGATTCCGAATCACACTAGCTACGAACACTAGAAATCACCAACACATGGAAATTTGACAACACATCCTGGACCACAAACGGGACAAAGAACTCAGAAGGGCAATGAGAAGTATCTGAGGCAAAGCAAAAGAAAAACATCAAAATGCAGGGGATTTGATAAGACATAGTTCTCGGTGTCACAAGTGACTAAAGGGAAAATGAATATATTTTCAAAAAGAATTTCAGGAGCAGGTAAAGTGGTGTAGCATGATAGTTTTATTAAACCTTATTCAGAAAACCTGATGGGATTGAGAGGGAAAAGTACATGTTCAAGAGATAACATAGCCTTCTTTAGAGTGAGAATAAGCAAGCAAAGAAATGTAGAGACAGACAAACATGATACATATTCAAGGGAGAATACAGTCTTGAAAAGCATGCACTGATTACTTTTGGAAGGGGCTTATATGCAGTTCTTCCAAATGAACTTTTCTGAAGTATGCATCCATAAAAATTAATCTGGGTGCTGTCAGTGGTCAGTGGAAAGTTTTGCACTGTTGATGCAAAAACTTTATGTTGATGATCTTCTAAGACTCTGATTAATTTGATGGAGGCAGGTAAAAAGGAAAGGGTGCCATGGCAACGAAATTCTTAGGAAGTAATAAAACCAATAGTAGAAGGCTGCAAAAAGCCCACCTTGCAGACACAATAATTAAGGCCTAACAAGACTTCTCCTAGTGCCAACAGACCCAAAGGAGGTTGGATTTCTCTCTGAGAAACTCCATCAGGTACAAAGTTAGGGAAAAATATTTCAAAGAGGACCATTGACCACTCCAAATTTTACTCCCTTGGCAACGACCCTAGCATCAAAATAAACTCTTATCTAGATAAAAGCCCCATGAGGAGCACCTTGAGGTAAACCCTATAAAAGCCACCTTGAACAAAGGAAGTTTGTCCATATGCTTGCCCACATGCTTCCTGAGCCAATGCATTGCTTGTGCCCAATTGGTGGAGTATATGTGGTACATGAGCACATGTGTCACCCACATCTACCTTCTGGAAATGTGAACTGTGGCTCTCTCTACTTCTGGAGAAGCCTCCCTTGAATGCATTACTCTTTCTCCTTTTTGTATCCCTTCTTCTCCTTCCTCAAAACCTCCAAATAAAATCTGTATTTATTTTACTGCTTGTCTTCTCCTGAAATTCTTTTCTGTGAGATCGGACAAAGATGTGGAAGGCCTGAAAAGTATGGCCTGTTTTTACTTTCCTGCAAAGAGTCCCTCAGCCAGTCCTAGAATTTCAGAGGTGGATCAGGAGAGAGGGACCATATCTCTTCTTTCTGCCTGACATAAACTACCCGTGGAGGCCCACCAACTTTTAATTCTTCTGTTGCTTCTATTTTCTGAATATCCACTTTCTCTGAGTGGGTCCTTGGATCTGCATCCAAGTGGTGCCTCTCCAAGAAGCTCAGAGTTTGCATTTCATAGGAACATGGTCTTTATACCTTTGGACTACTTCAGGGCTAAGAAATCTCTTAAGTTTGATCATTTTCTAAAAGTACATGTTGCCTTTAATCCTTTACCTTTCTGCCTACAACAATACCATAAAATGAACTTTAACACTATTGCAACTACAGAAAATTTTTTTTTTTAAACTGAGCATATATTTGTCAATAAGTAGAAAATCAGCATTCAATATATCAAACTTGGCTTTAGAGCATTCTAAATAGAAAATTAAGATTGTATGCAATCACGTGTTTTCTCATGTGACTGCATGTTTATGTGTGTATCAGTGCATTTTCACTATTTTGGAAAATCAATTAATACTAATTATTAAGGTAATTATGTATATACCTAGTGTCATCATTCACTGTAGGCTTCAATATGCATACTAGTCTAGGTATCACTGTATCATTGTATCACTGTCATCCCGTTCCTCATCAATTTGCTCTAGCGGGCACCAGTAACATCTCTATTATAAGACTTGTTGTCACTGATTTTGGCATATCGAATATGCCACGGGTAGCTTGCCAGGCTCTGCCATGCTAGGTACTAAAACTAATTTAATCACACTGTATTGTTTGATTGCTAAAATACAATCAATGCTTGCAACAAAAAAAGTTTGTAACACATTCTCCCAGTTGCTTTAACAAAAAAGTGTAATACATGAATATGCAATTGGCATGACATAATAATAGATGTTAATTCTAACCTTTGAGCTTGTGTTATTTTCCTGACAGGTTCAAGCAACAAAACACTTCCTCAAATAAGCAAGATGAGTTAACAGAGAAACAAGGAAACAGTGGTTACAAGGGCTATCCATTTGTCAGCCATTAACAGAAGGCATCGGGCTACTACATAACCCCAGTTCCCTGCTTACATTCTTCAGGAACCCACAGAAGAAAGTGTGCAGAAAACTGTGGAGAAGAAAAGAACAGACTCAGCACTAACTGCTGAGTGAGGCAACTTCCTCGCTAGCACTGAAAATCCTGACTTTATACACGTGCAAAAGGTTTCTAAATTTATTGTGGTGAACAGAAAAGATCCCAGTGGCCAAATCCTATCCAATTAGGATAAAAACTTTTTCCTCTATAACTGCCAGCTTTTGTATGAAAAATCACTTCCTCACAAACTCAGTCGATTTTAAAATGTCTACTAGCTGAGTATGCCCAGCAGGAGGCAAAAGGGTCTATTATGCTGACAGCTGCTCCCTGCTTTAAAAGTGCACAGAATTTGAATGACTTTTATTTTCTGGTTTTGCTCTTTAAATTGAATTAATATGAAACTAAAACTACAACTTTTTATTTAAAGCTTCCTTCAGTTGAAATATTATTTTACATGTTTGCATAGTTCTAGTGGTCTACATTTTTGTTAATAAGTCAGGCTATGCTTTTGTTTCATATTTGCAAAATATATTTAATAAACATTTAACACTATTTGTTTTACTCTTTTACTTTATGTGGTTATAGAAAAATATATCAGTTTGCGTTATAGCTGTAAACTCAGAGGAAGAGATAGAAAGGCAGAATTATATACAACTAATGTGTGAGAAAGTATTTTTAATTTATGTTCAGTTTCTTAGTATTTAGACACTGAGTTTAGAGACAGGACTATTAGTCATAGTTTCTTTCTTTTTAATTTTTCTCTATTCCTTCTCTTTTTGTTATTGTAATGACTAAGGGTCACATACTTAGTTTGGAAGTGACAAACTTTTTTGTTGTGGTGCCTGCACACACCAGATTGCAGAAGTCTGAAGTTACTTACTTGGTATTGGAATTCAGAGTTCAGGGGCTGGAGCAATAGTACAGCGGGCATTTGCCTTGCACGCGGCCTACCCGGGTTCGATTCCCAGTATCCCATATGGTCTCCTGAGCACCGCCAGGGGTAATTCCTGAGTGCAGAGCCAGGAGTAACCCCTGTGCATTGCCTGGTATGACTCAGAAAGAAAACAGAAAATGATTTTCTGGATTGCACTCAGCATAAAGGCCAGTGAATCAAATATATTGGCACAAATGTGAGCCTATTGTAAATAATAAAAACTTGAATATTTTCAGTTAATCAGTTCTTAACCTGTTTTATTAAGCCTCTATATTAGTTTTATATGACTGAAACTTAAAGTAACCAACTGAACACTTTAAATAGCAAAAAAAAAATACTTTTTCATAGTTGTGGTGATAAAAATTTAATTTCACAGCAATACCAGTTAGTTCGGGCTGGAGCGATAGCACAGTGGTTGGGTGTTCGCTTTTCACTCAGCCGACCAGAGTTCGATTCCTCCGCCCCTCTCGGAGAGCCCGGCAATCTACCGAGAGTATCGAGCCCGCGGGGCAGAGCCTGGCAAGCTATCCGTGGCACATTGGATATGCCAAAAACAGTAACAATAAGTCTCTCAATGAGAGATGTTACTGGTGCCCACTCAAACAAACCGATGAGCAACGGGATGACAGTGACAGTGACCAGTTAGTTCCACCTGAAGGGTGAAGTCTATGTGTGTTCCAGGCTTCTCTCATTGTCTTGTACAAGACCATTATCTTCTTGTATCTGCAATTAACTTCTTTCTTTTTGAATGACTCTATGTTCCACATATCTATTAGTGAAAAAGTTCCACTGTCATATGAGATGAAGTATCACATAATGACTTTGCTTTAGGTTGATTTCCTCTGTAAAAGCTTTTTCCTATTTTTCCCCAAAAAAGTATGATTCTGAGGTTCAAGAGTTTGGACTATGAAAGAAGAAATATCTTCCCTTATTCTGAATACCCTAACTAGCACTTTTTTGTTTTTCATTTATTCCAAATTTGTTTAATATCCACTGATAGCATTCATATTCACTATGAATTGTGTTCTATCATTTGAGTCTAATTTTGTTGGTTTTATTCGGGGCCTACACCAATTTGTGCACAGGACTCCTCCAGTTGATTCCCAGATTGAAGATGACTCTTGATAGAATGATGGGGATCAGAATGGGCTAGACTGCAATCAAGATAAGTACCTAAACACCTGTTTTATTTCTCCTGCCCATGACTCTAACTTTGATTAAAATAATTACCTCTTCTTTTTAAATACTTAATGCATTTGAATAATTTTTGTTTGTTTTTAAGATCCGGAACCTCACTCTTATCATTTCTACTATGAAAGGTACATTGGGGTTATATGCATTGATTGTGCTCAGGTATTACTCCTAGCTCCATGCTCTGGGATCATACCCTACAGTACTGGGGAGAACACATGTAGTGCTGGGGACTGGCAATACAAGTCAAATTCCTTAACCCTTATTCTATACCTCCAGCCTATTTCTGCCATTTTCAACAGTTAAATTCCTTCAAAGTAAGGTTTATACTAACAAACTCATGCTTTCATGTATCTTTTATTAAACACTCATCTTACTGGTCAGTTTCTATTCTCATAGTTCCATGTACACTACTCTGTAAAGTATTATTTTTTATTTTTTTAAAGTATTTTTTATTATTTAAAAAAGCATTATTCTTTTAAGAAAGAACTATTTTTGTTTTTATGCTGATTGCTCTTCTCGAGCTTTCTTCTCTGTATTCTATTATTTTCTCTGAAATGTTTTTACTTCTTGTAATTGCCTTCTTTCAAGCATTCAGATGTGTTGGTTTTCAGCTCATCCTCTTGCCATGAATTATTTTCATCTTAAGTAGACATTTTATTTATCTTAATCCAAGATCTTTATTTAAGTGTCAGCTATGAACTTCTACTTTCAACTTACAATTGACAGATCTATAAAACTAATGACCTAGCATTAGACTTTCATGTATAGAGTCTTAAGTATATCATTAAAATAATTTTTTGGGGGGAAGCACTCTGCTCAGACTTACTTCTGGCTCTACTTTGAGGTTCACTCCTGATGATGAGATGCAGCACCAAAGATTATACCAGAGTTGGTCAGGTGCAAGACAAATGCTTTACTTGCTTTACTATCTGTCCAGCCTAAAAACCTATGTGAACCAATAATATTATATGCTTCTTTTCAAATATTCTTTACTAACTTTTTTATATGTACTTAAAAACTATATGATACATATATTGAAAGCTCTTGATTCTTATAACGTCCAAGATAATATAAGTCTATACTATTTGTTATAGCTTTCTTATTATGGATATTGAAAAGTACTTCAGATATAACCTTTGCCCTAATCCTCATGATAGAAACCATCTTAACCATTTCAAAAACCTTATAAATTGTACTGAAATTGACCCTTTAATGGAGTTTGTGGGGTTTACTTGAAAATAACATAATTATGTATTGGAGGTACAATTCAGAAAAAAAATCTATTTATATTAAGAATACACGAGCTTCTTTCACTGTTGGTGGAAATGTTGACTGGTCCAGCCTTTTTGGAAAACAATATAGACAGTCCCTCAAAAAATAGAAATTGAGCTTCCATATGACCCCACAATATCACTTCTGGGAATATATCCAGAGGGTGCAAAAAAAAAACAGTCAAAATGCCATCTGTACCTATATGTTTATTGCAGCCCTGTTCACAATAGCCAAAATCTGGAAACAGCCCAAGTGCCCAAGAACGGATGACTAGTTAAGGGAACTTTGGTACATCTACACAATGGAATACTATGCAGCTGTTAGCAGAGATGAAGTCATGAAATTTGCTTATAAGTGGATAGACATGGAGAGTATCATGCTATGTGAAATAAGTCAGAAAAAGAGGGACAGATATATAAGGACTACACTAATTTGTAGAATATAAAATAACATAATATGAAACCGACACCCAAGGACAGTAGATATAATGGTCAAGAAGATTGTTTCATAGTTGGAAGCCTGCCTCATGAGTGGGCGGGGGGAAGGCAGCTGGAATAGAGAAGGGATCACTAAGAAAATGATAGTTAAAGGAATCGTTGTGGATGGGAGATGTGTGCTAAAAGGAGGTAAAGGACCAAACATGATAACCTCTCAGTATCTGCATTGCAAACCATAATGCCCAAAAGCAGAGAGAGAGAGTATGGGGAGAGTCTTCCATGGAGGCAGTGGGATGGTGGGAAAGGTGGGAGTATATTGGGGATATTGGTGGTGGGGAAATGTGCACTGGTGGAGGGATGGGTGTTTTAGCATTGTGTGATTGTAACTCAGACACAAAAGCTTGTAACTAAAATAAATTTAAAAAAATTAAAAAATAATAAAAATACATGAGTTTTGTGAATGACAAAATGACAAGCCATTTATTTATCTCATTAATGTACAGTTTTTCAAACCTATAAGTCTGTAGGGAGGCAAAAAATCTGCCACCCCCAACTACATCTATTTTAGCAGCTTTATTTCACTGGAAGAGGATTTGAAGACTCACCAAAGGTTGACTTTGAAAAGATAATAGCTCTGTAAATAAACTAGACTATTAGGAAGACATAATCTCTTAGCTCTTTAGCAGAGAAGGCAGAACTTAAATTTGCTGACTCTGCCTTCCCTGTTTACCTCTCATAACTGATTTTTGCACTTCTCCCCTTGGTTGCAAACACTTCTGTCTTAGATGAGTTAAAGTGATTAATGAATATAACTTGGATGAGTAATTCAGATTTAATGTGTGTCTACTATGTAAACTTGTCTTCCATATGACTAACCTGTATACATATGATTACTAAACTAATGTCTTCACCTCCTGCTAACCTTTTTTTTTGACAGCCTGAAAAGAATACAAGGTATAATAGATGCTTTCCTTTGCATCTCAATAATTTGGTTCATCACCAAAATTGATGTATGCAAGATTCATCTTGTTCTGAAAGTTGTCATGGAAAGAGATCCTGGAAATATGACAGGACCAATGCACAGAGAGGTAAGATTTATTACTAAGTCAGTCTTCTGAATCTTTCTATAAAGCACATAAGTGAGAAATGGTGAGGTTTGTTTTCTAAAACGTTTGGGTAGAAATAGGGAAAAAAATTCTGTGAACTATTCAGTTGTTGCTATGAATCTGATTTCTAGATTTAAAATATTTTGTGTTCCAAAAACAAAAAAAAAATAAAATAAAATAAAATAAAATATTTTGTGTTCTGATTATAAATTTTCACACAAAAGGTGGTCACTTTCTAACACTCTTAACATCTCTTTATTAAACATTATTTTCAATCCATATGAACCGGTCTTTAATGAGTAGACAGAAATTTTCTATCCTACTATTTTGAAAAATGATATTCGAATATTGGTGAAGTTCTTGAGTAACACTTTAGCTTAGGGGGTTTCATTTATTTTTGGTTAATCCATTGGTTCTTGTTTTCCCCAGAGCATGAAAACTATCCTCAAAAAAAGAAAAAAAAAGAGTTGCATATTCAAGGTTTTGGGGGATGTTTTTGCGATTTTGTTTCCTGAGAACTTACTTTCTTGAATCTCCTTTAAAAAGTAGATCTAGACAAGCTTTTTGAAAGTCTCCTACTTGATGATTCATTTTACTGTGTTCATGTGCACTATGTTATTTTCTTATGCATGTTATATGTTGATTTATGTGACTGTGACTTTTTGATTATTTGTGACTGTTGACTCTTGTTTCTGCCAGTAGGAGGATACAGATGTCATAATATATGCAGAAAGTAGTAAAATAATTATTTTCTGTTAGATTTAGCCATACGTGGAATTGCTGAGGGGCTTTTTCTGGATTTCTGCTTGATTGTTGATCCAAATGGTGCTCAGGAAGACAATGTAGAATCAAACTAGGATTGGCTGCTTGCCAGGCAAGTGGCATCCACTATACTATATCTCTGACTAAAAAATTATGACACTAGTTTCAAATAACAGATCTTTCACTTGAAAATGTTGTTCTACTCCATGGAACAAATCAAGAAAAATTGAGTTTCAGACCACTGTCATCTCCATTCTCATGTTATTCCAATCTTGAAATTTGGTTAAAGTAATTCTACATCCAGTTTCTGATTTCTTTATTGTTATAAGACAAAATATTTTTAGATATGTTAAGTAAAGGCTATTGCTAAGACAAAACTTTGGTGAGAATTTTTATGGTTTTGGCTTTAGGAGGAACAAAATTTAGCTGAAAACTGTTCATTTGCATTGAATTATTCCCATGGATGTGCCATAAGTTGGGACAAATATAAAGAAACTTCATATAGAAATGATATATAAGGAAGAAATTTCTCATAAAATAATAAGTCTTATCTAATGTCAATTGTTTGATTTTACTACTAAAAATAATTTTATAATTATGGATCATATTTCATTAATACTATAGTATTTGTCAGGGTATATTCAAATTGTTTTGCTAAACTACTCTAAACAAGTTATTTAATGCCCTAATGGATTACCTTGACTCTCTTAATATATTTACTCTTTTATATTTGACATGTAATTATTTTTGTAAATGGAATGTGTCTTGTGTATTTTTTAATATATTCAGCTTAGCAGTTAAGAAGATCAGTTTAGAAGATCTTTATAAATGATAATAGGAAAAATAATACATGGTTTTGCTATGACAGATTTAAATAAAATGACCCTTTCAAAACTTGAATCACTTGTATCAATTGTCATCCTGTTGATCTTGGATTTGCTTGCGCGGACGCTAATAATGTCTCCATTTGTCCCTCTCACGTGCTAGTGAAGCCCAGTGGCATCTGCTTGCTCCAGGAACAGGAAGAGCCTCAAACCATTCATTTAGGGTTTTGACAAAGAAGACAGACCATCTCGTAGGTGGGCAGCCATGCAGTCTTTTGATGTCCTGTGGAATCCAGTCAGTAGCAGCTCTAGTCCAGCAGTCCTTTCAAAATCACATTACGTGTTTGACCCATCTGATTTTCGTTGCCTTGGCAAATGACACAGCATCCCTGATTCTTTTTTTCTTTTAATTTTTTTTATTAGAGAATCACTGTAATGTACAGTTACAAATTTATCAACTTTTGTGTTTTCACTTCACTCATACAGGGATCATTTTCCCCATCCCTCCATCAGTGCCCATTCACCTTCACAAATGATCCCAGTATCCCTCTCACCACCCCTACCCCATAACCAACCACCCCACCCTGCCTCTGCGGCAGGACATTCCCTTTTGTTCTCTCTCCTTTAGGGTGTTGTTGTTTGCAATAGAAGTATTTAGTGGCCTTCATATTCGGTCTATACTCTACTTTCAGTTTGGAAGAAGTGTCCCTGATTCTTGATCGTTGACGGAGTTCAGAACTCTGGATTCCTTCTCTCACTTGAGTGAAACGTGATATTTCTAGCATAGCTCTTTCAATTCCTCTTTGAGAGACCCAAGTAGCATTCTCATCCTGTTTTCGTAGGGCCTACATCTCTGAGGCATATGTTAGTGCAGGAAGAATGGTGGAGTCAAAAAGATGTGCCTGGAGCCGGAGGTTCTTCATCCTCTTAACCACTTCTTCGAAGCTCTTGAAGGCGTTCCATGCCACTCTCTTCCTCCTGCACAGCTCAGGTGCCAGGTCATTTGTCATGTTGAGTTCTTGACCTAGGTACACATAACTGCTGCATTGAGAGTTGTTATTTCCGTTGAGGGCAATGGAACATCAGGAACTAGTTCGTTTCTCATGAACATTCTCTTCTCGAGGTTCAGCTGGAGTCCAACCTTTCCACACTCGTGGTAAAAGTCAGCCAGCATTCGTGCCACTCCTTTCTGGGAGTTCTTTTCTCCTTGGTGTTATGAGAACGATGTCATCAGCAAAGTGAAGGTGGTGTAGTAGCTGACCATCTATCTTCACTCCCATTCTTTACCATTCTAGTCGTTGCATAATGTTCTCGAGGATGGCACTGAAGAGTTTTGGTGAAATGGTGTCACCCTGCTGAACCCCTTTCTTTACCTCGATGATCACTTCTTTGTAGAATGGTGAGATCCTGGTGGTGAATCCGTAATACAGCTCACAGAGGATCCTGATGTATTGAGTTTGAACACCCTGTTTTGCTAGGGCTTTGATGACCACTTCAGTCTCAACAGAATCAAAGGCCTTCTTCTAATCGTGAGTGTTAGACAGAGTGGCATTTTGAACTCTGGTGAAACCTCAATGAGCTTCATCACCGTGTAGATATTGTTGATTGTCCTGAATCCTTTTTGGAACCTGACTTGATCACAAAGTTGTCCTTCATCTAGTGTTCTTCCAGTCCTATTCAGGATGAATCAAGTGAATAACTTGTAGATGACGGATAACAGGCAGATTGGGTGATAGTTGCTTATATCGTGGATGACTCCCTTCTTGTACAAAAGGACGGTCCTGCTGGTTTTCCACTGGGATGGAACCTTGCATTCAGACAGGTAGTGTGTGAAGATCTGAGCTAGTGTATTGATGAGTACTGGCGGCAGATTCTTCAGGTGTTCGGGTCTGACCTTGTCTGGAGCGGGTGCTACAAAATGGCAAGTCAGATTTTTCTTTACCTACAAAATGGCAAGTCAGATTTTGGAAGGGAGAATGATGGGAATTCCATATCCATCCTGCGGAATTTGGTATGTGGGCAGATGGACGTGGCTGTTGAAGAGATCTGAGTAGAAGTTGTGGGTAACCTTTTCCATTGCCCTTCTGGAAGATGTGATAGATCCATCAGGAGGGCATTCATCTTGGTCTTATAGTTAGTGAAGGACAGGCGGGTATTGTTAATACTTTTCCTGACTTCTGCCGCATTGGCCACAACTGCTGCTCTTCTCTCTTTGAGGTCTTCCTTTATTGCTTCTCTGCACAGCTTTTTGAGCTCAGATGTTAGCTTGTGATTCCCTGAGGCTCGCGCCAGATCATGTTGGCAAATAAACTTGAGAGTTTCCGAAGACAGGTGACTTTCTGTGGCTTTTCCACTCTTGCCTTTCCTCGCGCAGTTAAGGAGGTGCCGAACTAGTCAATCATATTCCTCATCGATGTTGTCAATGATGGTATCTTCCCATATTGCTGCAGTAGTGTCAAAGAGCTCCCAGTTGGTGGTTGTTCTGGGAGTTCTCTTCTTAAACTTTGGAGCCCATTCTCCCTGCTTCATGAAGTAGAATTTTGCATGAAGGAGACAGTGGTCTAATCCCATTTGGAATTTTGGGACAACAGCAACATAGGTCAGGAAAAAGTGTTGAATGAATATGACGTGGTCAATTTCATTGTGGAACTGTCTACCAGGAGACTACCATGTCCAGTATTTAGATTTGAACTTCTGGAACTCTGAGATACCATGCATGGTCTTGGTCAACATGACGAACTCAGACAGTATCTCACCCTGTTCGTTCCATCCTATACTGTGGGTCCCAATGTGGAATTCTTAGGGTGATCTTCTCGGTCCTATCTTGGCATTAAAATCACCGACAATTATCTTGTAGAAGGTGTGGTCTTCTTTATAGAACTCTCCAGTTCCATGTAGAATTTCTCAATTTCTTTTTCATTGTAGATGGATGTTGATAACTAGACAATGAAGATAGAAACTGCCAGCTGTTGCATGAACATTCGTTCAGTCTGAGGCGCTGAGACAAGGGACACGAAAGAAATTTATGTTATGGAGTGTCCAGGTTCTCTCAGACTCTGTGACATATTTTTCTTTCTTGTTCCTTGTCCCAGAGCCTCTGACTGAATGAATGTTCACGCAACATCTGGCGCCCAACATGTAGGCCCAAAGGTTAAAGATCAGTGTGGAAGAAAGCGAGAGGGAAAACGTTGCACCAAGCTTGCATAGCCTCTCGGCAGATTAGAGAAAAAGGCGGTGATGGGCAACGAGCAGTTCTGTAATGTCACAGAGTCAGAGAGAACCTGGACCCTCCATGACATAAATTTCTTTCGTGCTCCTTGTCTCAGCGCCTCCGACTGAATGAACGTTCTCACAACAGCCAGCAATGAGCCATAATATTAAAACATAAGTGTCCAATTCAGGTTGTTAGGTATTCGAACGAATCAATGCTCATGGCTAAGTTCGTGAATATAACATTCATATTATATATCATGATAATAATCTGCTTTTTAGTTTTAATATTAGTTATATATTTCTTTAAAAAGAGAAGAATAATATATAGAACATAGTTTTAAATAGTAAAAACTATTGAACAACAGAAAATCACTTTGAAAATAGACTAAATAACAATTGTATATGATGTAAATTATACAACTCTGCATCACAAATACACATTAGACAGATGGTAACAAAAGTTATTTAAAAGGTGTTTCTTTAGGGGCTGGACAAATAGTATAGTGAATAGGGCACTTGCCTTGCTTGAAGTCAATCTGGGTTCAACCTCCTGACCCACACACCAGTATTCTATGTGTTCCCCTGAGTACCAACAGCAGTCATTGCTGATTATGGAGCAAGAAATAGTCCCAGCATGTGCCCCTCCCTTCAAATAAATAAATAAATGAATAAATAAATAAATAACAGTTGTTGAATTTGTCATTGAATATAATGCTTTTGGCTTAATTTGCTTAAATAGCAATTTAAGCAATTTTTAGAGAAATAAATACCTATCATTTAAAATTATAACAAATCCAGGGGTTGGAGTCATAGCACAGTGGGTAGGGCATTTGCCTTGCACACGGCCGACCCGGGTTTGATTCCCAGCATCCCATATGGTCCCCTGAGCACCATGAGGGCTAATTCCTGAGGGCAGAGCCAACAGTGACCTCTATGCATCGATGGGTGTGGCCCAAAAAGCAAAATAAATAAATAAATAAACAAATAAATAAAATTATAACAAATTCAGTTTATAAAATAACCCTAAAATTGAGAAATGGTTCACTCATGATGTAGGAAACAATTTTTAAAATGTAGTAAAGAAGAATGAATAATAAGTATATGATGTTAAACTTGGAGAATTTGCAGAATTTAACAAATAGATATAAATTTCTACATCATATTAAGTCACATATTTTTTAAAAAACCAAGAGCTTGTAAGATCAATGTGGTCAAAACTATAAATCCTCATTATACAGTCATTCATTCTAAGGAAATGAATAATATGACAAAGAAAAAACTTCTCTGAGTGGTTTTGGTTCTGACATAAGACAGTTAAGTTATTATCTTCTTGAAGTACACCTTAATATTGAGAATATAGGCAATAAAATTCTGTCACTGTCACTGTCATCCCATTGTTTATAGATTTACTCAAGCAGTCACCCATAACGTCTCCATTGTGAGACTTGTTGTTACTGTTTTTGGCATATCGAATATGCCATGGGTAGCTTGCCAGGCTCTGCCGTGCGGGCGAGATACTTTCTAACAGAAAAAATTAGCGGTTGTTAGGTAGATAAAAATAAAGGCATGTGGTAATACCGGTATATAGGAATAAAAATCAAAGACTACATGGCACAAATATCATGAAAATTAAAGATCTGAGAAACAATTTTAGTTGTATAGGAAAAAGATGAAAGCTATGAGATGTGAAATGGTGGGATGTGTTCAAAGAAATAATTTGGACAATTGCAGCTAAGGGAGAAAGATCAAAATAGAGGAGATTTCAAGCAGACCATAACTGGTCTGCCAGGTCTATAAATTTAATGAATATTGTGCTATATTTTCTTTAGTCAACTTAAATACTTGCACTTTACTTGTATCTATGTATGTATGTGCATGTGTGTGTCTATGTATACAGATATAAATAAATATTCCCAATATTGTTGCTTAATGAAATAAAAAAACTCATTATAGTCTATATTTTATATGTCCTATGTTTGAATCTTAGTAAAATTAATTACTCATAAATATGAAATTTTTGATAATATAACAAATAAAACTAATAAATAAAAACAGAAATTTTTGCTATATTAATAAATATATTAATTCATGTACTGTAAATATCTGTGATAGTGGATTGTATAAAGGGGTAAATAGAAATTATATGCAGTGGTCATAGTATTTTAGTTCATGTATATACAATAATGGGCTGGAGCAATAGCATAGCAGGTAGGACATTTGCCTTGCACGTGGCTGACCCAGGTTCGATTCCTCTGTCTCTCTCAGAGAGGCTGGCAAGCTACCGAGAGTATCCCGCCCACACGGCAGAGCCTGGCAAGCTACCCATGGTGTATTCAGTAGGCCAAAAACAGTAACAACGTCTCACAATGGAGACGTTACTGGTGCCTGCTCGAGCAAGTCAATGAGCAATGGGGTGACAGTGATACAGTGACAGTGATATGCAATAATAAATATTCTTCACAACTTTTCTAGTCTATATTTACATGGATCCCTCTAAATATACTTGTGGTCATAAGATGGAAAAGAAACTATACACTCCAGATTTTATTAAACATGAGAGTATATTATATACAATTTTACATCCCAGTTGAGAATTCTTCAACAATGGTATCGACTTTCAATTTAAATTGTTGAAGGAAAAATTTAACTATCAAAGTATTCTAATTCTACACCTCATAGAAGCCAAAACTTTCTGTTATTAGACATTCAAATTTATTTACATGTCAAATTAATTTTTAATGAATAAATATTAATGTTTTGTATGCTTTAATAAATTGATCAGTATTAAAATATTATACATGATTTGTTAATCATGAAAATATATGTATCTCAACTGTGATCAAGGAAGTTTTAATTTATCAACATTACTGTGTAATAGGAGTCTTCCTTAATTAGTAACAATCTGAGTTTCACTAATAGGCAAGTTAGTGAACCATGTGGTTTATGGCATTGAGCTAGAGTTCCCATTGTCAAACTTAAAAGCATAGAAATAATTACAACTATTTTGTCTGAAATGTAGGTTGCATTGTTTATACTGAACAGTTACATTTGGCATGATTTAAGATATGAAACCCACAGTAAAATTATTTTAAAATTATTTTTAATAAAATTTAGTATAAATGCTTATGGATAAGGATGTGACACCTCCCCCAGCATAGCTGGTTCTGGATCTGGAAGCTTACAAGCACCTCAAGAATAGTCATCTTACCTCCCAGTCCCCAAGGACCTCAATGCTGAGGTCTGAGTGATCTGTCAATGATTATATAACATACAAATATATCAGTGAGACCAGTGTATTTATTTTATTTTTAAAACACTACATATTTTGCTTTTATTATTCATACAAGTACCAGAAAATTTAGTGAACCTTTCACATAATCTTCAATAAAGATTATTTACTTCCCTATTGTTATGGCTTCATGTGTGAAGCTCACACATGAAGGAACTGGCAGAGAAACCCAGGTGTGCGAGACCCGGGGCTGAGATCTCCAAGCCTGCTCAGACCAGAACTGGGCCTCCTCCATCCAGATCCCCCATTTTCCAGTAGCTAGGTAGTCACACCCACAAACTGTCCTCAGTGCCATGCAATCCCATCAAGGGCCAAGATCCAAAGACTATAAAACAAAGCTCCCGGAAGCATGTGGCCACATTCACAGCCCCGTGACCTCTTATTGTCTAGTTCTCCCTTTCTGAGTACCTGGCATGCTACCAAGAGTATCCCACCTGCACAGCAGAGTCTGGCAATCTCCCCATGGTGTATTCAATATGCCAAAAACAGTAACAATGATGGGTCTCATTCCCCTGACCCTGAATGAGACTTCAATGTGGCACCTTTGAAGTAAAGAGAGTCTGCTAAAATCTCAGGGCTAGGACAAATGGAGACGATACTGGCACCCGCTCCAGCAAATTGATGAACAATGGGATTACAGTGATACAGTGATTGTTATGGCTAGTGAGGTACTCTAAAGTTTTCTTAGAATCTAACTTGATGTGGTCTCAGATTTGGTGTGGGACTTTGTTTTAAATCTATACTCAACATTGGTTCTTTCTTGTTATTTTCTTTGTCCCCCTCTGGCAGTACTCAGACATTTTCCTGACTCTGTGTTCAGGAATCACTTTTGGGACAACTAAGGGGGAGATATGCTTTGTCTAGGATTAATCAAGGGTCTATGATGAATGAATGCAATTCAAGTGCTTTGATTCCTTTACTATCTCTTTAGCACAAAACTGAATTTCTTTATTCCCAAATATCATTTATAAGAAAAGAACTTTGACAACTGTTGAAAAACTGCCTTTATTTGGAATTATTTTCTTTATAACATATTCCCATTTTACCTTAAAATGTAACATCTTCCTGTACTTCCAGAACCTTTGGCAGACATACACACACACACCAAACCAACCATCCAGTTAGAGAACAGGTTGAATATCTTTACTCGTTTTCCTATTAAGAGTCTGTGTAATTGTAAAAATGAGCATTAATTTTCATAAAGTAATACTAAAATAATATTTCCCTTCTGACCTATATTTGCCTTATCATGTGTAAAAATCAAATGCTACGCAGTGAGTGTTATAGGAATATGGACATAATTGTGATGGTACATGCAGGTGAGGAGGGAAAATTGGGTTTACCCATGCTGATCTTATGAGGTTGAGGGAAAACATGTCTATAACCGAGGAGACTTAAATGTGTATTGGTTGCTTGTGGTTTGGGAGTGTCATTTATTTTTTATTGTGACAGATATAGGTTTTTCCAGATCAAATTATATAATGTAGCCTGGGAAACATGAATTTTCTAGAGTACACTGGAGTAATATAGAGAGGTTAATGAGAAATTAAAAATAAAACTTCAACCAGAGGAGAGAACATTATCAGGGAATAAGTAGGATTAACTTCACAGTAATAACCAGTTATGTCTGAATTAGATGGCTGTCGGTCTTTTTTATAACATTGGCACATGATTGATGCCTCTAAAACTTTTACATCAGTACAAGATTGAGTTAGAGTAGCCAGCTGCACTGAGAGAAACAATGACTGTATTGTTTTCAATTTTTTAGTTGGACTCTAGTTATAATTAACATTGGAGAGCAAAAATTGGCCTCAGACAGAATTAATGTATGTTTAAGATTTTATGCATTCAAATTTACCTTTAATGACAGAAATAATTTAAAAATTCATAAAGTGAAAAAAGTAGAAAAAAGTTATTATTAACCATATAAGAAAAGAAAGGCCTACTATTGACAGCCAGGTAGGGGCCCGCAGTGACGAGATAGGCGGGACATCATGGGATAGGGGGTGGAGACGGCCTTTGACTTCCCTGCCCCAATGAGATCCTGAGTTGCAACCCACAAATGAACCCTCTGGCAATCGAGTAAACTGCTTAACAGCCATGATCCCAGAGACTCAGAAACAAATCTAGGAACCCAGTAACTTTTGACAGAAATCCCTCCAAATTTAATTATTAAAACTTCAGAATTCCAAAATCGCATGGCCACAACGGGCCATGCGACATCATATGCTATTCATTCATAATCAGCAATAGAAATGAATTATCTAATGTTGTCTTTTCAGCAGATCTCAGTGTTAGAATAAAATCCCAAATAATAATGGTGGATCTTGTGTTGAAATATTGAATGAAATCAAAGTAGAGAGAGAACAATCATCTGCTACACAGTAGCAGGAGGGTGTGGGATGGGAGTACTCCGGGTTTTCTTGTGGTGAATATTGTGCACTGGTGAGGGGACTGGCCTTTTATCATTGTATGACCGTGACTTAATCTGAAAACTTTGTAACTGCTCTCATGGTGATTCAATAAATAAATTTTTTTAAAAGAGGTCTAATGGATGATTTTTGGCATATAATTTGGTATGAAGTTCAGTGAAGTAAAAGCATTTGACAGGTATGGTGGTAAGTTTATAGACAGAATCTAGATTATTTGGCAACTATGGCATCACTACATCTCTGCTTGCTAAAAATATTCTATCTTTGGCTTAGAGGTCAAACAAGTATCCATATCAGTGGATAATCCTGCTCTTGAGGAACACAGAGCAATTCAAGGTGGCTTCTGGAGGAACTGGAGGATACTTTCTGTTTGTTTGTTTAAAGGGGCTAGATTTGCAGGTGGGTCTCTGCTTTTTAGATTTTTTTTTAAGAAGATGGTAAGGCCATACTCTTCAGTGATCAATTTTAACATTTCTCTAGGGGACCATGTGTGTTGTCAGTATCTAACAGGATGTGACTCTATGCAAGGGAATCGCTTGTCCACTGTACTGTATCTCCAGCCCATGAGCAAATATTTACTCTTAAAAATATAGATTATATAGTAATGTGGCTCCACTAAATCCACAACTGATAAAACAGAACAAAACAAAACAAATCAGGAAATCAGGAATCTGTGTACTATGATAAATTTTGCAAATGTTAATAAATATTCTACTTTATATTACTTTAAGTAAATCAAAACGGGAAAAAATTAGGTCCTTAGGTAAATCAAAGGAGTGAACCTGACTAATAAGCACTGTGGAAGTGGGTGTATGCCTTTTGTTGTGTTCAAAAATTTTATGTAATCTATGTTCATGAGTAAGTGGACTGGAGCTATAGCACAGTGGGTAGGGAGTTTACCTTGCATGCAGCTGACCTGGGTTTGATTCCTCCATCTCTTTCAGAGAGCCCGGCAAGCTACCAAAAGTATCCTGCCAGTATGGCACCCATGGCAAGCTACGCGTGGTGTATTCTATATGCCAAAAACAGTAACAGCAAGTGTCACAATGAAGTCATTACTGCTGCCGGCTTGAGCAAATCGATGAACAACTGGATGACAGTGCATCAGTGCTACAGTGCATATTCACTGTAGCAATGTGAACATGCATTAATTGACATCTAGACTAGGCTGACATTATAACCTAGCCAAGATGTGATGTCTTCTTTAACTGATTGCCTTATGCACTTCATATTTGCTTAAACCATGTTCCCAGTTACAGAAGCAATTTTTTTCCTTGTTTTTGTTTGGCCACACCTGGTGGTGCTCGCGTGTTACTCCTGGCTCTGTGCTCAGAAATCAATCCTTGCTGTGCTTGGTGGACCATGTAGGATATAGGGAATCAAACTCAGGTGGTTTGCAAGACAAGAGCCCTGCCTAATAAACTATGGTTTTAGTCCCCTAAGTTCAGTACTTTTAACAAATTGATATAATCTACTATATCAGTGGACTGTAGCACTATCATCTTCATCGATTTGCTTGAGTGGGCACCAATAACGTCTCTATTGTGAGACTTGTTGTTACTGTTTCTTGCATATCAAATATGCCATGGGTAGCTTTCCAGCCTCTGCCATGAGGGCAGGATACTCTCGGTGGCTTACAGGGCTCTCCGAGAGGGACGGAGGAATCAAACCTGGGTTGGTTGTGTGCAAGGCAAATGCCCTATCTGCTGTGCTATCTCTCCAGCCCATCAGTGGACTACAAAAGGAAAAAAATAATAGGTGATGTCAATTAATGCATAAGAAGTTTATTAAAGCAGCATTAATAATAAAAGATCCAAGGTCTTCCTCTTTTAAGCCTATATACTCTTTTGAACTCTTTCTTTGTCTCTCTCTCTCTCTCTCTCTTTCTCTCTCTCTCACTTCCTCTTCTATCCCCACCTATCTCTCTAAATTTCTTTCAGTAAAAAATAGTTTACTTCACACACATAAAAAAAAGTTAAAAGATCCAAGAAAACTAGGATTGAAAAAATGTTTTTAATGTTAAAGAATAAAAGCAAAACAAACAGAATTCATAGCTCCTAAGTTCTCTTATTCATTTATCTTACAGTTAGCATATTAGCATGTATGTAATCATCAAATTCTAAATTTTTTCTTGAAGATGGGAAAAAAATTACAATTCCACACTTTTCACTTTTTTTCAGGGTAATACTGGAATTCGTTTATTTTTTTGCTTTTAGGGAATCACAGAGGATTTTCTCAGGGATTACTGTTGGCTCTGTGTTTAGAGATCACTCCTGGTTGGTTCGGGGATCCATATAAGTCATTGTGGATTAAAGAAGGTTGACCACAACAAGGCTCGTGCCCTATCTGCTGTGCTATTGCTCCAGTCCCAATATGGAAACCTTAACCAACAAAGCATGACACATATCATTATCATCATCATCATCATCATCATCATCATCATCATCATCATCATCATCATCATCCTGTTGATCGTTGAATTTCTTGAGCGGTCTCAGTAATGTCTCCATTCATACTAGCTCTGAGATTTTAGAAGCCTCTCTCCCTCACCCTGAAAGAGCCTCCAATACGGCACCATTGGAAAGGACAAGTAAAGAGAGGCTTCTAAAAAAAAAAAAACTCATGACACACGTATAAAAGATAAACAGGTTAGAAGTAACAAATTAAAATGTCCCAATATATAGATCATGGTAATATTTGTGTATAAAGTTTTAAAGTATCTGCAAAAGTTATGTAAAACTAGGAAGTAAATGTTGAAAGTAGTAGAATACAAAATTAAAAACAAACCTTCTAAATATTATTCTATTTGAGAGCCTTGAACATGTGGAAACTTTAAAAAAATAACAAATTTTTAATGCTCTATTCATTGTTTGGCACCATATTATATTCATAGACAGTGTAATTTTACATATCATGAGATTGACACTCATCACATAATTGCTTTACAACAGAAAGAGAAATTTCTTTTTACTATCAGAATTCTGTTTCTGGACACCATGTTTGGTGCCTGACATTACCTCTGTTTAGAACTTAAAAATCTGAAACAAATTTAGAGAAGTCTGAGAAAAGAACAGATTCTTTAGTTCAGCTATATGCCAACCTGTACAAAATACTTTTATTAACCATTCAACCAGAAATTCCACACTGGTGCATTCCAGCTGATATGATCACTTACACATGACATTATCAACTAAGGTGAGTTTTTACTCTCACTTTTTCCATTTTGATGAAGAAGATACATAATTTTTATTACATTATTATTTACAATACATTTAAAACTACAATTTTCTGTCAATTATTCAAGCATTATCAGTACATAATATGAAATAAAAGGCAATTTTAAATACATTTTTGTGATTTTGTTTAATATCATAAATTATCATTGATAGTTTTTTTTTCTTTTTGGGTCATACCTGGTGATTCACAAGGGTTACTCCTGGCTCTGCACTCAGGAACCACTCCTGGCGGTGCTCAGGGGACCATATGGGATGCTGGGAATTGAACCCAGGTCTGCCGCATGCAAGGCAAATGCCCTACCCGCTGTACTATCGCTTCAGCCCCTCATTGATAGTTTTTTAAATGCCTTTTTGAATACTCTTATACTCGACTTTTAAAATTTATTACTACATGTAATTTATTTATATTATGCAAATTTATAGTTTTGACTTGCATTTACAGCTTAGCATTTAGTTGCATTGCGTTTTATTTTTCTAGAATCTTTCACTTTACAAACCATAACTCCTAGCACTGTCAGAATAAACTGATTTCCTTGTCTCTAGGCTATTTTATTCTCTGAAGTTACAGAGCATTAGAGAGTGACCAAACTCTGAAATAGACAGGTATGCTACCAAGGAGAAACAATATTAATGGAGAGACAATAAACCCTAAATTCCTTAAAAATAAAACCAAACAAAAAAAATTAGTGTATCTATTATCTACCATTGATAGCTGCTATAAAAATACACATATTAAGGCACATTAGTACAATTGGAAGATATAGCTTCATAAAAAGTCACATGCATATGTTATTTTCCTCTCATCAGTATCACATTTAATTGATGGAACATCAAGCTATTGAGACATTTTAATGATTTTTTTTAGTTATCTCTGTAAGCTGACATCTTGCCAGCCTGTTATACAAATCACATTTATTTAAATAGTTCTACTTTTTAAAAATTATATAAAAACAAGTTGAAGTAAATAAATTCACTTTCATCCATTTATCACAAAATTAAAATTATTAATGTGCATGGAGTTACATAATTTATCTAAACTTGCAATTACATTAGCTTGTATTATTAGAATTTTTTGTATGTCTTTTTGTGTGTGAATTCTAAAATTCAACTTTTATTTCTTTACTAAAATATTTAGATTTTATTTCTTAAAAACTAAGATGTTTGTATTATTGCAGAATGGCTTATCTACCTAACAGAAGATATAAAGTTACCCAATTCATTCTTATGTTATATTGAACAAAACTGTTACCATATGATTAAAAAATAGAGTGTAATTTCTGGTCATCAAAAAAGAAAATGTATAATTGTGCTAATTCATACAAAATTTAATATTAATAATGTCTTATCCCCAAAGTCCAAGCACTTATCATAGATTATTTTCCTTACAGTATCTTGATTGTGGAACATAGTAATGAAAAAATAGAACCTCATTTACGTTGTTTGGATCAGTTCATGGGGTTATTGTTATCAGAAAGATATGGCAAAAAAAGTGAAAAGGCTGAAAATAAGATATAAGCAGGGTAAGTTAGAAGAAAGTATATATACACATAGAAGTCAATGGAATCATGAAATAAAGAGAATACAACTCTAATTGATAAGAAATTGTTAGTAATAGAAATTACTATTTACACATTTTATAAACAATATTATGAGAGGAGGGCACTAAAGAAGACTTGGATCAATGTGGAGGTTCTTTTACCAGAAAACAACATATCTTTCATGTCATACTACTGATACTATACTGAGAATCATATTTGAAAATAAATATATAACCATTTAAAAATTATATTGCAATTTCAATTAAGCTTGAGAAGAATATTATGGTTTGGTGTACAAAATTTCTGCAATTTCAAAACCACAAGTGTTCATGATCTCTATCACTGTCCTTATAACAAATACACACACACATATGCACACATGCATGCATACATATCACAAAATGAGTGAGATCATCAAGAGTTTTTCCTTTTACCTCTTATTTGAGTTAAGATGATGCCCTCAAGTTCCAATCAAGCTCCTTCAAAGTTCAAGGTTTTATCTTTTCTAGGATCTGAGTTGTATTCCATTACATAAATATATCACCTGTACTTTTTGATATTCACCCCGTATTAAATATTTGGTTTGATTATGTATCCTGTTTATTGCACTTATTGATGCGGTGAACATTAACTGAACATATATCTTTTCAAATGAATGTTTCTGTGTTTTATATTGGATGCCACATTTGGAATCACTTGGTTTATTTATGCTTTAATTTTCACTTGAGAATTCTCCATACTGTTTTCCATATAGGCTGAGACAGATGACATTCCCACAAATAGTGAATATGGGTTGTTATTTTCCCAAAGCCCACTAACATTGATTGCCTCCAGTCTGAGATAATTGCCATTCTTACTGATCTGAGTATATATCTTATCATTTCTCATGTAGTAATGTTTTATTGTTGCTCAACCTCACAAATGCTTTATATATCTCAAGCATCCTTTTGACTGTAAGTGCCAGAATAAAGCTGAAGTTCTTTAAAACCTTGCATTCAACAGCCTACTAACTTAGGTTGGACTTTTATGTCTGGAAATAGCTTCCTGGTCCCTTTTCTCTTTCAATCTCTGATTCCTCCCTGTTTCCACCCAGGGCAGCACTCATTGATCCAGTTTTGAGAGCTATGACAGAATCTGCCTGAGGTGGTGGCTGTGTTCCCCAGTGATTTTTTCAGTGAAGTCCCATTCAGGATGTCGTGTTCACTTCTGTATTTATGTGTTTTTTGTGTCAATACTGCTGTAGCACTTTCAAACCTGTTTCTATTTGGCCACCTTGGCCCTTGTCCTCCCATGAAGCTAATTTTGATCTTGTAAAAAATACTAGGAAAGAATCTGCAAAGTGGCTCTTTATTATAGAATGAAACTCAGAGTGTGAGTCAAGCATTTGACACACTTATAAAATATTAGTTAGAGTCTGCAATTCTCTAGAGCTTCTGATTATCGATGATTTTCTCAGCCACTGCTGTGCTCAATTCAGGGACACTAATCACTCAAGCACTTGCACTGCCATGTTATTATGCATGTTCTGCTGGTCTCTATCTCTGATAGAAAGAAATCAGGTCACAGAAAGGACAGTTTCCTCTCTTGGTTTTCTGTGTGGCTCAGTTTAAGAAGTCTTGGATTAAAAGACTCATTTTGTTTATGCCATGAGCCAAGAGGTTTGTGTACTTTCACATATCAACAGCAATTGAAAATATTTTTGTTTGGTAGGAGAATATTAGAAACATTTTCCTAGCTGGACTACTTTTATCAATAGTAAGTCTTACCTGCCTGGATATTTTATATCAAAATAGATTTATTATTCATATCGTGAAAAAATTTTGAATTCTATTTCAAATTTCCTTTGTGGTTGCATAAACAACCTGTCATCTGAAAAGTGAAATAAATTTTTTATTATAATTGAGGCTAAATAAGTAGGAAAGTTATTTTCTCTACCTTATAGATTTCAAAGAGATTATTTGAGATGAGCTAGGGTAGCTTTCAAATGAATTTTTATAAAATAGTGTCATGCAGTAATTTATTTATGACAATATTGAATCCAACAATAAATTGAACAAATACAAGAATCAATTTGATGAGGGTGACCAAATGGTTTGTGTATAAAACAAGCTGTAGGTACAATTTTTGACTTTTCATTCCAGTGAGGCATCATCTTTTTTGAATCTTCAAATTTTCTTGTACTCCGTAGTTCAAGTCAATTGGGAGCTATTGTGGATCAGTAGCTAAGCAACAGATTTAGAGTCCAGAGGCTATTCTCCTATATTTCCTCTGCCAATAACTTAGCATGAGATGGTGAGCAAACCATTTAACCTTCCAATTTCACTATCCTTCATCTTTTCAACAGGGAGATAATATAGCTAGTTTCTCACAGCTCTGTGAAATTTCTCTGAAATAATTCCTCAAGTACAGTAGAAAAGATCCTTTACTGTACTGTCATAAAATAAAAGCAGGTCTATTTTGTGCTTTTTTTCACATGTTGTAAATATTAGAGTCAAAATTGGTTAATAGAGAAATATTCCCTCATTAACGAGGTTTCCAAAATTACCCTTTATTAATTGATGTTTCATCAACTATGAAATACCAAAAGAATTCCTAAATTTGTATCTTACTTCATATATAAAGTGATTTACAGTCCTTAATATTTGAAGATTTTTTTTTTATCTGAAGTGAACAGGGAAACAGTATTCTTGAATTTTGGATTCCATAGCATGTCAATGCAATATAGAACTGATGTCCCTTTACCAACTAATAAAAATTTAGATTTCACTCTTATCCTGGGTATTTTCTTGAAATGTCAGCACACACTCACTCACATTCTCTCTCTCTCTCTCTCTCTCTCTCTCTCTCTCTCTCTCTCTCTCTCTCTCTCTCTCTCACACACACACACACACACACACACACATTAAGAATATGATATTACCAGAAAGAGATGCAGGAAATACAGTATCTCTATGTAGGAAAGGAACTTTTCCTTTCTTCTCTTCATAGAGTTGACTTTGAAACAGGTAACATGAATCATCCTGGCGGGGAAGTAAGAGAATATTAGTAACAGAGGGTATACTTCTAAGATTTAAATGACAAGATTTTTGTGTATTGATCTCTTGATTTTTATCATGGAAAATTTATTCTGCTTTTTTCTTTTTCCTTTCACAAGTCTTAGCAAATAAATATATACCAAGGAAGTTCTTAAATTTACTCATAAACCTAATTTTGTTAATTGAATAAAACACAAATGTTTTAAGATTAAGTAACCTCATTATACATGTTTTCATTAAGAAGCATATGTTCAGCAGTTTATTTGGAGAACAAAGTAGTACCAAAATAAATAATCTGTGCACTTCTATTGCATGATAGATTTGAAGTTAGTGTTTTACATTTGGTTGATTTGCTTTTAGATATTTTGGGGGGACGGTTTAGTTGGCCACACTTAGATGTGCTCAGAAGTGACCTCTATTTGAGCTTGGAAGACTTTATAGTCCAAGGAATTCAAATCAGGGACTGTTTCATGCAATTCCAAGTATGCTATCTCCTTTTCTATCTCTCCAAACCCATTTTGTTTTGTTTTAAATTGCTAAACAAATGAAAGTGCTAGCTAGAAACATACCATTTTTCATTGAAATTTTAACCAGACTAGCCAAAATTTCAAAAATGTGTGTCTTTAATTATTAAAAATTCTTTGAGTCATGCTACTATACTAGATATTCTAGGATATAGAAATGCTTTAACAAGGAATCTTAGTTTCTCATAGTGTCATCAAGAAAGAACATAAAAGGGTTCTTTCTTTTATGACATTTATAACATTTATATAAGAAATACATGTTCATACACATGCTAAGTCTTTAAAAGATTGTACTAAAGTAAAAAAAGTAATGTCCCTGTTCACTACAAACTTTATTTTCCTAATAGTTCTATATTATGTTTTTAAAGAATTGATCAAAATTTATATCACTTTTTTCTTTTGTCATTCACAATCCATGTTGCTCTAAGGCACTTCTTCTGTCATTATCATCACATTCTTCACTGTCACTGTATTACTGTCATCCCACTTTTCATCGATTTACTCGAGCAGGCACCAGTAACGTGTCTATTACACTCAGCCTTGAGATTTTAGCAGCCTCTCCTTACTCATGTTTCCCAATGATTGGAGGCTCTTTCAGAGTCAGGGGAATGAGACTTATCACTACTATTTTTGGCATATTGAATACGCCATATAGGTAGCTTGCCAGGCTCTGCCATGCAGACGGGAAACTCTTGGTAGCTTGCTGGGCTCTCTGAGAGGTATGTGTATATCTTTTACTGTATTTAGGATATGAATACGCCATGGGGAGCTTCTAAGTCTCTCCAAAAGGTGCAATAGACTCTCAGTAACTTGTCAGGATCTCCAAAAGAGAAAACTAGGCTATAAGTTGTTGCTCATTGCAGCAGTGCACTTCTGGGAGCTTAGTTTTATAGTCTCTGGATGTTGGCCATTGATGGGATTACATGGGCTTGGGGCAGTTTCTGGGTGTGACTGCCTAGCTACTGGAAAATGGGGAATCTGGGTGGAAGATCTGATCTGAGCAGTCTTGGAGATCTCGGCTCTGGGTCTTGTGAACCTGGGTTCCTCTGCTGGCTCCCCCATGTGTGAGGCTCATCCAAACATGTGGATAGTGACCCTGAGCATGGCCATGGCTGGGTTCCATAGGTCCTCAACTATCGAGTCTCTGCTTGGGGCATGGAGGGAAATGTAACCCATCCCCTCCAAGGGGCCCCGGAGAAGACAGCCAGGCACAGGGGCAAAAGACTATGTCACTCTCTTCCAGGAGTTTGGTTTTATAGTCTCTGTATGTTGGCCATTGATGGGATTACACAGCGACTGGAAGCAGTTTCTGCCTAGCTACTGAAAAATAGGGAATCTGGATGGAAGAGGCCCAGTCCCGATCTGAGCAGCCTTGGAGATCTCGGCTCCAGGTCCTGCACACCTGGGTTCCTCTGCTGGCTCCCCCATGCGTGAGGCTTGTCCATGAGGCACATCGCATTCTTATTTTCTAAATTTAATTATTAATACATTTTTTTAGAACTTGAATGAATGTAATAAGCTTATTTTTGTCTTAATATAAAAATATATATAATTTATCTTTACATAATTCTCCACATATTTAAACTTTCTATTTAAAGTGGTATTTAATAATAATGGCAGGTTATTTTCATTAAAAAAAGATACACCCTTAGTGTAGAAAATTATAAACTCAGTCAAACTTAAATTACTCTATCAATATGTCAAAATAATCACTCTCCTTAGAGCAAAGAAATAGTTAACATTCAGTTTTGTGACTTTGGACATACCTAGTGAATCTTACCTCAATATAGTTTCAGAATAGTTCAGATACTTAAGATATTCAAGAATCCTAAATTTTGAATAAGGTGTGAATTTAAGTTTCATATATGAGAGATAGTACTGATGAGAGATGGAATAGGTGTTAAGTCTCTTGACTTGCATGAGTCCAACCCAGGTCCTAGTCCCATATTTCGGATCCCTTAGATAAGGTACTATGAGCACCCTTGAGCAATCCCTGAGCGTAGACTCAGGAATAATTCCTGAGCACATCTCTATATAGTCAATAAATAAAGAAACAAACAAAAAGATAAGTTAGATATGTCTGACCATCTCCGTAGTACTGAAATTATTTTTAATACAATGGAGCTTTTCAGAGAAAAGAAATCATTCACATAATAGAAAGAATTGTTAGAAGCATTTAAAATGACCAGAGGAACTGGCCAATATCTGAGAAGGAAGGTAACTCTAAATGATATACAAGTTTTATCTTTTAGACTGTCTCAAACTAGCCATTTTGGATTCATGGGTTTTAGTTCTAGAATTAGAGAAGTTTGGGTAATAGTCTAAGAATAAGCAAACCTGCCAAGATTACTTTTACATAGAGAATAAACAACACAGATGGAAATAGAAAAGAGTCACTAGTAATAGTGCTACAATTGCTCTAACTGTGGCAGGTCAATGTCCAGGAACAAATATAGCCACTATTGGCACAGAATATGAGCAACTTTCATAGGGCCATAAACTGAAGCTTGCCCATATGTCAGTCTTCAGGTGTGAACTAATCTGTGTGATGCTATCTTAGTCATTGGAGCACACATCTACATTTGCCATCAAATCCAATTCTTTACAAACTTGAATATGCATATGAACCACTCCGGAGTGTTATTGAAATGTAAGATTCTGGTTCAGAAGTTGTGAAGTGAGCCTTGATAATATGTAGTGGAAAAAATGTTTCAATATAATGTTACTGCTGGTAATATATGAACCAAATGTTAAATTGAGATATAAAGGATCTAGAGCTAACCAAAATGAACTGGAGCAAGAAAAAGGAAAAGTGTAATGTTATGAGATAAAAATCCTTGGTGAAAAATCAAATGGCTTAAAAGAAATTCAAAGTGTCCTGAAGCTCCAATAACACTATGATGTGGCTTCTTTGATACTGATCTATGCTCTGTTAGACTAGACTAAGAACATCTGTTACATGTGATAAAGATCTAATCTCAAAGTGTAATACATCTCTTTCCCACAGCAGTTTGATGTTTTTCTTTTAAAAAACGGTGCTTCAGAAAAACGGTGCTTCAGATTGCAAAGATGCAAAATAACTATATTTTTAATGCTATTCCTATTGATCCAGTACACAGAGAAAATTATTAAAAATATTTCTGGAGTTATTCAAGAACTAATTTAAACTACCAAATATGTTTTTGTTGTCCAAATACTATTGGAGTATTTTTACTATTTAAAAATTTTTATATTTGCTCTATTTTCATGAGTGTTCTTTATTCTGTATGTAAAAATTGATTGCAATAATTTTTCACAACTACATCACAATTCACATAATTTTAAATAAATTGTACTGCAAAGCAGTGCATAAAGGAATAGATATCTGGGTAAAGATGTAGGTACTTACAGGAATTATTAAGACTCTAATAACTCAATCTCTGTTTTCCTTTTGAGTAAGCTTTTATGGGAATATGTGCCATGTAAAGATTTTTTTTAAAGTGAGTCAAAATTTAGCCACTTATCTATCACTTACTTACTGAAGGCTATAATCCTTGTTGAGAGTCGATTTAGCACAGAATTCCAATGCATTGATACAGAATGTATTTTAGGGTATATGGGATGAGGATTCTGAGAACACTCACAACACTCTGTGCTATGGGGCTGTTTGGAGAAGTCAGAAAATATTTCCACTATTTCAAATGGTTAACTGAAAAAAGTTGTACCTTGAACTTCTGAAATCCCAAATCTCAGAATTTTGAATTTTAAAGCACTTGAATTTTGCTCTTTGTCATCAAAGTTTGAAAACAAATTAAGGAGGTGTGGAAGAAATGCAACATAGACACATTGCAACTGAGCATTAAATAATCCCCAGATGGGGAGAAACTCCAAACAATAATAGTGAGCTTTTTTTGTTGAAATATTGAATGTAATCAAAGTAAAGTGAAATTTACCAGTTACACAGGTGGGGGGCTGGGGAGATGGGGGGGGGCGGGGGGAAGGTATACTGTGATTCTTGGTGGTGGAATATGTGCACTGGTGAAGGGATGGGTGTTCGAGCATTGTATAACTGAGACTTAAACCTGAAAGCTCTGTAACTTTCCACATGATGATTCTATAAAAGAATAAATTAATAAAAAGAAAGAAAGAAAGAAAGAAAGAAAGAAAGAAAGAAAGAAAGAAAGAAAGAAAGAAAGAAAGAAAGAAAGAAAGAGAGAGAGAGAGAAAGAAAGAAAGAAAGAAAGAAAGAAAGAAAGAAAGAAAGAAAGAAAGAAAGAAAGAAAGAAAGAGAGAAAGAAAGAAAGAGAGAAAGAAAGAAAGAGAAAGAAAGAGAGAGAAAGAAAGAAAGAAAGAAAGAAAGAAAGAAAGAAAGAAAGAAAGAAAGAAAGAAAGAGAGAAAGAAAGAAAGAAAGAAACGAAGGAAGGAAGAAAAAAAATGATCCCCAGATGTTTGTAAGCAACCTTCCCCAGGAAGCACAGATACATTTCCAAAGAAATTGTGAGAAAAAAATTAGATCTTTGGAATATGAATTTTAAATTCAAAATTGATTTTAATAAGTGTCCCCCTACTCCCACCCCCATCAACTTAGCAAACAGAAAACAATGAGTTAAACATGCAATTTGAATCTGGCTAGAATCTGGTCAGTTTTTAACCCATTGAGTGGATTAGGAGTGTAGGACTATGAACAAACAATAAAAAAAAAACAATAAATAGTTCACATTTTTATTTGTTCAACTTTAGATCAAAATCTTTATTTCTGCTATTTTTTCCCTTTTTCGCATGAGCAAGTCATTTAATGCTGTTTATTAATATATAAAATTTTAATTATTAAAAAAACAAGAAAATTTATAAATAGAAGTTTATACCTGATGTTTTAATTTAGTATGCTTTTACAAACTGCTTTTATACTCTTACCTCTTACAAGCATTTTTTTGCAATTTTTTGACTCTAAACTGCTCCTTTTTTCATACCTGTCTCCTATTAGTAAAATGTTATCTATTTGTAAAGTACTGTATAAAAAGATTTTATAATTTTTTTCATTTATGGTAGACCCCATTAAATGGTACTATTGAGATCCACATTTTACTGAAAAGAAATCTTCCTGTTAATAATACTGAAAATTAGAGTGTGTAGGATGTGATATTTGAGTTTAACTACAGAGTCTGAGCAATTAACTGTCATATAATACTTCTCTGAAAATAAACTCTAATAACTACAAATAGCTTATGGCAAATTTAGGAAATAAAGTTGGAATTTAGATTACTTTTGTATTTCTAGACTTTACAGCAAGACATATTGCTGGCTTTTTGATATTTCCCTTTACAAAGTAAGCTCTTTTTGATGTGGAGCAAATCATTATATTTAATTTGGTGATTTTGTCTCTTCATTTCCTCCATTCTAAACCAATGTTTCAGGTAAGAGAAATAAGGGCAGGGAAGAACATATAGCCCCAAACTAAGCCCATCACATACACAAAAAGCCTATTTCCCATTAAAGTCTTGGATTTCTGGGATAGAGGCAAGTGTATTTCTCCACTGTGGATAAACTTATTCTTACAGTCATCTTGCTAAATTATAGTCTGAGAGTCATCACATACGTAGTCACAAATTCTTTGCATCTGCATTCATTGCAGTTTTCATTTTCCTTATGTTCATTACACAACATTCACATTTCATGATACCGTAATCCTTATATGATATCAGTTTGGTTGTGGTATTGGATCAGTTGTTGCTAAACTAATATGATATACGGGATGCCTGAAGTAAGGCCATTGGAATGTGTCGTTGGTCAGTTACAATTATCCCATCATTAAGTAGCCATCTGATTTCCAGTAAATGCGAGATTGCACTGCATCTACTCCACATTTTCATGTGGAACATTGTATCTGGGTGCAGAAAAGGACTACTGGTTTTCTTTATTCAATTTTATTTTTGGAAATATCACAACCTCTAAGGGCTGGAACGATACCACAGCAGGTAGGGCGTTTGCCTTGCATGCGGCTGAACCGGGTTCGATTCCTCTCAGAGAGCCTGGCAAGCTACCAAGAGTATCTCACCCTCACGGCAGAGCCTGGCAAGCTACCCATGGCATATTCGATATGCCAAACACAGTAACAACAAGTCTCACAGTGGAGACGTTATTGGTGCCCGCTCCAGCAAAACGATGAGCAACTGGATGACAGCAAAAAAGTGACAGTGATCACAACCTCTAATCATAGCGTTGCTTTCCTTTGTAATTAATATCTGTTTATTTCTTGATTCTCACTATCATACATTTTTCTGACTTTTTCTCATTTCTTAACACAACTTAACTCAGTTTCATTTAAATTGTTTAAACTAGTCAGTAGAGTGATTACTGGTTTTAGAAACTGCATTTTTATCTCAAACATATTCATTCTTCTGTGTGACTTTAACATGACACTTCCTAAAGTTCCAGTGTTATGTCAGAGATCAGAAGTGAATTTCCACTCAATTATAAAATTTTCAATATCAAGTTTTTAGCTTTTTTGATCATGATCATCCTGAATACTCATTAGTAGGACCCAACATCGAGAATATAAAGCTTTGTTAATTTTGTGTTGGATAGCAAATTTCAGACCATTCCCTACATTGCTTATTTTCTTCTATGATTCCTCATACTGCCTTTTGAATTATATTTTGTCCTTTTCTCCTTTTTGTTATTCTATAGAGTTGGCTAGTAAATGATTGTTTCATTAGTGAAAGAACTTGCTTAGGAAAACAACAGGTTTTAGTGCTCTTGAAGCAGTATCAAGTGTAAAAAACATTATCAAATTAATCGCAACGAGAGTATATTGTAGCCTGTCTAATGATACAAAAATTAGATTATTAAAAGGGGAGAATCTGATTATAAGAAATAAATTTGTTTACATTGGTAATACTTCAGAGATAAATAAACTCTGCTCTAAGAATTGGGTTTGGCTTAATAATTCTTAAAATACTGAACTAAAACACTCCTAAAATAAAATATATTATACAGACTTACACATAATTGAAAATTGCCACAAAAATTTACATCAGGTTTTAATGATTTAAAATATTTTAAATGTTTCTAAATGTTTTATCTTGATAAATTTTAAAAATTCTAGTGTGTTTCATTCCACAGCTTACCCCATTCTTCCAATATATGTGTACATTACATATTACACATGTAGTTTCAAAAATACTTGAATTATTTTGAGATCTTCTGAACAAGGTATCTTGTATTATTTTGTGATATAAACAAGGCATCTTTTATTTTTTTGAGATCTTAAAAATAATGTTCTAGTTAGTTCAAAATGAATCAAAAATATTAGTCAGCAATATTTCAATATTTACAGTGGTAACAATATGAAGAAACAAGAAAAACTTGGAATTATAAAAAATTAGTTTTGAAATATCAGAAAGAAATTATAGGGTTTTGAGAGATTGATAGTAGAGAAAGTAGGGTTCTCATCTTGCACATGGCTGATCTTGTTTCAATCTCTAGAAACCCATGTGTTCCCCCAAGCATGGCCAGGACTAATCACTAAGTATAGATCCAGGAGTAACCCCTGCACATCACCAGGTGGGCCCCCAAATAACACAAAAAAAACAAAATTATAAAGTGTAATAAGTTTTAAGATATTTTTATTTTGTGTGCATTTTGCCTTATTTGACTCACTTTTAAATAGTTAATGTCCAAACTATAACTTGCAGAATTATTAATGATTTTCCTTATTACTATAGTTCTTACTCTCTCTTTTAAAAAACATTTTCTTTTCAAAAGTTTTATTTTGTTGCTGTGGATTACAAAGATATTCATGACTTGGTTTTGGACATACAGTATTCCGATACCAGTAGTTTCATCGGTGTCCTGTTCTCTTCCACCAATGACCCTAATTTCTCTCCCACCCACCAGCCTCCCTCAATGACAGGCACATTTCTAAATAAATTTTCACATAGCTGTTTACAGTATCATTACAGACAGTGTTCCATTCATAATATTTTGCTGCCTTTCAGCACCTTTCTCCTCATTCCAGTTGAACACTTCCCTACATCTTTGTTGTTGTGTTCTCTTCCCTGTTCAATAGTTCCTTTCAAATCCCCCATGGCATATGTCATATTGAAGATCAGTTTTCATATCCTTAGTTTATATTGCCTTTGGACAACTGTTATCCCTGACTACATTTCTTTATCTCCTGCATATGAGAGAGATTATCTGCATAGCTCTGTCTCTCTCTCTGATTAACTTCACTCAGAATAATAATTTCCAGATATATCATACAGGAATAAATTACACAATTTAATCTTTTTTGTATAATCAAATAATATTCCACTGTGTGTATATACCATCGTTTCTTTATCTAGTCATTTATTCTTGGGCACTTGGGTTGTTTCCATATTTTGGCTACTAAAGACAGTGCTGAAATGAACATAGGGATGCAACTATCTTTTTTCCATTATGGTTTTGGGCTCTCCAGGCACCCTATATTTCATTTTTTGGAAATGGCAGAAATATATGTTCTATGCTTATTGCAATTTTAGTATCCTTATATTTTAATTTTTGTTCATCTTAGACCTAATTTCTGTCGTCTATTCTGCTGCTTAAAATTTTAAACTGTATCCTCATGTCATGTCATTTAAAGGCTTATGCAATGAATATTAATAAAGATCTATACTTTGTTTTACAAAAGTAAAATTTTGTTATTTTACTTTATCTTTGATTAAGAATTTACACAAATACATATATGTTTTTGGTTTGCAATGTTACAACTCTCAACTTCTATGTTAACTACATCACAGCCACCAATAATGTACCAATATTACTCCAATCCAATGTCTCTTTTTAGGACAAAATACTAAATTTGAAAAGGAACAACTAAATAAAATTAAAGATTATTGAAACTAGGACCAGAGAGATATAAACTGGGTAAGCACTGGCCTTGCTTGTGTCAACTGTGAGTTAATCTCTGGAAGCTCATTCGTTTTCCTGAACTCTGCCAGGAGTGAATATTGAGCTCAGAGTAATGAAAAAGACCCGAGCCCACCAAATACTCCCCCACCCACCAAAGTTAAGATTCCAAAACTTTTACACAAATAAATTCTTTTTGTTTGGGGGTACTCAATTCTAACACAATGGTCAGAATCTTCTTTCCAGTCCCATGCTATTTTGAGTAGTGTGTATGTGTGTGTGTGTGTCTCTGTGTGTGTGTGTGCGTGTGTGTGTGTTGGTGTGTGTGTATTCTTGACTCTGTGTTTGGGGATATTACTCCTCATGGGCTGGAAGAGGTGGAGGTGGTTGTGCCTGAGATAGACTCCTGGTCAGTAACATGCAAAGCAAGAGTATCATCATTCTAGTATGAGATTTATGGTATAGTTGATATATGGTATAGTTTCATTTAGAAAATGGGATATACACACCCCCAATATCTTTCTGTTTTGGGTTGGTTTCGTTTGGTTTGGGACTGCACTAAAGCTATGTTCAGGGGTTACTCCTAGCTTTGTGCTCAGAGATGACATCTAGTGGTGTTCCAGGGACCAAATATGATTCTGAAGATTGAACCCAGGTTAAGTCACATGCAAGAAAAGTACTTATCTGCTGCACATGCAAGAAAAGTATTATCTTTCTGGTAATACCTCAAAATCACTTATTTTTTAGTATAGTTTTGGCCATTTAGGGTATTTTATGATTTCATACAAACTATGCTATTGATTGTTCTAAGCCCTTGAAAACTGTCATCTGAATTTGGGTGGTTCTTGCATTGAATCTAAATAATTTATGTACGATAGGCATTTTGACAATATTGATTCTTCCAGCCTGTAGGACTGTAGGGCTGGAGCGATAGCTCAGCGGGTAGAGCGTTCTCCTTGCTTGCGGCTGCCCCGGGTTTGATTCCTCTGCCCCTCTCGGAGAGCCTGGCAAGCTACTGAGAGTATCTCGCTGCACAGCAGAGCCTGGCAAGCTACCTGTGGTGCATTTGATATGCAAAAAACAATAACAAGTCTCACGATGGAGACATTACTGGTGCCCGTTCGAGCAAATGGATGAGCAACGGGATGACAGTGACATAGCACTGTAGCTCCATTGTTTTGTTCGTGGGCACCCGTAACGTCTCCATCGTGAGACTTATTGTTACTGTTTTTGGCATATCGAATTAGCTTGCCAGGCTCTGCCATGCAGGTGGGATACTCTCGAAGACTTGCCAGGCTCTCTGAGAGGGATAGAGGAATCAAATTAGAGTTGGCCACGTTCAAGGCAAATGCCCTACCTACTGTGCTATCCCTTTGCATATTTTTTGTTAAGTTGATGCCTTTATGCTTGATAATCTTGGACTCTGTTTTGAATAAAGTAGACTTTTAAATCTTTTACTCTTGGTTAATTATATATAAGAATGTGACAAATTTTTGTGTGTTGACTTTGAAGCACTATGTTCTATTGGTTTAGTTTGACTTTTTATTTTTCAGTTTGGAGATATTTGATTTTTTTTATCTTGCTTTATTATCTGTTAGGAGTTCTATTGCTATATTGAATAAAAGTGTGAACAGTAAACTTCTTTGCCTTCTGCCTGAACTCATAGGCAATGCTTTTATAATTTTCACCATTAAGAGTGAGAGTGGCTGTGGGTTTATTATAGAAGGTCTTTATTTTCTTGAGGAAGGTTCCTGCCACACATTTTATTGAGAGTTTTTTTTTTTTATTTCATGATAGATGTTGAATCTCGTCAAAGGGTTTCTCTACAATCTATTTATACAAACATGATTTTTAGCCTTCCACTTATTGATGTATTATATATGTCAATTTATTTGCATACGTTAAACCAACTTGCATTCTTGGTATGAATCATAGTTGATTATGGTACATGCTGTTAAATTTGATTCACTAAGATTTTGTAAAGAATTTTTGTATTGATGTTCAAAATTGGTCTGAAATTGGGAAATTGGCATAAAATTTTGTTTTTCAGTAGTGTCTCTATTAGATACTAGACTCAATTCTAACCCATAGAAGACTCACAGAAGTTGCTAGGAAGAATTTTTATTTCTTTAATTGGTCTGTTTAAATTTTCTATTTACTCCTCACTGTTTTGGCAGGTTACATGATTCTAGTAATTTTTTCATTTCTTCTTGTATCTTCATCTTAACAGTGTAAAGTTTTCCATAGTAATCTCTGATGATACTTTGAATTTCTGACGTTTATATTGCAACTTATACCTTTGTATTTCCGATATGATTTATATGAGCATATTCTCTTTTTTATCTCATGAGTGTAGTCAGAATTTTGTCTATCTTGTTTGTTCTTCTGAAGAACCGTCTTTTAGTCTTTACTGACTCTTAGCATTGCTTTCTGGATTTCTATTCTAGTTTATATTATGTCCTTTCTTCTGCTAGGGATCAATTTAATGTTCCTTCTCAATATATTCAGAATATGTTTAGATAATTTTGTGCTTTTTATTCTTTTTTGTGTAATGCTATTGTGTACTTAATACAATTTTGCTGTGATCCATATATTCTGATTTGCTTTTCCATTCTCCTAATTTTCAAGGAATATTTTAATTTCTTCCTGGATTTCCCTGTAGATTCAGTTGTTATTTAGCAACATGTTGTTCAGGTTCCAGGAGTTGGAGTTTTTCTACAATTCTTAATTCTAACATTCTATTTTCATGATATTGTTATCTGAGAGAATATTAGGTACACTTTTTATAAATATGAATTTATGTATGATTGCCTTGTGCCTTAGTATGTGATCTATCCTGGATAATATTTATTTTGCAATAGAAAGGAAGTGACACCTGAATAATGACCTAACCTGATCATAATGAATATATACAAGGTACTGCTTATGCTTCTGTTATTCAGACTGTTTTTATTGCTATGTATTAGTATCTAAGTGCAACAGGGTGGTGTAGATCTAGTTCCATTTACATAGATCATTTGTAAGGATATTATGTCACTGAATGTGGAGCTGGATGGAGTAAAACAGACACTTCCATATGATTCCAGGTTTGCATGACTAATAGGGCTGGGAGAGGTGTCCACAGAGAAGGACAGAGAAAACATTAAGGGCAAATTCTCAATACCCTTCAGCTCACCTATTTAGGAGATTTTAAAATTGCTGTCAGACGGTGAATTCTTATGGTTGGGGGTGGTAGAGGCAGACACAAACAATATTCTGGTAGCACTCATTAAGTCTCCTTAGGACAGAGATAACTGTAATGACCTTTATGTTTAACAGTTAAGTAGTAGTTTAAATATTTTTCCAAGCATTTACTTTAGTGTTTGCAATTAAACTTAGTTATGGAATTAAAAGTTTGGAAGAACTGAAAAAGAAATTAGAAAAATATGTCTACAAAATAATAATACATATATTTTATTTTAATAACTTATTTTTGTTCTTGAACAGTCCTCTTAACTGCCTTGGGGAAGGCAGAATTCTTATACCGAAGCATCACTTCAGTTCTGACTCCCCAAAACCAAAACACGTCAAAGTAAGGGGTGGTTGTTAAGCCCTTTGTCTGGAAGGGTACAAAGTCTATGAGATCTGCTGAAGTAGTTGCAGGTATCTAAGCAGTTTTATCTACTATGTATCTGCCCCATACATGAGTGGTTTAGCAATAAATTCATAGAATTATTATAATATGTATCTCTTGGTCGGCTGCTTAAATCAAAACACTAGAGAAAAAACTGGGTAGTAATTTTGTATAGTTACTTAATATATTTTAATCAAATCAAGCTATAAGTACTGTTAATTTATTAATGATTAAATATATTGAGTATTAGCAATTTTATATGGTTCAAATCAACCTGTGAAAAATTAACTTTCAATTATTTATTTTGAGCGATAGCACAGGGGCTGGAGTGATAGCACAGTAGGTAGGGTGTTTGCCTTGCATTTAGCCTATTCAGATTCCTCCATCCCTTTTGGAGAGCCCAGCAAGCTACCGAGAGTATCTCACCTGCATGGCAGAGCCTGGCAAGTTCCCGGTGGCATGTCCAAAGTGCCAAAAATAGTAGCAACAAGTCTCACAATGGTGACGCCACTGGTGCCTGCTCGAGCAAATCGATAAGCAACGGGATGACAGTGATACTGAAAGCAAAGTCCTTAAGATTATTAAAGATAAATGACTGGACTGTGTGGGACTCTGGCCACCCCCAGCAGTGGTCAAGGTTTGTTCCTAGGTCTGTGCTCAGGGAGTTTTGGTGTTGGGCACTGAACCGGGGTGACTGCACACAAAAAAAGTGTCTTACATCTTTCCAATTCCAAGAAAATATATAGGGGGGTGGGTAGGAGCTACACCCAGCAGTGCTCAGTACTTACTCCTGCCTGCATTCAGGGATCACTTCTTTTTTAAAAAAATTGAATCACCATGAGAAACAGTTACAACGATTTCATATTTGAGTTCCATTCAGATAGTGATCGAACACCCATCCCTCCACCAGTGCACATTTTCCACTTCCATTGTCCCCAGTATCCCTACCCACCCCAACCCTCCCCCTGCCTCTATGGCAGACAATTTCTCTGATACTCTCTCTCTACTTTGGGGCATTATGGTTTGTAATATAGATAAGTATTAACTTTTATTTTAATGACATACCAAGTTACTGTACCTGACCATCATCAAAATGTCCAGAACTCCCTACTGTTGTGCCGGTGTCAACTCTAGTCACCTCTCTATTTTCAACTATTTTTCTTTTCACTGCTTGGTGATCTGGCTTTCGTAATTGAAGGCCATCAGTTTGCCATCATTTGATACTATTTTCTCTTTTGTTCATTTTTGTAAACCACAGTTGAGTGAGACCATTTGCTTAAATGTCCTACTTTCTACCTCTGACTTATTTCACATAGAAAATGCCCTATAATTTCATTCATATTGTACCAAACTACAATATCTAATCTTATTTTAGTAACAGTAACCACTGAGACGTAGTAATCCACTGTGTCTATGCACAATAAGGTCTCCATGCATTCACATGTTGTTAAACATTATGTCCAAGACACAAAAGAATTAATTTGAAAGGATTTTTCTTCTTTATAACACAAAATACATTAGTCAGAAGATGGAAACACAATAAATTAACATTTTAATTTTTTTAATTTAAAAATTATAGAATCCGTACTTATGGAGCTTTATGTTCAAAAAGTTCCTTTTCCCCCATTGCTCAATTTTAATTTCCTTATTAAACAGCTTTACAAAAAATGATAACCTACCCTGGCTTTGTTTTTAAAATGTATATTTTTAATCTAAAATTTTAAAAGGGCATAAGATTTCTTGTATAAAAACTCTGTATTATATACTTATCTGTTTATAATCATGAAAAAAATTGCCATTTCCTTTGGGTGATAAATTTAGACTTTTATGAATTCTTAGTTTCCTCTGACAACCAATTTGCTTCTGAAATATTGTCCTACATATTTGTTACTGTAAAGGACAAATATCACAAGTTTATTAACTGTTGGTATTTTTGTCTTTTAAACAAGAGGTCTCAATATCAATGATTTTTTGGACTCTCACAATATGCTAAAAGTGTAGTTTCTTACTGGATTGTATCTGGTTTTGTTGTTGGTTTTGGGGGTTTTTGTTTGTTTTTTAGGTTGATTCTCAAATGCGCATATCCTGTGAATTATTTGATCTACCTTGTGTTAGTATATATAGGAAAATCAATACAAATTCATGAGCAATGGTAAGATATTGAAGTAGAAATATATTTTATTATGTTTAGCTGTAGCATCTGGATAGCATTGAGGACGTCCCAATGTGCACAATTAGGCTTCTAGGCTTTATGCCAGACATGATAGAAATTCTGGTTTATCTAGATGATTCTTGAAAGCAACTAACTTAATGTAATATTCCACTTCATTTTTATCAAAACAAAATTTTTTCTGTACCTGCATTTTCATTGACATTGACAAAGATATGTAACGATCTGTATATGTTTGTGATATGCTATGATAATTTAAATGTCAGTTAAATCAATAACTGTGACAGAGTTTTAGAATAAAAGCCACTTTGAGGTCTAATTCTTCCATCAATATGAATTTTCAACTGACATGAACATGAATAAGAATTACAGTTCTTATTCAACAAATAGATTCCTATGGATTGCACTATGACTAAGAAATATTTATAATGAGCATGTTTCATCATTTCATCCAGGTAATTGGTGCTTGATTGCATACTTGGAAATACATTGAAATAAACAAAATATTTTAAAGGGAATACAGAGAAATGGTAATTGTTTAAAAAATGCTGTTCATTTTCTTTCAGGCTCTTACTGATAATGTACATTGGAGGGTACTGGCAGTTTGCAATATTATGGTGCCATTGTACCAACCTTCTTCCTTTTCCAGAACAAGTTTTGAAAATTAGGATAATCATTTGAAAACTGTAATTGAGTGATAGCTAAACAGACTGAGCACATGCTTTGCACATAAGACGTGGGATCAGCCCATGTTTCTTTAGCACTATTGGGCTGAAGTCCCAAATATAGAGTTGGAAGTAGTCCCTGCACAGTACCAAGTGCAGTTTCTACACAGTACTCTCAGAGAGAAAGAGAGAGAGAAAGAGAGAGAAAGAGAGAGAGAAAGAGAGGAAGAAGGAAGGAAGGAAGGAAGGAAGGAAGGAAGGAAGGAAGGAAGGAAGGAAGGAAGGAAGGAAGGAAGGAAGGAAGGGAAGGAAGGAAGGAAGGGAGGGAGGAAGAGAGAGAAAGAAAGAAAGAAAGAAAGAAAGAAAGAAAGAAAGAAAGAAAGAAAGAAAGAAAGAAAGAAAGAAAGAAAGAAAGAAAGAAAGAAAGAAAGAAGGAAAAGAATGAAGAAAGAAAGGAAGAAAGAAAGATGATGGACATTAAAAATTATACTGTGCAATAATATTTGAATTGCTATTTTCAGTTCTGATATTGTGTACAGTCTACAGTACTTTTGTGTTAAAAAGAAATGTACATGACAACAGCAAAAATTTTGCATTTTGAGAACCTGGGGATAGTTCAATGGCTAAAGTCTGCCCTGTAAATCTAAAGCTGAGGAGGATGAAAGTTTAATCCCATTACAATTCATCTTTTTTGCCTGAATGTGATTACAACAGTTCTTCTGTTTGTGAACCCCGGCAAACAAAGCAACCACAATATATGACTAAGTGTGATCATAGAAGTTTTCCTGATTGTGAGCCCTCACAAGAGAGCAGCTATATATATATATATATATATATATGTATATATATATAATATGTACACATATATATGTATGTATGTATATATATACTCCTGATGAGCAACACAACTAAGAGTGTGTGACAACTAAGAGTGTGTGACCTCCAGTTATTGCAAAATCAAATCATAGTGGAATAATTTTTTAAACAGAGGTTTTGTCTTTTTGCCACAATAGCTTACAAAGATCAACTTTCTCAGTATCTTTAGTACTGTTTTATAATTATTATTATTAAATAAGTATTTAATACTGTTTTATAATTATCATTTATACTGTCTTAGCTTGGGATTTCATATTCTAGTTAAATGCACATCTACATTTAAAGAGTTTTACCAAAATGCAAATTAAAACTGATGACATACATTATAGAAAGTTGTGTGGGGATAACACCCCCAAATAAATAAATAGGCATTTCATATGATCCAGTTATCTCTAGATAAGTACACTTGTGTTAGTACACTTCTGAGTACTTACATGTTATTTATCAATAGCAATATAATTTAAAGATATATAGACCTTATTACAGTATTCTTTACAACAGCCAATACTATGCAGCAAACTGGGTGCTTATATACAGAAAATGATTAAAGGAACTGTAAAGTACAAATACCATGTGCATGTATTTTAGTGAAATACTCTTCATAAGATAGCACAATAAAATCCTGACATTTGGAAAAACACAAATTTTAGAGGATGTTCTTCTTGGCGAAATAAGAGAGATACAGGGAAACATTGCATGATTTCACAATGTATGTTCGATAGGCAAAATGAAAAGATGAATTTAACAAACTTTTAGACTTTAGGACAAATTAGTGGTTACCAGAAACAAAGAGTGAAGGTGTAAATTAGTACAGTTTTATGAGAAGCATAAACTTTTAGTAGCGGACTTAACACAGTATATGTTAAGTAATACATGATGCAGTTATATAATATTGTAATGCAATCTTACTTCAGAAAAAAAAGCATACATGGCTCAACCGAAACTGGGAAATAAAACATGTGAACTGAAAGGAAATACTTAGTGAATTTACTGTAGTCAATATTATACATCATTAAAATAAACCAGAAGATAATGGAAGATTAAAAATGATTTTTTCTCTTTTTTGGATAGTATTTATCAAATCTCCCATATTTAAACCACATATAATTCATAATACTCTTTGATACCTTCTAATCATGCATAGTAGATTTTTAAAAGTTACTTCAGGAAGTGGACTGGAGTGATAACACAGAGGGTAGAGCGTTTCTCTTGCACATGGCTAACCTGGAGTTGATTCCTCTGTACCTCTTGGAGAGCCCGGCAAGCTACAGAGAGTATCCTGCTCACATGGCAGAGCCTGGCAAGCTAACTGTGGCATATTTGATATGCCAAAAACAGTAGTAGCAAGTCTCACAATGGACATGTTACTGGAGCCCACTCAAACAAATTGATGAACAACAGTACAATAGTGCAGTGCAGTGCAGTGCCCTGCTACTTCAGGGTGTATGGTGCTGCCAGCTGGTCAACCTGTACCTGTGGGGCGAGTGGATCAGCAGCCTTATGGTGACTTCAGTCTTCTAGATACCCCAAAATTGCTGCTGTGCCTTTGGCCATACCCCAACAACAAACAGGCGCCAATTTTACTAAGAAGTTAAAGGGCCAAAAGTTAGGTATGTGGGAGACACACCCACAATTCACCTCCGGCTCAGCTATATAGCTCATTTATTGGCTTTATTTCAGAGACCCATAAATCTCAAGAGATTGAAAGGTGCAATTATGACCTGTAGCACGAAGGTAGGCAGGAACCTGTGACTGAGAGCTCCAGGCACTCTTGGGTGGGGACTGGGCCTCCTCCCCCAAAGTCCCCAGTTTTCCAGTAGCTTGGTAGTCACACCCACAAACTGTCCCTGCTCCGTGTAATCTCATCAATGGCAAAAGCCCAGCGACTATAAACTAAAGCTCTCAGAAGAGAGCACCGCAGAATGTCCTAACCTAACCTCTCACCAGGCTATCTTCACCAGGGCACCTGGAAGGATTGAGTTTCCTTCCCTGCCCCAAGCAGAACCCCAGCTGCCGAAAACCTGCAGAACTCAACCACCGCCATGTGCAAGGCCACATGGTCTTGCACCACATGGTCTTGCACCACATGCTCTGACGAGCCTCACCGAAGAGGAGATGAATCTCACCTGAGAGTGGACCGCAGGAAAACCCATATATACGGAACCTGTGACTGAGATCTCCAAGCTCGCTTGGATCAGAACTGGGCCTCCTCCCCCCAGGTCCCCAGCTTTCCAGTAGCTTGCCAGTCACACCCACAAACTGCCCTAGGCACCATGTAATCTCATGAACGGCCAAGACCCAGAGACTATAAACTAAAACTCCTGGAAGAGAATGACACAGAATTTCCTGGACATTATATTCTATCCACAACAAATAATATACAACAAATCGTCTAGCATAGCCTTTTCAGCTGGTTTGAGTGGTGGTGAGACTGGTGTGGAAATATCGAGTGTAACCAAAGTAGAGGGAGTACAGAGGAAACTGTCTACCACATAAGCAGGGAAAGGATTGGAACGGGGCTGATTGTGGGGGCATACTGGGGATTTTAGTGGTGGAAAATGTGCACTGGTGAAGGGATGGGTGTTTGATGATTGTACAACTGAAGCTCAAACATGAAATCTTTGTAACTGTAACTCACAGTGTATCAAAAAAGGGGGGGAAATAATAATAAAATAATAAAATTAAATTAACATTCAAAATAGAATAAAAAAGTAATGTGGAGTTCATGCCCAATTCAATCAGCTTAATCAATGGCTGAATAAATAGCACTACTCCTATATTATAAATAAAAAATTTTAAAAGACCAAATAATTTAAAAACTTAAAAAATAAAGAAAGAAATGAGTCCTGCGGCTGGAACAATTGTGCAGTGGATTGCCTTGCACTGGGCCCACCCAGGTTCAATCCGAAGCACCACATAGGGTCCCCTAAGCTCTACCAGGGGTGTTTCCTGAGTGGAGAGCCAGGAGTAAGCCCTGAGCACCGCTTGATGTGACCTAGAATCCAAATAATAATAATAACAATAATGATAATAACAACAATACCAAAAATGTTACTTCGTGATCAGAATAGAATATTACTGACCTATCATTTACTTAGTTTTCATTCATTAGGAAAATAATCTCAAAGGAACCATATAGTCATCAAATTTCCAAGAATTAAGGAAGAAATTGTATAAATTTCAATGTATCACCAATTATTCAGAGTGTCAGAATATTTTAAGAATCATCATCACAAAATGGGGAGGATATAAGTGATTGGATAAGTCTTCTTGCCCCCACCTCCAAGCCCCCTTTTATTAAATTGGACATTTCTTTTTCTTGTTTTTTTTTTTAGGTCACTCCCAGCGATGCACAGGCGTTATTCCTATTAATGCACTTAGGAATTACTCCTGGCAGTGCTCGGGGCACCATACGCTATGCCATGCAGGGCAAACACTTTACCCGCTGTGCTATCGCTCCAGTCCCCAAGATTGGACATTTCCATCCCTTTGGATTTTTGTTTGCTTGTGAACAACATCCCACTTCTTAGCCATTACTCCTGAATGCTTTCAGGGATCACTTCCGGCAGATGAGGAGTATCATACAATATGCCAGGGATCGGGGAGTGAACCCAGTTGGCCATGTGCAAGGCCTTCATGCTACCTGTTATACTATCTTTCCAGTCCTTACTGGATTTTAAGAGAAAACAGATGAGACAATCTAAAAGGGTGACAGCTGAGGGGGTGGGGGATGGAGAGGGAGCTTAATTAAAGGATACTTTGCAAAGTTCAAGCAGGAAAAGTAAAGCCTAGCAATAAAAAGTTCTACCAATAATGACCAAGCATCAGATATGGAAGAGCAGCCAGGTGTTTGTTTACCTTTCCCGGCCTTAATAGCACAAAGAGAAAATAAATGACTTGCTTTTCCTTCTTCCAACTCTTTTCAATTACTACCCTCCCAGATAAGTACAAAATTTTGTGTTTCTGAACTGCCTTTCTTGTGGATTTTTAAAAATAAATAAATATTTGTAGATTGCTTCATAATTTTACAAAAAAACAGAAGGTAATAATGGGTATGTTTTCCATTCTTTTGAAATTGAAAACTTATTCAAGAAATTACCACATATTTTTATAAGTAAGACTTACTAATTTTCATATAATTTCTTAAGATGCAATAAAAAGAAGTATCCTCAGTTTGTGAAACCTTTATAATGGATGCAGTAATTTTTTTTTTTTGCTTTTTTTTGGGTCACACCCGGCGATGCACAGGGGTTACTCCTGGTTTTACACTCAAGAATTACTCCTGGCGGTGCTCAGGGGACCATATGGGATGCTGGGATTCAAACTCGGGTCGGCTGCGTGCAAGGCAAACGCCCTACCCGCTGTGCTATCACTCCAGCCCCGGGATGCAGTAATTTTTAAACTCTTGTAAACACAAATAATGTTGCTATGAGTAAACTTTTCAGATGAATTTCTTTTTTTTTTAATTTTATTATTATATTGAATCACCATGACAAAAGTTACAAAGCTTTCAGGTTTAAGTCTCAGTCATTTAATGATCAAAGCCCCATTCCTTCACCAGTGTACCTGTTCCCCCACCAAAAACTCCAATATACCCCCCTCCTTACCCCCCACGCCCCCCGCACCCGAGTGGCCAAATCTTCACTTTATTCTCTCTATACTTTGGATACATTTAATATTTCAACAGAGAACTGACTATTATTATTTGGAATTTTCCCCCAACAATCAAATCTGCTGAAAAGGCATCATTTGATAGTTTGTTTTTCATTGTTTAGAATGAAGATTATAGGAGCTCTGCTGTTTTAGCTCAGTTTGCAGTCTAGATGCATTTCTATAAGTCTCTAGGTGCCAAAATGGGTTAGTAGACCTCCCGGATCATAGTCTTTAAGGAGCAGAGGGGCTGGTCAAAGGGACAGGTGGGGATGTCTAAGGGCGGGTCACAGGGAGTGTCATAAGGTGGGCCATAGGGCGTGTCACAGGGTGGGTCAGAGGGCGGGTCATGGGCGTGTCACAGGGCGGTTCCAATGATGGGTCGCAGGGAGGGTCAGAGAGCATCTGAGTGGTTCAAAGGATGGGTGAAAGAGTTTGTCACATGGTGGGTCACATGGCGGGTCTTAGGGCGTGTCACTGGGTTGGTCAGAGGGTGTGTCACTAGAAGTGTCATCGGGTGGGTCACAGGGAGAGTAGCAGGGCTGTTAAGAGGGTGTGACCCAGGGAGTGTCATAGGGTGGGCCATAGGGCATGCCACTGGGCGGCTCCAAGGGCGGGTCACAGGGTGGGTCAGAGGACGGGTCATAGGGTGGGTCTGAGGGCGTGTCTAAGGGCGTGTCTAAGTGGGTCAAAAGGCGGGTGAGAGGGCGTGTCACTGGGACTGTCATAGGGTGGGCCACAGAGCGTGTCACAGAGTGGGTCAGCGGGTGGGTCATAGGGCATGTCTAAGGGCGGGTCACAGGGCAGTTCCTAGGGCGTGTCACAGGGTGGGTCTGAGGGTGGGTCATAGGGCGTGTCATGGGGGTGCGTCTGCTCCAGATCTCATCAGATGAATTTCTTATAGACACAAAGAATGCTGCTATAAAAAAGCTTTTCCAGATGAATTTTCCACATTATTTGAAATGTGACTTCTGGGTACATTCTTATGAAATGGATTTGCTGTGTGTCAAAAGATAATTTCATTTGCAACAAAATATGTTGATTACTTTTTTCCTTATGAGTTGTACAATTTTCTTTTTCCAATATCAATGTGTATATGAAAGCACTTATTTTAAGATAGATTAGCCAAAATAGTATGTTGTCAAGCATCTGTAATTTTACAAAACTGATGTTTAAGATATTATTTGAGTTTAATTTTGTTTTATTTTCAATAAAAAGTGAAGATAATTACACTTCATGTTATTTATAGATCATATTCTAATGAGTTGCTTGCATTTTATCCTTAAATTTTCATCTTATTTTTCTCATTTTTCTAATTTGGTCACCCTCAGTGATGCTCAGGGGATAATCATGGGGAACCACATAGAATGCTTAGAATGAACATGTCTGTTTTTCATTTGTTTATTTTCTTTTTTTAATTTCATTTTATTTATTATTTTATTTATTATTTTAATTTTATTGAATCACTGTGAGATAGTTACAAGCTTTCATGTTTGGGTTACAATTTCACAATGATCAAAAACCCATCCAGTGCACATTCCCCACCATCAATATCCCGGGTATATCCCCCCGTTTCTCACTCTTCCCCTACCTCCATGGCAGACTATTTTCCCGATACTCTCTCTCTACTTTGGGGCATTATGGCTTGCAACACAGTCACTGAGAGGTCATCATGTTTGGCCCATTATCGACTTTCGGCATGCAACTCCCATCTCAACTGGTTCCTCTAGCCATCATTTTCTTAGTGTATCCCTTCTCTATTCCATCTGCCTTCTCCCCTTCACTCGTGAAGCAGTTTTCCAGCTATGGGGCAATCCTCTTGGCCCTTGTATCTACTGTCCTTGAGTGTCAGCCTCATGTGATGTTATTCAATACTGCACAAATGAGTGCAGTCCTTCTATGTTGGTGGTAATGCCGACTGGTCCAACCTTTCTGGAAAACAATGTGGACAGTCCTTCAAAAACTATAAATTGAGCTTCCATATGGCCCCGCAATACCACTTCTGGGAATATATCCCAAGATGCAATAAAGTACAGTAGAAATGACATCTGTACCTATATGTTCATTGCAGCACTGTTCAAAGTAGCCAAAATCTGGAAACAATCCAAGTGCTCTAAAACAGATGACTGGGTAAAGAAACTTTGGTACACCTACACAATGGAATACTATGCAGCTGTTAGGAGAGATGAAGTCATGAAATTTGCTTATAAATGGATTGACATGGAGAATCTAATGCTAAGTGAAATGTTTATTTTCTTTTGAGGCCTCACCTGGTTGTGCTTAAAGCTTATTTCTTTTTTTTTAATTTTTTATTAGTTTATTTTTAATTAGAGAGTCATCGTGAGGGTACAGTTACAGATCCATACATCTTTGTGCTCATGTTTCCCCCATACAAGGTTCAATAACCCATCCCTTCACCAGTGCCCATTCTCCACCACCAGTAAACCCAACATCCCTCCCCCCCTCCCCAGTCCCGTCTCCCCCCACCCCACCCTGCCACTATGGCAGGGTATTCCCTTTTGTTCTCTCTCTCTGATTAGGTGTTGTGGTTTGCAATAAAGGTGTTGAGTGGCCATTGTGTTCAGTTTCTAGTCTGTATTCGGCCAGCATCACCCTTCCCCCACATGACCTCCAACCACATTTTACTTGGTGGTCCCTTCCCTGAGTTACCCAGAATGAGAGACCAGCCTCCAAGCCATGGAGACAACCTCCTGGTACTTATTTCTACTATTCTTGGGTGTTAGTCTTATAGTCTATTATTCTATATTCCACAGATGAGTGCAATCTTTCTATGTCTGTCTCTCTCTTTCTGACTCATTTCACTTAGCATGATACTTTCCATGTTGATCCACTTATATGCAAACGTCATGACCTCATTTTTTCTAACAGCTTCATAGTATTCCATTGTATAGATGTACCAGAGTTTCTTCAACCAGTCATCTGTTCTAGGGCACTCAGGTTCTTAATGTGCTCAGAGATCACTACTGTTGGGGCTCTGGCATATGTATGTTGGGGATCAAACTCTGCTTGGCTGCATGGAAAGCAAATGCTTTGTCTGCTGCACTATCTGACTGGTCCCCTGACTCTGTCTGTGTTTAATTGTATTTACAATGACCATGCTTCCTCCAGTGCTTACTAGTTTCGGTTTTCAGGTTTACATTTCTATTTGGTTGAAATTTGATCTCACCTATATTGATTTGTAAAGGTAAACTTACTGTTTCAATGCCAAAAGGTGAAGTTATTCTATACCTCCTTTCTAAAAGAAAATTATTTTAGTCCCTCTTCATTTGACTGACCAGTTCAGATCATATACTAGACACTCCTTTGTCATTCAGATCACTGTTATTTTTCATGTGATCCACTGGCGTATTTGTCATTTTTAAACTAGAGCCATCCAGATTTAATTTTATGTGCATACATTTCATTGCCTTTTAGTGAATCATTCATCTTTATAATTTTTTCATTCATTTACTAGTTAGTTTTGAGTGTTTATTTTTAAATCATGCATTTAGTAACACTGTAGCACTGTCATCCCCATTGATCATCAATTTGCTCGAGTGGGCACCAGTGACATCGCTGTTTTGAGACTTGTTGTTACTGTTCTTGGCATATTGAATATGCCATGGGTTGCTTGCCAGGCTCTGCCGTGCAGGAGGGATACTCTCAGTAGCTTGCCGGGGCTCTCTGAGAGGGACAGAGGAATCAAACCTGAGTGGACCGTGTGCAAGGCAAATGCCCTACCTGCTGTGCTATCACTCCCTGTTTTTGATGATGGAATGAATTAAAAATCCCAATTGCTGTTTTTATTAGGCACATGTTAAATTAACAAACATAATCATAAAATGTAAAAATATTGACTTCTATACTATCAATAATTATAATAAAAATTATTTTACAATAACAAACATTCATTTTACCCTAAATTAATGTCTTCCTATTTTGCCTAGTTGACTTTTTATTTTAATAATGTAGGAATAGTGCTATTTATTCAGCCATTGATTAAAGTGATTGAATTGGGCATGAACTCCACATTACATTTTTTGTATTTTATTCTAAATGTTAACTTTATTTTATAATGTTATTATTATCCCCCCCTTTTCTTTTTATTCACTGTGAGATACAGCTACAAAGCTTTCATGTTTGTGCTTAGGTCTTATAATCATGAAACACCCATCACTTCATCAGTGCACACTTTCCACCACCACAATCCCAAATATTCTCCCCATCCCCTATTCCAACCCTCCCCCTGCTTGTGAGGCCATTTCTCCCATACTGTCTCTACTTTGATTACATTCGATATTTCGACACCAGTCTCACCATCACTTAAACCTGCCAAAACGGCAGTGCTAGATGATGTTTTGCATTGCTTGTTATGGATAGAATATAATGCCCAGGAAATTCTGTATCATTCTTTTCCAGGAGCTTTAGTTTATTGTCTCTGGTTCTTGGCCATTGATGAGATTACATGGTGCCTGGGACAGTTTGTGGATATGACTGCCAAGCTACTGGAAAACTGGGGACCTGGAGGGAGGAAGCCCAGTTCTGATCCAAGTGAGCTTGGAGATCTCAGTATAGGTTCCCGTATGTCTGGGTTTTCCTGCTGGTCTGCTCTCTGATGAGGTTCATCCCGTTTTGGGTGAGGTTTCTGTCCTCTTGGGTGAGGCTCGTCCGAGCATGTAGAAAGTGTCCTTGGGCATGGCAGTGGTTGGGTTCCAAAGATTTTTGGTTGCCGGGATTCTGCTTGGGGCAGGGAGGGAAACTCAACCTGCCCCCTTCCCTGTGCCCCGGTGAAGACAGCCTTGTGCAGAGTCAGGGAATTCTGTGGCGCTTTCTTCTGGGAGTTTTAGTTTATACTCTCTGGGCCTTGGCCATTGATGAGATTACATGGTGCCAGGGGCAGTTTGTGAGTGTGACTACCAAGCTACTGGAAAACGGGGGACCTGAGGGGAGGAGGTTGGGTCCTGATCCAGGTGAGCCTGAGGTTCTCAGTCATGGGTTTCCACCTACGTTTGCACTACAGGTCCTAACTGCATCTTTTGATCTCTTTCGAGATTTATGGGTCTCTGAAATAAGGCCAGTAAATGAGCTTATATAGATAAGCCAGAGGTGGATTGTGAGTGTGTCTCCCACGTACCTAACTTTTGGCCCTTTAATTTCTTGATAAACTTGGCCCCAAGTTGTTGGGGTCTGCCAAAGGCACAGCAGCAATTTTGGAGTATCTGGAAGTCTGAAAGCATCATTGAGCTGCTGATACACTTGCCCCACAGGTACAGGTTTACCTGATGGTGGCACCGTACCCCCTTGCCTAGTTGATTTTTGTAACAGTATCACTGTATCAATGTCATCCCCTTGTTCATAGATTTACTCAAGCAGGGACCAGTAACATCTGTATTTCACTCAGCCCTGAGATTTTTGCAGCTTCTCCTTACTTGTCTTTCCCAATGATTGGAGGCTCTTTCAGAGTCAGTGGAATGAGACCTATCATTACTGTTTTTGGCATATTGAATACGCCACAGGTAGCTTACCAGGCTCTCCGAGAGGTACATACATGTCTTTTACTGTATTGGGGACATGAATATGTCAGGGAGAGCTTGGCAGGCTCTCCCAAGCAGGCAATAGACTATTGGTAGCTTTTCAGGGTCTCCAAGAGGGAGAACTAGGCTATTAGGTGTCAGGGAGCTTGGTTTTATGGTCTCTGGATGTTGGCCGTTGATGGGATTACATGCAAGTTGTGGGGGGGGGGCAGTTCTGGGTGTGACTGCCCAGTCACTTAAATTGGGAGGTCTGGGTGGGAGAAACCCAGTCCCGATCTGAGCAGCCTTGGTGATCTCAACCCCAGGTCTCGCACACCTGGGTTTCTCTGCTATTAATTCATGCGTGAGGCTCATCCAGACATGTGGAGAGTGGCCTTGAGCATGGCTGTCACTGGGTTCTGGAGGTCTTCAACTCTCTGGGGGGCGGGAAGGAAACGCAACCCGTCCCCTCCGAGAAGCCCCAGTGAAGACAGCCAGGCTCAGGGTCAAAAGACTCTGCGTCGCTCTCTTCTGGTAGCTTGGTGTTATAGTCTCTGGATATTGGCCATTGATGGGATTACACGGAGTTGGGGGCAGTTTCTGGGTAAGACTGCCCAGCCACTGGAAAATGGCGGGGGAGGTGTCTGGGTGGAAGAGGCCCAGTCCCGATCTGAGCAGCCTTGGAGATCTCCATCCTGGGTCCCGCACACTTGGGTTCCTCTGCCAGGTTCCTTCATGCGTGAGGCTCGTCCGAACAAAATCTGAAACACAGTACTGTTTAAAAATTTTCCTCATATAGAATTCACATATGTTAAATTTATTATTAAATCTTTTGGCATATGTTTCACATTTCAATCATTTAGTTATTAATCTTACAGTAATTGCATAAAATTAGGTTTTTTTCTAAATTGTGTGCCATGATATTATTCCGATTTTCAAAGTTTTGTTGAACGCAACTGCAAAAATGTTGAAATGAATTTCTGTTTTTAGAGTTCAGTGAAGATAAAAAGGGCTTTCTGCTGCAAGGTGCCGCTAGGCATAGGTAATCTTCAGTCACTCTAGGATTGTGTTAATTTGAATCTAAATTTATTTTTCCTAAATATACCTATTTTTGCTTCAATATAGAAGGTTGCTTTAACAGAACTCTAATTGCAAGTTTAGAATGTTTACTGAAGAACTTTTACTTGTGATGACTTTTTTATTTGTTTATTTGTTTGTTTTAATCTCACAAGTACCAATTTAGGACTCTGAGTCTTATGTTACTGATAAATCAGATCTATGATCACTTTATAGTGTCTTTGAGCAATTATTTATCAGGAAGGCACTCTAGATTTCTTAGGTGATCTTGGTGAGAATAGATGGGATTAGCAACAAATATTTTTAGCAAAAGTACAGAAAAAATGATCTTTGGTCTAAATATTGTGTATATATAAGAACATTTTTACAGTTCCCTCTGTGAAAATGTTCTCAACACATTATTAACTATCTTACTATTTAAAAATGATCTATAACAATAATGATCAATCTGTACAGAATCTAGTGACTGGGAAAAGTTTAAAGTCTTTAAGTCTTTCTTCAAAAAAATATATGAGTTACATAACCTATGCTTTTTTTCCCTTCACTTTGTTTTACTGAAAGCTCAGACATTAACAACTGACATATTTGACCATTTTTTATGTCTATTGAATTTTTAGGTCCACTGTAACAAAGAAACACAGGTTTATTAAACAATAAAAATGTGTTTCTTCACAATTCTAGAACTTACAAATCTATAATTAAATTGTCATTTGGGTTGATTTTTTTTCTGAAGCCTGTGAAGAAATTATCTATACCACGCCTCTCTACTTGCCTTGTGGTTAGCTACATTCTACATATATCTTTTTCTATTAATTTTTCTCTTTGTGAAAAGAGAAACTTTCAGAACTTTGTGACCTTGGACTCCAGGCTCAAAGGGACCCGGAAACAGAGATCCTCTGCCTGCTTCCCCCAATCTCCCTCACCCCAGGGATCACACCCAGATGACCCACCCTACCAGCACCAGATAAATACCTCATCGGCCACCTCCACTACCTCCACTACCCAGCCCCTGCCATGCTCCAGACCGCTCTTTGTACCAACACATCATAAGACACTTAATACCCATTTTCCATAATTACCACATAATATTTGATGGGGGATCAAATATGGTGCAAACCATGGGAACATTTTTCAGGGTGATTAGAGGCCACCCTAAAAGCCTCCATCCTTTTGGAGAGCCCTGCAAGCAACCGAGAGTACCCTGCCTGCACTGCAGAGCCTGGTTAGCTACCCATGGCATATTCAGTATGCCAGAAACAGTAACAATGAGCCTCATTCCTCTGACACTGAAAGAGCCCCCAATATGTCACTGTTAAGAAGCATGAGCAAGGAGAGGCTGATAAAATCTCAGGGACGAACTAGACTGCCATAACGAAGAAGTACTAAAATGACTGTACTTTCAATGAACGTACACTGGCATCAGAAGGATTCATCAAGGACCTGATAGTGCAAGCACAGAAGTACACTTGCACTTCAAGTACTACATCATTGGTCTGACCGAGACGAGAAGGCATCAATCACATCATGCCATTTTCGACACTGGAGAAGAACTGTTCCTTGGAACATGTGACAACAGAGGCATGGGTGGTATCAGTGTCCTTGTCAACATGAACTTGGCCATGAGCATTGATTCATTCAAATGCCTAACAACCTGAATTGGACGATTACGCTAGAATAGATGTGGCTCACTGCCCACAGTTTCTATCTTCCTCGTTTATGCACCAACAACCAACTACGATGAAGGAGAAATTGAGAAGTTCTACATGGAGCTGGAGAAGTTCTCATAAAGAATACCACACCTTCTACAAGATAATTTTTGATGATTTTAATGCCAAGATAGGACCGAGAATGTCACCCAAAGAATTCCACATCGGGAACAGAATGGAACAAATGTGTCTTGAAAAAAAATCCACAAAATTAGTAGCCTGAATTTCTGTTGAGAGAAAAGATGGAGCTTTTGAAATAGATTCAGTAAGCAGCCTAAAGCAAAAAAAGTGTTTGTAAAAGTAAACTGAGGTCAGGGTTTTGTAATTCTAGTAGAACAAACAATAAAGAGTAACATTACCTTTTCTTACTTAACTTTTGTGTATGATTGAATTATCAGTGTGGGAACATCAGTGAGCTTATTGATTATATTTTTCTAAATTGTGCTTATTTATGTTAATATTTTAATTTGATTATTTTATTTTTGGTTGTTTATTTTTAGGGACATGCCTGGAGTTTCTCAGAGCTTACTTCTGGTTAAACTTTGGGGATTTTACAGGATACAGTGTAACAGAAATTAAACCTGTGTTAGCCTTGTGTCAGGCAAGAAACTTACCTGCAGTACTATTTCTCCAGTTTTCAAACTATGTATACTTTTCCAAGTATACAATACTTATTCACAGACTTTTCTTATATAATTTAATCTTTTTAGAAAATGAATAAAAACCTGAAGTTTCTTGCCAATGTGTTAGTTGATTCTGAGATCACATATTCATTAGCACTGGCAGAATAATAAAGATGTAATAACACTTTGCTTCCCCATCTTTCATCAAATCTCAATTTTAGTAATAAAAAAACCATGATTTTTCAATAAAAATTGTTACATTTTTAACAACTTTATGGAGTGTTGATAAAGAAAATTATTTTATTTTTCAAATTAAAAATGAACACATAATTTAGTATATTAAATAATCTCGTCCCCAACCCCAGGTTTTCTTTAATAAAATGAGTCCCTATAATATAACTCAAAGTGATATTTAAAGAGAAGTTCCTTCAATATAAAATAGATAATTTATTTTTAAGTATATTAGTGAATGTGGAACTGGAGCTATAGCACAACCGGTAGGGCCTTTGCCTTGCACACAGCAGTCCTGGGTTCGATTCCTCCATCCCTCTTGGATAGCCTGGCAAACTACTGAAAGTATCCTGCCACCACGGCAGAGCCTGGCAGGCTACCTGTGGCATATTCAATATGCCAAAAACAGTAACAACAAGTCTCACAATGGAGATGTTACTGGTCCCCGCTCTAGCAAATTGATGAACAACGGGATCACAGTGTTACAGTAATTAGTGAATATGAGGTACTAACTAAAGAAGGTGGAAATCAGCAATATCACTGAAATTCTTTGCAATATATTTTGTATCAAAAGTTTTCACAAAAACTGATTAAAGCTTTATATTGGATACAAATTGAGGTAACCTATTGCTCATTCATTTTGAGAGGAAGAGTCAGTATTAATGTAAAAGTAAGAAACTATGATTATTTATTCTGCCTGTACATCCTGTACCACAAAAGTAATCAGGTTTATCATACCTTTTACCATAGATCCACAGAAGGTTAGTGTTTAGAGAAAGAAGTTGCAGCGTGAAAGTGTGGACAGGATTTTCTCTACACTGTTTGCTAAAGTTTTTCAATGTATAGAAAAAGTGGAAGGATATTTTGCAAAATGCTATTTTTGTTTTCATTTACAAACCACTATATTTAATTTCACAAACACTTCAACTCAATATTTAAACCAACTAATCCTCAAATTATGAGCTTGGTACATTTTAAATTTTTATTAGCTCTTGGTCCCTATGGGTTGGCTAAATTAGGACATATTTATCAAATCATAAAAAAATTCATAGAAATGTTTAGAATATTGTTTTGATGTTCATATTTACCTGCATTTGGCAGTTGATAGCAATTTGTGCTTAATTAATTTCTTCTTACTTTACTATTACTCAACAGCCTTTTATAGTAAATTTGATAATTCTTCTGAATTAACCATATATATATTTCTCTCTGGCACAAACACACACAATGAAAGTTTTCAAAAACTTTAACCCATACATATATTGCTCACTTTTTATATGTTGCTTCAAAGTTCAGGATTAATTAAAGCTTAAATATCATTACTTGACTACCTTAGGCACCTTAGGGATTTAACTTACGTATTTCACCACAGAAAATTTGTAGGAATATTTCATCAGTGTAATAATATCAATGTTAATTACATTTTATATAATTTTATTCTATAATATCCCCTCATACAAGTTTGTTCTTTATGTTTAGAATTCTATAATAAAATCATTAGAATGTATAAAACTAAAACTGATAGCAGGTGTAGGTTGTAGCTTATTAGCAAAGCATATGGGTTGTACACACAAGGTGCTGGATTTGATCCCTTGTACCACAAAGCAAAATTTTTTTTAAAATGGAAAAAAATCCCCTCACACAAGCACTAATCACACAATTGTCTTTTCCCATAGCCTCTGGTAACCCTATCCACACCAAATGTTAATGTCATGTATCTTTGTAGATAATGAACTGCAAATTTCAAACCTCTGTCATAAGAATGAAAAATATAACATCCATTTTAAACACAATTTGGCAACTTAATTTCAAAATATGATGAGATCAACTAATTTAATTGAATTCACAGTCTTAATAGCAACATAAAAAATAGAGTCAGTTCCAGTTGTTTCTATATTTAGTCTTTGCTTATCACACCTACTGTAGGATAACATAGCCTCAGGTAGTTTAGGTTTACTGGGTTACTCCCGTCACAGTGCTCCCATCCTTTTGTTTAGCTGTAATCACTTCTCTTTGCTCTCTTCCCCAAAAACAGTTAATCAGTTTTCCCCTAATTTGACTCTGTTAATTTGTAAGGTCAGACCTTCCTAGGACACTGAATATTATAATATTGCCTTTCTCCTCTCCTTATGCCTTTTGAATAATTTACTTTAAAGCAATGTCCTTTTTGTATAGATACAAGAAGACAATATTATGCTTTTGTAACTTGAGACTTAATTGGCTTCGAATATTATTCATTCCCGGGCATCTGCTTTCTCCACTTAAGCCTCAATTGCCCTCAGTTCCTAGCACCCCAAAAGCAGGGTCCTAAAGAGGGATGGGACGGATCCAGGGCAAGCGGTGAGTTATGTGCTACCCTGGCATCAAGATGGGCCTGGCCAAAGTGCCTAATTCTTAACTATAAGTTAAGACCTTGATCATAAACAAATGCTGTCACAATCCAAAAGTAATGACTAGACTAGGACTCTGCTAGGATAGGAAAGACTGATCTGGCCTGAGCACTGTAGTCTGAGGTTGAGATGGCCCCAGGAGAGCAGTTCTATAAGCTTTAATGCATTTCTTATTGTGTCCATACAAAATGATTAATATTATGAATTCTTATATGTTTGCTGGATGAGGAGAGGAGAAACACACTCATGGGACTCGGCCCTTGGGTGGATCCTCCTGCTGAAAGAGAATTAAGTCCTAGGAGAAGCATCACCTGAGGGAAAGGAACCTTACCCCTATTGATTGTGACCACACCTAGGTGTACACCCAAACCCCCTCATGTGAGGGGATTTAACTAGGCTGTAAGAGTGGGCGAGGGGGCCAGATCCAGAGATCCAGAGAGAGATCCAGAGCCAGGAGAGAAGCAGAGAGAGAGAATCCATGCTGCAGAAGATCCAGAGAGAGGATGGAGCCAGGAGTGCGGGAGGATGGAAGATTGAATAAACGGTAACTAATCAACCAGCTTGGCCTTCTTTCTGTTGCCTGCTCTTGAGCAACAGCCACACACAGCGGTTCCAGAGCACCGAACGTGGGCGGTGAGACAGAGCTGCCCAGAGAGCCCGCAAGTGCACACCCCTGTCGACGTGCTTTTGTTTTTTACAACCTACCTTATAGGATTTTTTTTTTAATTAGGGTACTTTCTGCTATCCAAATGATGAAAAATAGAAAATATGGCCAACATGGGTTTAAGGGAGAAACAGCAGCAAAACTGCAAACATGAGGGTACAAATTTTTGACCAAGTGCACCAAATGCAATCAACACAGTTCCACTCTCTAGGACCCCTGGAAATACAATACAGTGTGGAGAGTTAGGTGAGGTACAAACAACACAAGGCAGCGGAGTATATCTGGACACTTCTGTGAGAACCTGTGTGAACACCACAGTGACTCCCTGTGAGCTCTGCAGTAGAAATTCACATAAAAACCATGACTGCAGGAATGTGATCTCAGGTAGCATGTTTGAAAATACTGAAATAAAAATTGTGTGGTCTATGTTAGGTACTATGTCTGAGAGACCAAATACCATATCAAATCTAGCTGAGATGTGTGTGTGTGTGTGTGTGTGTGTGTGTGTGACTCTCAGTCATCATAACGATAACTACTAAAGAGTAGAAAAGGAAGACAAGGAAGGTATGTGTGGGGTCGGAGAGGTGTGGGGAAGGGTTAAATATTACCAAGATACAATACTTAGGTACTTTGTAATTTTTCTACTCTTGCAATTAAATAGCAAATTTCACTGAACTAAGGGCCAGAGCAGTAAGGTGGGTGCTTTGCACTCCATCAACCTGGGTTTGATTCTCAGCATCTCATCCGATCACTTCCAGGATGATTACCGAGTACAGATCCAGGAATAATGCAGGATCTGAGCTATTTCTTGGTAAAAGTTAACCAAACTGATCGCTGTTGGTCGGAACCCCCCCCCCAAAACCAAACAAATAAGCAAACAACAACAAATGAATATTTTTACATTTATTTTAAAGTGTTGCAACTGATTTTTTAGAAAGAAGTCATTAGAAAATATTAGTTATAAAAATTTAGAGACCAAGAAAAAGAGTTTTATGAAGAATAGATAACTGATAAAAAATAGATGTAGTAAACAGAATGAAACATTTTTTATCTGAAAGATTAAATCTGTTCATCTTTATTAACATTTTTAATGTTAAACATGCACTGTAGCACTGTCATCCTGTTGTTCATCGATTTGCTTGAGCGGGCACCAGTAACGTCTCCATTGTGAGACTTGTTGTTACTGTTTTTGGCATATCAAATACGCCATGGGTATCTTGCCAGGCTCTGCCGTGAGGGCAGGAAACTCTCGTAGCTTGCCAGGCTCTCCGAGAGGGACAGAAGAATCAAACTCGGGTCAGCTGCATGCAAGGCAAACGCCCTACCCACTGTGCTATCGTTCCAGCCCAATGTTAAACATATTAATAAAAATTAAAGGATGATTGTCCATCCTTTCTTTTATTGTGTTATATGGATTAAACTATCTTCTGTTTTTTTCTTGAGAAATAACTGTTGAAAATTCTTTCACATTGAGAGTTTAAAAACTTTAGGACTGTGGCTCCTAATTCAACTAAGTCCTCAGGTTTATATATTACTTGGCACATTGACTATTATCAGCTAGATTATTTTTAGGGATATTCAAAATTCTTCTACTCAAAATTATAGTTAAGTGGCTTCCTTAGAAAGATTTTCTTTAACTCCCACTGGTGCCCAGCAAACACTTTAACATGTATCAAGTAAATATATTTGGTCTAACACATATCTAGAATTTTAAAAACTTAGTTGACAAAATTAGTCATAGGTTTAGAGAACTGTAAATAAGGTAAATTTGTATATACAACCCAAGAGAACTAAATATGCTTTGAATTTTCTTTAAAAAATAGGCACATAATATGTAAAAACAGAAATATTCCGTCTTGAATGAGTCATGCTAAAAATTAATACTCTGTGAACATATGTGAGAGAGATTATGTAACTATCAGCTGAATATTCATAAGGTTAATATTTAAACATGCATAGTAGCCCTCCTGATATATCAAGCGATTTTAGGTAGTACATTGATAGAACATTATCTGGCATTAAATATAAAAGACATTTTAAATAATCCAAAAGATTAACTTTCTTTTTGATATGTCTTTTTATCCTGAGTTTAGTCAAGGTAAATGATTGGGCTTAAAATCAGTCATATAAAATTGGTCATTTCTCTTTAAAAAGATGAAAACTAGATGTCAGCCTTATTTTAATTAAGTAATATTTCACATTCTACTTATTTCATGACCAGAATTATTAATTTTCTATTATGATATAAATTTTATTTTAATAAATACATTTAAGTAAAATATGAATCAAGCATATGAAGTATCTAGTGAGTTATACTATACTATGTCTGGTCAAAGAATACATATATTGGGAAAGCATGTTGTTAAAAAAATAAGAAAATCCAGACTTGATTTTATTTCTTAAACTTAATAGGCTGGTGTTAAGATCAATAAATATCTTAAAATAGTATAAGATTATGACATAACAGAAAAAAGCTGTTGTTGGTCATAATCAATTTTGCTATCAGTTGAGGTGTTATAAACAATAAGATGTAGGAAAATTAATACTGTGATTTTTTAAAGAAATATTTGAAAATAATTATAGTATGTTCAGTATGATCATTCATAAACTAGTCCTTTTAGAATTTGAAGGAGCAAAAGGAGGTGATAGTACAGTGGTTAGATAGTACATATGACTAACATGAGCCTGACTGAGGTTTGGTTCCTGACATCAATGGCCCTCTGAGCATCAAGCATCACTGAATGTGATGATCTGTTGGGTGTGTCCCTGGAGGCCCGCTCTCTGCTGACTAGCCATGTGGTCCTGGGCATCACAGGGCTGGACCTTAACACCCTAGCACCAAATCACTGTGGTGCCTGTGACTCCTCAGCATAGCTTGGGAATTTACCCCACACCCCAACTAAAAGTGGGTGAATTGTTTGTGAAAGAATTGGAGGAAACATTTAATCCAAACAAAACAAAAGAGCAGACCAGGGGCTCATGAGCTGCTAGCTGTAACTGAGAGTGGGAGTGCTGTATAATTTCCAACTAACTGTAAGAAAAAGGATAATGTCATATTTTTAAGAATATTGAACTTTAGTCTCTCATTGCCTCATTAGAATCTCATGCGATAGATGTGTGGTCATATTTTACATGGACTTTTCACCAAATTAATCTGATATTTGTTTATTGGGCTTAAATATTATGGTCTTTCAGTTTATTTTAAAGTTCCCCAGATGATTTTAAAATGTGAAAAGGTTGGTATATTACTGCTTTCAACAATGAACCGCCACTATGAACTTCCACTACAAATTTAATATAATTCAAAAGGTATTTTATAGTAATATCTCCTTTTCAGATTTGGACTTAAAGATTTCATTAGAAAGCTGAAAGTACTGTTATAGAAGCAAGAGGTCATATTTAGAAGTAAATTAAGATGGTGATGATAAGAGGAAATTTTACCTTTGACTTAGGATTTTAAGGAAAAAATATCAATGTAAATTGAATAATGTGGATATGTTAGTTTATCCGCTTAATACTTCTTTTGTGAATGTGCTGCATTTGTGTTGGTATACAACACTTCCAACCATCACTGACGTGTTAACACAGTGTTTTCTGTAAATGGTGTGAGACTAAAATGGATGTTAATATACAATCAAATTCTTTACTGTGTAGTTTGGATTCCTTTTGGTAACTGTTATGGCTTAAAGAAAATACAGCTCATAAATATAATCTGATAATCAATTTTTGTCCTTGACCTTATCGATTCATTAATTTAGATAATCTACTAATTCATACTGAGCTTTTTTAGATTAAAAATACATGTGTTCTAATGTGACTTTTCACACCTGTTCTTATATAGTCCATTCATTTTAATGTATTATTAAATATGCATAAACCACTTAATCATTTATTTTTGGCAGTCCTTCAGGTGTGAAGACTGAAATGATAGTGATATTCAAATCAAAGAATAGCTTTAAAAATTAATATTATTTTTATCCATTTGTAATCATTGAGAAATATCTACCTCTTGAGATGAATAATATAACTCCCAGGTGCTTAGGATTGTTTTAAATCAAAATGTTGTAAAAATAGTTAGATATTAATATGGTATAGCATTTTATAAAAGGAGTATGATGACCAGTTAGAAATAATTAAGTAAACATTTTTGCAAATTATGCACAGTTTAATATGTTGTGATTATCTTCTGATACATATAGAAGGAAGGAAAAAAGAAAATTTTCTTATTGCCAGATATTTTAATAAGCATTTCCTTCCAACAAAAATAAGCAATGAAAATCTTGTTATTTAATTTTTAAAAGCGTGATAAATGTCCAGTGTGGAAAAAATTGTCATACTGAAGTTCTACAGAAAATCAGTAGCATTAGGAAGTATAGGTATCTATCAACAGAAAGAATTTGTTTAACCATTTCATTAGTTTAGAAGAGATAATATTTGATAGCATATACACAGTAGCATAGTTTTAATGCCATTAAATTTCAGCATCATGGTATAATTTATAAACTATAATAGATATTAATTAAAGATACATTATAGATGGGGCCAGTATAACAGCAGGGTACTTGCCTTGCATGTGGCTGATCTGCATTTGATTGTCAGCATCCAACATGGTCCTCCAAGCAGGACCAGGAGTGATTCCTGAGTACAGAGTGAGGATTACCCCCTGTGCATAGCCAGGTATGACCCCCAAAACAAACAAATGACTGAATGAATAAAATATATTTATGGAGATATATGCTTTTTTTATTAAGGCAGGCATAATGATTTACATAGTTAAGTTTCAGGCATACTTAGTTCCAAAGCCAAGTTCCCCCACCAGTGTTGACTTCCTTCACCAGTGTTCCCAGGCTTCTTTTCTCCCATCTTCCCACCTCACATGCTCTTGAACAGGCACTTATTTAGGTCTGTTATCGTAGTTTGTCTCTCGTGCTTACAGTGTTGTTTGCTCTGTGGTTTAGATATATACATATACTTAACCTCTATGTCACTTGCATAGTCTTTAAAAGTTTCATTTTATTTTGATCACAACTATATGAAACGTCAGTTTAAAGATACCCTTTGCCTTTACTATGTATGTACAGAATTTATATAGACATACAATTATTTCAAAATATTTCATCTTGCTTTTAAGTAGTTTTGAATTTCTATTTGCTAGATTTAAATAATATATTTAATATGGATTTTTTTGTGTTTTTGACCAACTCCAGCGAATTATTTGAGTTATTTATTGTTAAGAAACCAAAAACTGTGAACTAATAAAGTGATGCTAAGTAAGAATGAGCATTAGTAACACTTGTTACTATGCAACATTGCCCAACTGACATTCTTCATTTCCTGAATTTAAAGTCAAGCTACTTAATCTATAGAAGCATCTTATAAATATATTACTTTTGGGGACAGAGAATATGGCTCAGTAGGCTGGAATAAATGCTCTGCATGCAGGAGGCCTAGGTATGATCTTTAGCAATGCCTGGTCCTGAGCACCATTGAGAGTGACCCCCAAACAAAGAGCCAAGCATAGCCTTTAACACTACTAGGTGCATTCACTAATATCAGAAAGCAAACAAAAAACACATAAAAAACAAAAAGCAAACAATTCAAACTACGGACTACAAATCCACAAATAGTGGATGTGAATGCCATATAATTGAAGAAGCAAAAGTTATATTGTCATAAGAATAAGAGAAAAATATGACATAGAAGATGGAAACATGACAAAATGTCTTCTAAGTCAAAAAGTAAGGTCCAGGAACAGGAGAGATATAGTGAAACCAGTAGTAGACTGAGATCTTTGGTATTGCAATAGTGACTTTCAGAAAAGTAATTCTTAAATATTCATCTTCACACCTTTATTATTGGAAGCAGCAATAGGAATGAAGTTTTCTTGTGAAAACACAGAGCTTAGTTGGACAATAAATTACAGTATAACCAGATCACTAGGGATGCCTGGGAGCAATAAGAACTTGAGTTTAGAAGGTAACTGAAGAACTTGCTTTCTTTAGCAAAGTATTTCCTTCCCCATTTGTAAACAACAAAATAATTCCGTGGGAAACACATTTAATTTAGCAAAATCTACTGCAGTCATTATCTTTTCTTCTAGGCTCCTTCATAATAAAAAAAATATTTTCATTTTTAAGTGTGATATTCTTTTCCACTTTTGAAGTCAAAGATAACTCTGTTTTAGATCCACTCTGTTTATTTTGCCATAAATTTTATTTTAAGATTGTTTAGCTAGTAGCAGAAATGTTCTGACAGTTGTATAGGAATTCCTAAGTTTACCCAGCTATTAACATATCATATTATATACTGCATTTATCTAAACTAATTTTAAATATTATTTCATTAATATTAAAATTATATTTTAAAGTTATTATGTATCAAACTCTACATTCTATTTAAGTTGCTTAGCTTTTATCTTACATTTTCTTAGTGACCTAGAATTCTATCTAACATACCTACCAATTTATATTTAGCCACATTGTTCATTTGGTGATTTTTCTAGAACAATTTATTAGATTTTCCTGTTTCCAATGGTTTTTTTAGAAGAAATTGTGATTACAGTTAGATTTATTTATCCCTTCTATTCTATCGGTTCTTTGAATAATGATTTTAACACTTTATTCAATACAAGATTAGAATAGTTATGTCTTATTGGAGAATTGATTCCTATGTGGTTATGTAAAATAATTCTTTTTCCTTTATAATAGCCTTTAAAGTCTCCTTGCAACTTTCAGTAGGCAATGTCACTCGTCCATGATAAGTTTCCAGCAAATTTTTAAGCTATGATATATTTCCACCAGCTTGGAATTTCAGTGATTTTGATTCATAGTAAGTAGGTCTAAGATTACGTGTTGACGCTGGACAGGATCTGAGTGTTAAAAATAGGCAAAGGGATATACATGATAACCTTTCAGTATCTGTACTGCAAACCATAATGCCCTGAAGGAAAGAGAGAGGAGGAGGAGGGAGAGACAGAGACAAAGACAGAGATAGAGAGACAGAGACAGAGGCAGAGACTGAGTGACAGAGACAGAGAGACAGGGAGACAGAAGGAAAATGCCTGCCAAAGAGGCAGGCTTGCGAGCGGGGGGTGGGTAATGGAAGGGAAACTGAGGACACTGATTCTAGCAAATGTACACTTGTGGAATGATGGGTGTTGGAACACTGTATGACTGAAGTTCAACCATAAACAGCTTTGTAAAGATCTATCTCACAGTGATTCAATAATGAAATATTAAAAATAAATAAGCATACAAAATTATAAGATTACATGTCTAGCTGATGAAATAGGTATCTAGTAGTATGTTGATATACATTGCCCAATCATTAATGATGTTAAGCATTATTTTTAAATGAAAATTCAAAATATGTATACAAAACAGTTTTTCTAAACTGTTGATGCTCTATGTCATCACAAGAAATTGGATATATTCTAATGAACTGATTTAATGTCTTAAAATCTGAACTGGGAAGACTTTTTGAATTCACATGCATGCCTGTTTAACATTGTAGCAGTTATAACATAAAATTTAACTACTGCACCCTAAGTAGTTAAATTTTACTGCACTAAACTGCATATTTCTTTTTCTAAAAAATTAAGTCTGTAAGGGGTCAGGTACATTGCTTGCTCTGTGTGTGGCTGAACCTGCTCTAATTCTTGGCACCATATATGGTTTTCTGAACACTACTAGGGGTAATTATTGAGCAGAGAGCCAGGAATATTCTCTGAACACCACTGGGTTTTTCTTGACCTCCCACTTCATCAACACACAGGAACACACACACACTTTGATACAGTCAAGGTTATTGGTGTTCTCCGGATGTCTATATAAAAGGACCTCTAAATAGATAAGGCACCTTCAAACTATATTCTAGATCCCTCTTAGTGTGAGCATCAGATAATCACTTCATGGTTGTTTCTCCTGGTTGCCTCTTTTTTTCATGTTTCAAACTATGAAGCATCTGGTAGTTTAAAATCTGCCCATTTTTAAATAATAAGTTATTCATTTTTTATTTATCAAATACAAGTTATTGTATGGTCTATTTGAGCCCCCATAAATGTTTTGAAAACACATGAAGTTTGTAATATATTACAAGTAAATCTTTCTATTTTGTTTTGCTTTTAGTTACCTAATTAAAGGGGTAAACAACAGCAATTTTTATTTGCTAAAAATAGAAAAGACTTTTCAATTCAGGAAAGTAAAACTTATAAGACATCTGAGGACTTTAATATATATATATATGTGTGTGTGTATATACATATACACATATATATGTTGAAAAAAAGTAGAATAAAGAGGCATTTAATCTGGGCCCAGTGAACAGACTGAAAGGATTCGGACTAATTTTCACTGGTAAAATAATATGTTTCAGTTTGTGATGCCTTGTAAAGAGTAGAAATTAAATGTGTTAGTCCTTTAGTTTCATTTTTTCTGAAATGGCTTACATAAGGTTCCCCATTTCAAATATTCTGGTTAAAGAATTTTGTTTAGGAGCAGGGAAGACAAGTTAATTTGTGAGGTCATGCCTAGCATGTGAGACTATTAGTTTAATTCCTTGCATTTCATGGTCCCTTGAGCACCACTGGGTGGTTTGGAAGCAGCTATGGGATCTCCCCCCTAACCCCCAGCATCACCACCTCTGTAAAAGATAACATATAGCATTGTAGCATTGTCGTCCCATTGTTCATCGATTTGCTCTAGCGGGCACCAGTAACATCTCCATTGTGAGACTTGTTTTTGGCATATCGAATACGCCACGGGTAGCTTGCCAGGCTCTGCCATGTGAAAAAGACAACATATAATATTTTTAATTATTTTTTTCTGGTTTAGGTGCCAACACTAGTAGTGCTGAGAAACTGCCCCAGAAGTAATATGGCCATGCAGTACCTTGGATAAAACTCCAGTGCTTTCCATTGTTCCATGCCCAATATATAGACTCACACATTAAGTCATCTCCCTGGATCTGGAAAATGCAAATCATTCTTTAAAAGTTCATCCATAACTATAATACCTAAAAAGATTTTGATTCTCAATTACAGAATAGAGAATACAGAAGTGTATTACTGTATTCTCTCTCTCTTTCTTCTTTCTTTCCTTTCTTTTATTAACCTACATTCCTACATTTTGCCTTGATTCAGTTGTTAACCTTTCAAGCTGTCCTGCCTTGATTCAATTCTTGTGGTTATTTTGACATAAAGAAGTATAAGTTCTTCCAAAACTGTGATTTTTTATTAACAATTGCTTTAAACATTATATTATTGCTTTTCACCCTTATCCTGGCCTCGTCTTAATACACTATTAAGTAATTCTTTCAGGAATATCTGCAGCTTTGCTTACATCTCCTCATCTAAAACCTTAAGGTTATGTCTGCTTATTTTAAACTGAAATGTTTTTAGAATTTATATAGAAGCCTCAGAACAGTCTGAGTCAACATCTATATTTAAAACACAGTTTTTCCAGTAATGTGAGTAAATATTCACACTAAGTGAAATGATCACTGTATCACTGTCATCTCATTGCTCATCGATTTTGCTCAAGCTGGCACCAGTAACGTCTCCATGTGAGACTTGTTACTGCTTTTGGCATATCTAATATGCCACGGGTAGCTTGCCAGGCTCTGCCATGTGAGCGAGATACTCTTTGTAGCTTGTGGGGCTCTCTGAGAGGGGCAGAGGAATTGAACCCGGGTTGGCTGCATGCAAGGCAAACGCCCTACCTACCCACTGTTCTATTGCTCCAGCCCAAGTAAAATGTTAAAGTCTGTAAATAGCTTCACTCACATGATTTCAGGTAACTTTATTTCTGCAAGTGTATAGACTAAAGTATTTGGGACTTACTACAAATCTTTAACCCAGTGCTCTTTGACTTCTGAAGTTGCAGCTGGTGCATGTTCTCACTTGATGGTGATCCTCAGAATGAGTCTGTGATGTAAACAATGAGCTCGGACAGCATTTAATTTTCTTGTAAATTAACTGTAACACTGATTATGTAATTATTTAGTTAATAGCTTTTACATTCACTGCGTTTTAATCAATTAATTCAGAAACTTGCTTCTCCTGTTTGGGAATTATAGAACTTTTTTCACAGCCTGCTAACTATCCAGATCACTGTACAATGTCCCACAAAGTGTGATTTCTTACTAAACTCCCTCTGTGCTTGTCCATGAGGATGGAAGGATTTTATGCCAATTCTTGATATGGCTAGTTTCTGTTTATTTTTCTCAGTTTAAATACTATTTTCTCCAATAATTGTTCTTTACCAGCTACCCATAGTCTGGCCAATTATATTTCATCACAAAACCATTTTCCTTCATGTCACTAACTAAAGTCCTTAACTCATAAAATTGTTTGTGCTAGAACAAATGAGGGCACAGCAAGAAGGAGGACATATGCAACACACAAATAAAATCCTTATCATATCCCAACCACACTGGAAACTTAATCTTGGATTGTAACATTAAGAAGTATAAGAAATACATTTGTATTTTGTAAGCCATTCAGTGTGTGGTATTTCATTATGGCAGCCTGAGCTGACTAATTTATCAGCCCACTCACACTTAAAAACAGCTGGCTGGACTCTGGGTTACATTGCATCAGGGAAAATTATCTAGGTTAGCTCAGATAATCCACATAGAACTGTGAAAAAATAATATTAAAATTTATAGATACTGAGTTTTAGAGTAATTATTGTAGATGCTATATGCCTAATGTATATCATGTGTATTGTCCTTTGACTATCAACATATGCATAATGACTTGAGAAAACCATTCAACCTTTATAGTATTGGATCAGCAAGTTGGTGGAAAAAAGAATACGAGTATACTAAAGCTGAACAAAATAATTATACATATTGACACATATATGTAATATCGTTTGGTAAAGTTAAATATATGAGCTTTCAGTCAGACATTTCACTGCAATGTACATTACAAAAGAGGTATTTTCACCATTTAAAACAGTGTTTCTCAAAATATGGTTCAATCACTGACTGTTAACTTATAGTTCAACTAAGTTCTATTGCAGGTTTTCTTAGTCTGGGGGATATGGAAATTGTTAATTTCTAAATAAAAACATTTACATGGTATTTATACATGGTAGTTTGAGATCTATATTGCTTTTATGTTACATGTACATACATGCTTCCATAGACCCATAAATAGGCACATATTGAGACTGAAAGAAAATGTTGCATTTTAGTTGGAAAAACTAAATCTCATTTCTGTCTCAATGATTAGTTATTTTAATTAAAACATTTTATTGGCCTATCTCACACATGGCTTACTGTCACATAAAAAACAAATTATATTTAGATCTTTAGTATAGTTATTTTTAATCAATTTACTGCATTTTATTCTAAAATATTTCTACTAGAGTAATTGCTTTAAAATAAATTTCTTTAAGTATATACTTATACATGTATATGTGTGGCTGTTTTGATTATAAGATATGCAAAAGAGAAAATTATTTCCAACCTTATTTTCAGAAAGAGGGAGAAAACGTGAACAGACACTACCTAAAAGAGTGAAAAACGAGTAGTGAGCAAATGAAAAAGGTTTTATCATCACAGATTACTGGGGAAATGCAAACCAAAGTGAAGAGTAAACTTGGACTATATAAAAAAAAATAGGGCTAGAACTGTCTAAAGATAAAGGGCAATTTTTGGTCTGTGTTTAACTTGTATTTAAGTCATGACACCCTGAACAAGGTCTTCTCAACATCAGGGTGGAGTTCAGGAGGTCTCTTGGAAATCTGCATGGTTCAGGTAATCACTGACACCAGAAGGATGACCATCTCATCCTCTGACCTTTGCATTGAAACAATGGCTTGTGGGGTCTCTGGACCTCCAGGACACTGTTTGGAATCCACACAATAATACAGATTTATAACTCAGATGCATGAGGCTCGTCCGAAAGTGTGGAAAGGGGCCTTGAGCATGGCTGTGGCTAGGCTCCGGAGGTCTTTGGCCGCCGGGAGCTCTGCTCGGGGTGGGGAGGGAAGCTGGAGCCCATCCGTTCTGAGGAGGCCCCAGGGAAGACAGCCAGGCGCGCAGGAAAGACACTCTCTTCATGAAGGAATGCATGAAGGAACCGACAAAGGAACCCAGGTGTGTGGGACCCGGGGCTGAGATCTCCAAGGCTGCTCGAATTGGGACTGGGCTTCCCCCGCCCAGATTTCCCATGTCCCAGTAGCTAGGTGGTCACACCCAGGGCCTGCCCCCGGTGCCGTGTAATCCTTTCTATGACCAGTATCCAGATACTTAAAAGCAAGCTCCCGGAAGCACGCAGCCACAAAGCGGCTGCTAAGATATGTTATATTCTACTTGTCCCTCTGGGAGAACCTGACAAACTACTGGGAGTTTCCTGACCACATGGGAGAGTCTGGCAAGGTCCCCATGGTGTATTAACATGCCAAAACCAGTAACAAGCTGGGTCTAATTCCTCTGACTCTGAAAGAGCCTTCAGTATGGCATCGTTGGAAGGACGAGTAGAGAGAGGTTTCTAAAATCTCAGGGCTTGGACGAATGGAGATGTTACTGAGACAGCTCGAGAAATTTAACGATCAATGGGATGATGATGATGATGATGATGATGATGATGATGATGATGATGATGATAATGATGGATTACTTAGATATATGAAAAATAAAATATTGTCCTTTTCATGGAAGAATAGGAGAGGCCATATTAAAAAAAAAACTCTCACAATGAGAAAGACTTGAGCTCATGCCTATGAAGATATTGAGAAGAATAGCACAAAACCAGACAAAAACATTGGTAAATAAACCACAGATCTGTGGTTATTATAGAGGTTAAAGGAAGTTACCTCAGGACCCTTTGTTTAGACCTGTTGGACATGGTATCTGTGAAACATACTGCAAAAAAACATCATATCACTGAAAAAAATACTATTTGTTATACCAAGTATTACCAATACCAAGCCTTTTTGGCAATGTTTTATTCATTTTCAGCAGACAGTATAGTTTGTTACAGTGTCACTGTTATCCTGTTGTTCATTGATGTGCTGGAGTGGGCACCAGCAACATCTCCATTGTGAAATTTGTTGTTACTGTTTTTTGGCATATCTAACATGCCTCGGGTAGCTTGCCAGGCTTTGCCATGCGGGTGGGATACTCTTGGTAGCTTGCCGGAATCTCCAAGAGGGATGGAGGAATCAAACCAAGGTCAGCTGCATGCAAGGCAAATGCCCTAACCACTGTGTTACCGCTTTGGCTGTTACAATGTAAGAAATATATAATGTTGTTCAGGATAGAAATGATGAAACATATCTAATAATACTTTATGTAAATTATTTTAATGCAAAGATTAAATTTTTGTTCTAAGAATAATTTAAACTAGCAAAAAATTAAGCTTTAAATCTAATGTAGGAGATGGAGAAACTTTCCCACAGGTGAGGCACTTACCTTATCTGTGGCCTTCTCACATTTGCTCTCTAGCACCATATACAATCCCCTGAGCACAGCCAGAAGTGGTCCCTGAGTACAGAACCAAGAGCAAACCCTAAACACAGCAGGTGTGGTCTCCACTCTCCAATTAAAATGAAATATAGCATACTTTAAAAAGTAAAAATAATTATTATAAGGATAACACAAGAACACAAAACATTTTAACTTATGCGAATGTTGAAATGAATTCGAAAGCCTTCATTGTCTATTATATTTCAATTTTGTTTATTCCAATTACAAAAGTCTATGAACTAAATTACTTCACACAAAATATAGACTGAGAATCAGCTAATAAAACCTATATTTATTTTCCTGAAATTTTCATTAAATATAATCTCCTTAGCTAATTTTATTCTAAGTTTAGAAACAGTAGAGAACTGATTGTGACAAGTCATCTCTCTTGGTCATTCACAGCTTAAGATAAATGTTAGCACAACATTAAAATGAGAAAATTAAATGCTCAGAGAAACATTTGGGAATTTAATTTTGACATCATTGAAAACATAGTCTATGAAAGGAAAATTAGTATTCTATGAAAGAAACATTTAATCATTGATTTATTATAAAAGCATTATTTCTCTAACTGATTATGTGATTTAGCCTTACATGCAAGATCTAAGTGAGATGTATACTATCTAAAATGGACAACTTCAGTCTTTATATTTTTGCCACATACTGGAAAACAGTTAACTTAAAGGCTATTTGATTACAGACCAGGATTTATCTGCTTAGTTATATGAAGAACATAATGCTGCATTGTTGTTTATTATTGTGAGTCCTAATTTACCAGTCATATCAGGCAAAATAGTGTCTCAATCAAAGCAAAATATGAATATGCCATTAAAATCAGTAGTGCACATTTTAGTTGTTTATATAAGTTATAGTTTTCCTAAAAACATATACAGATCTTTTTGGATTCCTTTTTATTTTTCATGTTTCAATAACTATACCATTATTGCTAATTTTATTAAATTCCATAAATTTTTACTCTTATAGCTATTAGACAAAGTGAGAGTTATCACATTTTTTATGTTTAGTATATGCTGCAATTCAATTACTTATATCTATTTTTAAAACTTTATCTTATCCATATAAAATGCAGTGCAAAATATGTTTATTTTCTTCTTTCATTTGGAAATAGGAATTGTGGTCATTGCCTTTATTTTAGCTCAACCCTTTCAACTCAGTAATTTTCTGCTTAATAAATTTGCAGTTCAAAGAAGATGGTATATTTTACATCTTTTCCAAGAATGCAGTTGCATTTAAATATACTTTTGCAATGAGAGTGTAGGGTGTTTACATACAGTCAGCCCAAATTCAATTTTAACACCACATAAAGTCCCCTGAACCCTGCCAAGAGTGATCCCTGAGCACAGAACCAGAGTTAATTGTTAAATTTAGGCAGGCATTGTCCTAAAATAGACAAAAAATGTCCATTTATCTTTTAAAAAATGCATAGAAAACCTTTACTAATAATCTTATTAGTCATATCAACCAAATTCCCTTATTCAATATAGAACCTGTATATACATCTATAGCATTAGATTCTTTATTAGTGAAATTAGCAAGGTTTCTTAAAATAAAATACCAATATGATATACTTACCAATAAAGACTTACATCGTATATAGGCTCACTTGACTGTGTTGACTGGCACACACTAAAATAGTGGCCGCCATATAAAAATTGATGCTACATTCTCAAGTCTAAGGAAAATGTGGGGGCAGAATCCTCTCTTCCTTAGTGGTTCTCTAAAGTTCCTCACTGTTTGAAAAAACTCACCATATGATATAAGCGTCTCCTTATTCAAACGCCAATTTAAAACTTACTTGCATTGAAGAAAACACTTACAATAAACTCTAGACTGGTGTTTGAGCAAAACTGAGTAGACAAGTAGATGCACAGAAGAAAATATTCTTATTACTGTTGCCTCATTTTATAACCAAAATGGTTAGCAAATTAAAAAAAATACAGTATTAAAGTTCAAATAGCTCTATAGGTTGTTGAAAAACACAAGTTTGAAAAGAAAATTCTAAATTGCCTATGGCAAGCAATATCTATTGCTACTGTGCTTCAGAATTGTTTCTTCTTTACAATATAAAATAATATTAGAAATATCCGAAGTATATATTCCTGAGGCTAAAATAATTTTTTGTTAAATTTATCTTATAAAGCTTCTTTCAAAGTATTAGTGTTATATTCTGACATGTATGTACTATATAGATAGACAAAACTAATAAAAATTTGATAGATAGGAAAGGCTATATCAATTTGTAAATATTTCTTTGCTGAATTCAATACCTATCTAATGTATTTCTGATAGGACAGTTTGTTTAAGCACTTTGTAGTAAATAACTATAACCCAGTGTATGTGTGTGTGTGTGTGTGTATGTTTGTGTGTATGTAGAAGACATAAGTCTTCTATCATTCAGAAACTTTGAGAAACTGTAAACTTCGAACAGTGCTACAAAATTCAAATTCTCATCTACTTTCAATTTATAAAACTCACTAAAACAAAATAAGTTTCTTAAATTACCTTTTGTTGTACACATCACCAACTTGAAAAGCCAGACTGAAAATTCTCTCTCACACTTCTATGGATATGCACAGCCATATCACATACGTGCAGAATTAAAGTGTTGTTATTCTTCATTTGGCTTTGCCTGAAATGACTGAGAAAAAAAAATCATCAGTTAATGAACAGAAACGTAAAATTAAATTCCAATTAAAATCCATATTGTCAAATTAACAGGAAGACTGAGAAGTTTTGGGGTTTTGTTTTGGAGTCATACCTGTCAGTTCTAAGGGCTTACTTACACCTTGCTCTCCACTTGGGGATCATCCTTTTTGGGGGTTGGGGACCATATGCAGTGCCGGGGGGTAAGCCTGGGTAAGGCTCCTTCTGCAAGACAAGTGCCTTACATGCAGTAATGCTGTACTGTCTGGCACAGATCTGAGAAGATGTTTTGATTTTGTTTGACTATATGTGCACTAACAACACTTGGCTGGATTGGATATAGGGCAATTTAAGCATAAATGAACCTGAATTTTAAGTCAGGCTATAGAGTGGATCTCAATCCAAATATTTTTTAGAAACCTTTCTATGAAAGTAAGTTACCAGTAAAGAAAGAGGTCTATTATAGAATATTTTTGTCAACCTTACTGCAAATATCCTTTTATAAATCAAACTGTTTTACATTTTGGATGAGTATAGATGTCCTTTTCAGAATCTGTTGGTTCTGATTACTCTAAGAAGGAATTCACTTTTTTTTTAGAGCACTTCAGGGGTTTATGTCAGAAAAAATAAAGCAAAGCTATGACTTTCTTTTTCAAAATTGTAACAAAGATCAAGATTAAAACATATTCAACATACATCTTCTAAATAGTATATTCTAGAACATATTAATTCTCTCAAGTAAAAATCATATTTAGAGTATGGGCTCTGGAAACAAATTAGGATGAGTTTTTATTGCCCATACACAGAATGATGACTGCCTCAGTTAACAATAATTACTATTACAATAAATAATTTAGGCTGAAATAATGAAATTAGAATTTTATATCATTACTTCCATGAATTATATAGGAATCAAAGAAAATATAATTTTGAAAACTGTCAAAAATGGCATCAAACATTTTACAAATATAGATAAATGTCAACAGATAGTATGGTTTATATTGATTGCATCTTTCTGTTTAATATGTAGAACTAGAATGATTTTTAATGGCCTGCCTAAGTGGTTCCTGTTGCTGAATTCTTGAACATTTTCATTTGTAATCTGAAGAAGCTGCCTATCCAAGATAATTTCAATTTGCTTCTGCAGCACCACTTTATATTCTTTTCCACTGTTCTCTCTGCTGAGGAAGCTGGAACATATAAACACCAGACCTCGCCTAGGCTCCTTTTCCTGTGTTTGGTCTATGGGAATCAGTAACCAGCTTTACTTTCTTCATTACTCTTCATTATACACTTCTTAAATTACTAGTCTTCAGATCATATCTTTTGGTCCATTTGTAGCTTGCTCACACTTAACTCAGTCAATCAAGTCTTTTTTATGCACTGTAGCACTGTTGTCCGGTTGTTCATCAATTTGCTTGAGTGGGCACCAGTAATGTCTCCATTGTGACACTTGTTGTAACTATTTTTGGCATATAGAATTTGTCTTGGGTTGCTTCCCAGGCTCTGCCATGAGGGTGGGATACTTGCGGTAGCTTGTGGGGCTCTCCAAGAGACAGAGGAATCGAACAGGGGTCGGCCGCATGTAAGGCAAATGCCCTACCTGCTGTGCTATCGCTCCAGTCCAAGTCTTTTTTATATATTCATCAAAAAAAGAAAGACAAGTAAACTGAGCCCTTCATAGTTTCCATATATGTAGGGTCTCACATTCAATTTTGAAAAAAGATATAGATAAGAATATAAATGCACTTACATTTTCACTAGTTGTCAAACTCAAATTATAATTGCGTAGTAAATTATATCTTTAAAATATGTGCATTAAAAATACATGCATTGGGGCTGGAGTGATAGCACAGTGGGTAGTGCGTTTGCCTTGCACGTGCCCGACCCAGGTTCGATTCCCAGCATCCCATATGGTCCCCTGAACACTGCCGAGGGTAATTTCTGAGTGCAGAGCCAGGAGTGAACCCTGTGCATTGCCGGGTGTGACCCAAAAAGCAAAAAAAAAAAAATACGTGCATTCACAAAGAAGTTTTATATTTTTAAAGGTTTTGGTCAACAGTGACTAAATATTTTTAGTCACCTAATGATGTAACTAGCAAACCTTTGCATTAAAAGATGTCACAGTCAATAGAATAGCAATTTGATTCTAAGACCTATAAGAAAAATAAAAATACTTAGAGAAAAAAAATCAATTTGGCAAAAATGTATTGATCATATAACATGTATATAAAACCTATATTTAAAACATATATAATATATAGCATATATTTAAAACAAATATACAATATATATTGTAGAACAAAGCAATTTTTCAAAACTATAATAGAAATATTATATATTTTAAAATTTTTTCCCAACAACAGTTTATTAGCATTATCAGAAAAAGGTGGAATTAGAGAAACATTCACCTCTTAACTAGATCCTGAATGAAATAATTTAAAGACCATATTTAATGCTTTTTTTGTATGCATGTATAATTTCTTAGGTGTAGCACTGCTTTCAGCTATGCAAGCCTAAATACAGAACTTATATAGAGATTCTATATAAAATGAATTTTAAATTCATTAAATTTCTCTTAACAGAAAAGGTCATACACCTAAATAAGGCAAAGATACTGTAAAACCAATCAATATTTAATTTGGAGATTTCATTGTCTTATTTTGCTTGTTGATATAATAAAAAAATTCCACTGAATTACATATGAACATTGATAGAAAGCTCAATATGGTTGTTTTCATGAATTTTTTTTCTATTTATCATAAAAGAAAAAAGGTGGATGGTCCCTTCTCTTTTTCACTAATGTTTGCAAGGTCACAGGATAAAAAAAAAGATAAAAAAAGAAATAATTTTCAAAATGGGTGAGATACAAATCTGAGTAGTACAAATAATAGAACTTTCCTTCCATTTTATGTATGTAATTTTGTTTCATGGACATAATCTCATCACCAGTATTTTTGAAATATAGCTAACCAATACTTAAAACTATTTGTGGCATATAGTTGCTTTAAACAGTGAGTAGTCCTGGTGGTAATCTGTAATACTTATCTGGATCCCAAACAGCACAAAAGTATTTTGGGTCCAAAGCATCAATGCATGGATTCACCTCGAAGTTGGCTGAAAACATTTTAACTAACACAGACCACTTAAAAGCAGCAACAATAACATCTCTATGGTATCAACTGATGTCCAGACCTGCTGAAAAACACATGTAATTACCTAACTTTCAGAAAGATTTTGTTCACTCAATTTTTAAGTCCACATGAGATATACTTCACGCATGATTTTGTTCAAGGACTCTTGATTATTGAGCCTTTTGAACAACAAGAACAAAAAAAGTCATCGTATTTGCCTTTGAACATACTTTCTGTGTGGACATTAGGCAGATCTGCTTAATCCTAATTTAAAAAGTACTTGGTAAAGTGATTTCTGTTTCTGTTTAAAAACTTCTTTCAGACTCCATAGAATTAGTCCTATGGCAATTAAGAACATTCTTGCAGAGCATTATTGTAGCAAGACACTCTAACTTTAATAATTTTTAATAGCAACATCACATAGCTTTTACTATTTTTAAAGAGTTTTTTTAAATCATATCATTATTCTCACATCACTGTACCACTGTATCACTGTCACCCCATTGTTCGTCAATTTACTCGAGTGGGCACCAGTAATGTCTCTATTCCTCCTGCCCTGAGATTTTAGCAGCCTCTCCTTACTCGTCTTTCCCAACGATTGGAAGCTCTTTCAGGGTCAGGGGAATGAGATCTATTGGTACTGTTTTTGGCATATCGAATACGCCATGGATAGCTTGCCAGGCTCTGCAAGTAATGTATAATATATATAATTCCTAAAGTGGAGAAAATTATGAGTATGGATTTAATTAGTTTAAACTAGTAACACAAATTTGTTAAACACAAAAGTCCAGGTGAGATTCTTTCAAAGAAAACAGGTATAATTTCTAAAACTGTAGATTTCAATTTAAAAACAAATACCTCCCCAAAGGAAGAAGTGTGTCATCTATCACCTTCTGACTAGCTGCTTGACCTCTAAGTCCATCCATGGTGTGCTTTAATTCCAGCCATTTTTTTAAATTTTAGCCTTTTTAAAAAAAAATTTATTGAATTACCATGAGATAGTTGCAACCTTTCATGTTTGGGTTACAATCTCACAATGATCAAACACCCATCCCTCCACCAGTGAATATTCCCCACCAGCAATATCCCCAGTATAACCCTCCTTTCCCACTCTCCCCCTGCCTCCATGGCAGACAATATTCCCCATACTATCTCTCTACTTTTGGGCATTATAGCTTGCAACACAGACACCGAGAGGTCATCATGTTTGGTCCAATATCTACTTTTGCCATGCATCTCCCATCCCATTTGGTTTGTCCAGCCATAATTTTCTTAGTAATCCCTTCTCTATTCCATCTGCCTTCTCCCCTCCGCTCATGAAGCAGCCTTTCAGCTATGGGGCAATCCTCCTGGCCCTTATATCCAGTCTTTTTGTGATGCGGATTTTCCTCATTGCATCAAAATCTACCTCAAACCTTATCTCCTCTCTGAGAAATTCTCAGCTTTCACCTCTGAGGGTATGTTATATCACATTTTCTTCTATTGAATGTCCAGGGCCGGAGTGATAGTCCAGCGGGGAGGGCATTTACCTTGCATGCGGCCGACCCAGATTCAATTCCTCCTCCCCTCTCAGAGAGCCCAGCAAGCTGCTGAGAGTATCCTGCCCGCACGGCAGAGCCTGGCAAGCTCCCCGTGGCATATCTGATATGCCCAAAACAGTAACAACAAGTCTCAAAATGGAGACATTACTGGTGCCCGCTAGAGCAAATTGATGAGCAACGGGACAATGGTGTTACAGTGCTACATATTACTCTCTGTGATTTGTTGCCTACTGGACTCCATCAAGTATGTTGTGCTAATTGGAAAATAGGTAGAAAACATCTCCAGAAAGCAGCCTGAAGTGTGGCAGCAGTTGGGTAGTGGACATCAGCTGCCGAGGCTGGGTTCCTTGGGGCAGGGAGAGTTCTCACCTGGCCCCGCCTGGGGCACCCCGAGGGAAAACAGCCTGGCACGGAGTCTGGTAGCTATGGGAGCCTCATTTTATACTCCCATCTGGGAAGAGTCACCCTCCAAATCTCAACAGCTGTTCCTCCCAGAAGGGAGTCTAAAATGAGACCCCCATAGCCATGCCACAGTATTCTCACATACAGAAAGGAAATGTGATACCAGGTGACTGATTTTCACTTGAACCTTCTAAGGTTGATTTCTTTCCTCAAATTTTCGATTATGGTGGTAATGTAGGTTTTTCAAAATGAAAGGAGTTGGTTTACAAGACCAGTGTGAGCATAGAACCAGGAGTAAACACTGAACATCACCAAAAATGGCCCCCAAACAAAACAAAACAAGACATCAAAACCCAGAAAGATACTGGGCTTGTCTTCTTATTCTGGTGACCTACTTAATTTAGACCTGATAGTATATTTTAAGGATTTGCCATTTTTCCATTTCAAATGCTACTTTTAAAGGGTTAAATATTAATTAATGCTTAGAGTGGTAAGGAAGAATTGTTATAACAACGCTAACACATGCAGAATAAATGAAGAACAAACCATCCTAACGATGGCATTGAGGGAACAGAGGTTTCATTTTTGTTTACTTCCTCCAGGCTACATTACCTGAATGACTATGGGTCTCCTTAAATTGCTGTCTTGCTCCCATCTTTGTTTCTGAGATATCCTTAATTTATTTAATCCCCATTGTTTAGAGCTCTTAAATCTGAATCTTGATGTGTATTATGAGTATGTTTAGTAGGTTTTATTTGCAGTAAATTGATCTCAAGAATTTCCTTTTAAACATGGTTCCATCCTATACCTCTTTAATTTTCATTTCCTATTTTTTTACTAAACATTAATATTCCTTGACAAGTATATGCTTGTATATTTGGAACTCAAAAGCAAAATGATTCAGCTATTACAGGAATAACTTTTGCTGCTGTTATTAGGTTTGGGGACAGCACCCACCAGTGCTCAGGGTTTACTCCATGCTGTGCTCAGATGTCACAGGCCTGGTATGGGAGAGCATATGTAGTTCCTGGGATCAATTCAGACTTGCTGAATGTAAAGCAAGTGTCATAGTCTCAAAACTGTTTCAAACTCACAACAAATGTATAATAATACATTATAGAATTTTTAACACACTTAGGACTTCATTTTAATATTAATAGTAGAGGTCTGGTTATTTGTAAATATCCTCTTTTTCATTTAGAAAAAAATGTATTTATTTATTTATTTATTTATTTAATTTTCAGGTCACACCCAGCGATGCACAGGGGTTACTCCTGGCTCTAAACTCTGGAATTACTCCTGGCAGTGCTGGGGGACCATATGGGATGCTGGAAATCGAACCCATGTCGGCTGCTTGCAAGGCGAACGCCCTACCCGCTGTGCTATCACTCCAGCCCTTTTTTTTTTTGAGAAAAGATGTATTTAATAGCTCCATTTTTTGATCATTTCTACTTTCTAACCTGAGAACATCTTAACACTTAACTAATAATAATAAATAATAACTTAAAAGGGATAGTAATAATAACTTAAAAGTTAAGTTAAAATAACTTAAACAGGAAACATTTTACTGATATGCAACATGAACATTACAAGATCATCTTGCAAGAAAAAAAAGCATGTTATATTTTTTGTCATCAACTCTAGATCCATTGAGCTAGAACTCTGTTTTAGCATAGAGGAGGATAAAGTAAATATAAACTAATGTAAATAAGATTTAGTGATGTCATTGGTGAAATTCTATTAATCACTACCCTCATTTAAAGCATTAAAAGTAAATTTCATACCTGTTGAAAAAATATTAAATCTCCTACTTGTTAAATACTTAAATACTTAAATATTTTATTTGGGCATATGCCCCTTCCTTTTTTTTTGTCCTCTTCTCTTCTGTTTTTGCTCCTCTTTATAGATATCAAATAAAGCCCTTATTGCCTATCATTTAGACACAGATGGTATTGAATTAAAGTTAGAATAAATTAAAAGGAAAAACATACTAAAATGTACATCTAAAACCAATAAAATTTTATCTTTAAAAATTATTTATTTATTTATTTTTTAATAATAAATATTGAATCACCATGAGAAAATTTACAACACTTTCAGGCTTAAGTCTCAGTCATACAATCATCACACACCCATCCCTTCACCAGTGCACATGTTCCACCACCAAGAACCCCAGCATACCTCCCATCCCACCCCACCCCCCACCTGTGTGGCTGATGATTTTCACTTTAATCTCTCTTTACTTTGATTACTTTCAATATTTCAACAGAAAAATCGCTACTATTATTTGGAATTTTCCCCCAACAATCAGACCTGCACAAAAGGCATCATTTAATAATATGTTTTCCATTCCTGAGAATGAAGAGCATATGAGGTCACATGGCCCAAAAGCAGCTGCATGGTAAAATCAATAAAATTTTAATATTTGATGGTTCAATACTATTTAGTCAGGTAGTATTGAAATATCAAATATTAAAATTTTATTGATTTTACCGTGCGCCTGCTTTCGGGCCACACGCTGTGCTATCGCTCCAGCCCTCATATATAAGTATAAATATGTATATTTATATATAATATAGATATATAGGGCTGGAGCAATAGCACAGTGGGTAGGATGTTTGCCTCGTATGCGTCCAACCCAGGTTCGATTCCTCCTTCCCTCTCAGAGAGCCCAGGAAGCTACCGAGAGTATCTCACCCACTCGACAGAGCCTGGCAAGCTACCCGTGGCATATTCGATATGCCAAAAACAGTAACAGTAAGTCTCACAATGGAGACATTACTGGTGCCCATTCGAGCAAATCAATGAGCAATGGGATGACAGTGACAGTGACAGTGATATATGTATACTTTATATATATATATATATATATATATATATATATCTCACAATTCACGAAATCCCATTAATCACCGATTTCTTGGGCGGGCTCAGTAACATCTCATTTCATCCTTTCCCTGAGATCTTAGAAGTCTATCTAGACTCAGCCCTCCTTAGGATGTTGCACTGGGGGCTCTTCAGGGTCAGGGGAATGAGATCCAGCTTGTTACTGGATTTTGCATATGAATACACCATGGGAAGCTTGCAAGGCTGTCTCCTGTGGGCAGGAAACTCTCAGAAGATTGCCAGTTTCTCCCAGAGGAAGAAGTAGGCTACAAGCACTTCTGAGAGCTTACTTTTAAGTCTCTCTCTGAATGTTGGCCGTTGATGAGATTACACACACTTGGATTCCTCTGCCAGTACCTTCATGCATGAGGCCTGTCTGAAAGTGTAGAGAGGAGCCTCCAGCATGGCTGCAGTTAGGTTCCGGTGGTCTTCAGCCACCAGGAGCTCTGCTTGGGGTGGGGAGGGAAGCTGGGCTTGCGGGAAAGAGTTATATTTATACCTATATATATAAATACAAGTCTAATTATATAATACATATATAATATTTATAAATACTTATACATAATACTTAAGTCTATATAAGGAGTATATGTAAGTATTTACGGATAATGTTGCATAAATATATGTATATAAAGAAATATGTGTCATTTACTTTGTTACCTTATACAAATACTTTGCAGTTATTGAAAAAATTAGGAGGAAAAAGCATTTTAACATGAAGGAGTATGAGAGGCAATTTTCAGTAATAGCAAAATAAAATAGATACAATTATTTTCTTTTTGATCTTTAGTCAAAGAGAATATGGTAGGTATAGAAAAATGGGTAGTAAATTCAGGAAGAAAACGAATTTTAACTATAATAGCAAACACACACAAATACTAAGCTAACTTTAAAAGATAAACAATTTTAAAACCTTAAGTTTTAAATTTTTGTCTTTCATAAAATATTACATTTTACCTAAATAACAAGTCTTAGTGTTCCCAAGTCCCATAGCTGAGGAACAAAACAAACTATACATTTTTCTGGTTGCAAACTGTGTTTCCTTACATAAAAATTGTATGAATATAAATTTAAAATATCTTATTTTTTTAAATTTTTTTCAGTTTGAATCTGCGTATTTATTGCAATATTTTTAATTATTTTCAAAAACCATAAATGTACCTCTAACATCAATTCTTTTCTCCTTAGATTTTCTGCTTTCATTCTTAGAATGTATCACTACTGAGTGACAAACTAACCATGACCTACTTATAATGAAATGTGTTGTCACTCAGTCTCAAGTCCTTAAAGCTTGACAGAGTTGTCAGTATTTTTCCAAATCCTGATTGAACAAAACATTTACCAGAATTATGACTGTTTAACCATTTTATAAATGGCTTTTTAATTAAATAAAACTTGTGTTTTAGTTCTAGCCCTCTACAGTAAAAGGTCAGTCCATTAAGGTTTTTTTTTTTTAATTGACAGAGCAGCTTTATACTTTATGGATATATCTTCATAGCAAAATCGGACAGTTTGAAAAAATAGTTCATTGTTACGAATCTTTGGTTTCCTGACAATTATTTAGTTAATTCTGAAGGGAAATAAAAATACGAACCATAACATCATTTATATAAAAATTTTGAAGTAAATTTATTGTGTTTGTAATAATATGGATTGTAAAATGATGTGCTTTTAAATTTGCAATCAAATCACAATACTCTCTGCCTGGTCTTGAATCTAAATTTTAAAAGACATTTAAGTACTTAAACAAAATCTGTATATCAAAAAATAAAGGATACATCAAAGGATGTAATGAATTTCAAAAAGAGCAATTTAACTAAATATGCCATTTCTAAAAGATCAAAGAGAGATAAAGGAGGTCACAGTGAGTGGCTGGGAATCATAAGCTAAGCTACAATTTTCATCCATTAGCTATTCTCATATTTTTAAATATAGGGAACTAGAGAAAGACACAATAAGTATTTGAATTAATTCCCCAAGTAGCACTTTAAAATGATTTTCCCACAAAGACTTCAAATTTAACTTTATATTGGCTGTGATTTAATTATGAACAAAGATACATGTGACAAACACATAATCAGAAATCAAAAGAAAAGCTTTACAGATTGAAATATATTCTATTTAGTAAAATCTGTATAGCAAGGAATGGATTCTTGTTTTATAAATTGAAAATCTATCATATAAATGTTCATATCACTTTGCACTGTTGCACTGTTGCACTGTTGTCCCATTGTTCATCGATTTGCTCGAGTGGACACCAGTAAATCTCTATTGTGAGACTTGTTACTGTTTTTGGCATATAGAATACTTTAGCAACCTTTTCAAATTTAGTGAGTGGATGTATTTTAATTCCATGATAACTTTATGTTTTGTTTTGTTTTGTATTTTGGTTCATAACCAGCAGTGCTCATGGATGACTTCTACCATGGTGCTCAGTGTTCATTCCTGTGGGGATTCCAAGGACATATGGTTTGTCATGGATCAAACTGAGGTTCATTGCATGGAAGGAAAGTGCCTTACCAGTTATACTGTCTCTCTGGATCCCTGGGTGGAGGTATTTTAAAGAATGATGTATTTGTCAATGAAGTTTAGGGATTTTAAAAAATGCCTAAATAGGGGCCGGAGCGATAGCACAGCGGGTAGGGCATTTGCCTTGCACGCGGCTGACCTGGGTTCGATCCCTGGCATCCCATATGGTCCCCCAAGCACCGCCAGGAGTAATTCCTGAGTGCAAAGCCAGGAGTAACCCCTGAGCATCGCTGGGTGTTTTGCCAAAAAAAAGCAAAAAAAAAAAAATGCCTAAATAAAATTTACCTTGGTTCAGAATTAAAAAGCAAGGACTTTTTAACTTTTCCCCAATTTTGCCTCTGTTGAGTCTCAGAAATTAATCTCTCAGAAGAGAGCAACACGAGAGCAACACGCCACAGAGATGCCTCTGGACCCCTCATGGGCTCTTACCTGGGGCAACCCAGATTGGTTTCTGGTATTTGTTAAGAATTTGTCCTTTTTTCTTTTTTTCAAGGCTGGAGTGATAGTACAGAGGTAGGGTGTTTGTCTTGCACTTGGCCAACTGGAGTTCAATTCCCAGCATCCCATATTGTCCCCCAAGCATTGCAAGTATTAATTCCTGAGTGCAAAGCCAGGAGTAACCTCTGTGCATCACTGGGTGTGACCCAAAAAGCAAAAAAAAAAAAAAAAAAAAAGTTCTTTTTCTCATTTAGCTTTTAGTTTTATTTTATACATAAACTGATCTACTAAAAACAAAATTGACCACAACAAAATAAAGCACTGTAGCACTGTTGTCCCATTGTTTATCAATTTGCTTGAGCAGGCACCAGTAATGTCTCCGTTGTGAGACATGTTGTTACTGTTTGTGGCATATCGAATATGCCACAGGTAGCTTGTCAGGTTCTGCCATGAAGACAGGATACTCTCAGTAGCTTACCAGTTTCTTCGAGAGGGACAGAGGAATCGAACCCAGGTCAGCTGCATGCAAGGTAAATGTCCTACCTGCTGTGCTCTCACTCCAGTCCTAACAAAATAAAATATTTTGTAAAAACAATAGTAGTCTGTAAAAAACATCTGCTAGGGGTGACTGGGGGAGAGCCCCGGCGGCTCTCTGTGTCGGCCACCCTGGGTTCGAGGGCTAGCCCAGGCGGAACAGCCAGGCCATGGGGCAGATGGAGGAGGAAATGAGGGCCAAACCAGTTGACTGATCAGTTGCGGTTTATTCCATCTTCCATCTTTCTCATCTCCTGCACTCCTAGCTCTGTCCTCTCTCTGGGTATACCTCAGCCCCTCTCTTGTCTCTCTCTCCTCTTTTTCTCTCTCTCCCTTGCCCCTAGGCTACACACAGCCAGGTAGCAAAATCAACATAAGAAAGCCCTTCCTGAGGGCTGTCAGATTCAAAGGGAACACATCCTAGGCTAGGGGCATTCTAAAGCCCTTCCTGACTCTTAAGGTGTTTTTCTCCTTTCCTTAGTCCAAACACTCATTAACATCTTAATACTAGTTATTTTTGTAATGGACATAGTAAGAGATACATTGAGGCTTGCAAGGCAGCTCTCCTGGCAACATCTTGCCACAGACTCAAACTACAGCACTCAGGCCAGATTAATCATTCCTAACCCTAGCAGGGTCCGAATCTAGTTATTACTTTTTGGATCATGACAGCATTTGTCCATGACCAAGCTCTTAACTTATAGTTAAGCATTAGGCACTTTGGCCAGACCCATCTCAATGCCAGGGTAGCACATAACTCACCACTTGCCCTGGGTCCATCTCATCCTTCATCGCTACCTTGCCTTTGAGGATGCCATGAAATAAGGGCAACTGAGGTTGAGAGAGTAGATGCCCAGGAGGAAAATATCATACAGAATCAAATGACTCCTAGGTTACAAAAGCATAGCATTTGCTATAGTCTTCCTATGTCCATACAAAAGGACATGGCTCTGAATAAACTATGCAAAGGACTCAAGGAGAAGAGAAAAACAGTATTTACAAGTCAACAGCACACAAAGAAAGAAGTTACAAATAAACACAGAGGAATGGGAGCACTGTGATGGGCACAACCCAATAAGCCTAAACTACTTGAGGCTATGTTATCCTACAGTAGTCTTTTATATGAAATGGGAAACATATGTACATATTTACTTTCAGGTGTGAATGTGATTTTGCTGTTAATAAAATCTACTGAGTATCAGGATTCCATTATAATAGCTTTGAGAATCAAATTTGATAACAGATTCTTTAAGTAAAAAAGACAATAGAATCGATAAGTTAACTAGACTTCCTCTAGATTTAGAATGTCTCTTCTTGTCCTTAAATGTGCTATTTAATTTATTCTGTATTCAAATACAAACACATCAAACTAGAAGGTGCTATTTCAAAATATTCATGATTTTTTAAATTTTAATGTATTTTTCTTACATATGATGTATATCCTGGTATAGTATAAGAAATCAGTTTTAACAAATATAGAATGAAGATATCAAAGAATTATTCTCCTCTATTTTTGTCTTTATGCTTGGAAATGGAATGACATTTTTCCTTCATGTTTTCATTTATTAATCTAGTTGTATTTTAATGAAAAGAAAGTATGATTATTAATGCAGGTATATTACCATCATCTTATGTCTAATCCAAGCTTCTGTAAAAATAAATGGCTTAACTTAGATCATTATATAGTGATTCTGATTTAAATTTCAACATATGGGTTTTCTCTGACACACTAAGCAATTCTACTCACTACCACAATTTAATTCAATTCTGACAATATCTGCTTGGAGATAGTATTCCATTTCATAGGTAAAGGGTTCAATTCCACAAACTGCCCTTCACTTCAGATGCTAATCATAAATCCAGGTTGTTACCTGTGTTTCCATCTAAATGGTTATAAATCTGAGGTTCCCAAGTTTCCCTTCCAGAGTTCAATTTGTTTACTGCAGGGGCTCACAGAACTCAAGAAACTACTTATCAAAAAAGATTCTCAGTTTATTACAAAGGGTAGAAATGAACAGCAAAATAAAGAGATACATAAGGCCATGGCCTGAGCAAGATAATTTCTATGCCTTTGGAGATTAGAGCCTAGCTCCCTGGCATGTGATGCCACTGTAACTTTAAGAGAAAATACTAGTGAAATAAAACATAAAAGCATGAGCATAGCAAGAATAAAGTTCAAGAGATAGTGTCATGATGGTGGTTGTTCTTCGCAGGCTTATAGATAAGCTTTTAAATGTCAGAAAATTCATTTAAAAACATATTCATGTATCAATGATTATGAAATGTCATTTTTAAAAGTTTAGTTTCAATGGTACAATTCATGAAATCAATGCAGTAATGTTTTGATAAGTTATTAGTACATTAAAATTTTCTATACATGCATATTTAACTTTCAGGTTTTTTTAAATTTAAATTTGGGCATTCAAAGAGATGGTCTACACTTTCTTTGCAAGGGGCCTAGGTTGCATCTCTGGCAACACATATTATTTGCAAGCACTACTGGGCGCAACCTCTAAGCACAGAACTAGGAGTAGTACCTCAGTACCACTAAGTGTGACCGCTCCACCTCCCAAAAAAGGGGAAAATTTACCTTTCTTATTTTCTATTGGAGTCAGTTTAATGAAAGTGTCAGAAACAGTGATACAGAAAATTATTCCAATAACTTTACCCTAGAGGGAGAATTCTATATTAATTTATGGAAGGATTTAAAGAAATAATACATATTCTGAGCAATTGTGAAGCCATAGTACAGCTGATAGGACTCTTGCTTGGCATGCCCTGACCCAGTCCAACCCCTGGTAAGAAATGTGGTTCCCTGAGCACCACCAAGAGTGATATAGCTTCCTGAGCACCACCAAGATTGATTCACTGAGTTCAGAGACACGAGTAAGCCATGAAAAATGCTAGGTTTGGCTAAAACAAGACAACAATACGGACAATAGAAACAACAAAAAGTTAAGGACCTCAGGTGAAGTTCCAAAGAGAAGAATATGAAGGTTCTTTTCTAGCAATATTTAAACAAAACTCTTAGCATGTTCTGGAGGCAGCGGCCAAAAGACAAAGAGTAAATCACAAGTCCTAGTACCAACATAAAACTTTTTAAAACAAAACACAAGTCTCTTTGACAAACAATAGGAGTGTTTTATACCGGAAACCAGGATTGAAAATCAGTTAAATTGTTTATTAAATTATAATACGGTAACTCAAAAAATTCCATTTTTCTTTGTGGAATACTTTGAAATATCCATATTTTCCTATAGGAGAATATCAAATGATTATAGCAACATAGGTAACATAACAACTACACCACCTCCACTTCACTGAAGACATCATTGTAATAACACCAAACATTAGCCAAGTGGCACAAATGCTGCCCGACTTTGACCACGAGTGTCGAAAGGTCGGACTGCAGCTGCATCTCACCCAAACAATGTTCATGAAAAACAAACTAGACCCTGACATTCCATTTGCTCTCAACGGAACGAACACCTCTGAATGCAGCAGCTATGTGTACCTGTGTCAAGAACTCGACATGAGGAACCACTTGGCGCCAGAACTGTGCAGGAGGAAGAGAGCAGCGTGGAACCCCTTCAAGAGCATTGATGAACTTGTTAAGAGGACGAAGAACCTCCGGCTCCGGGCACATCTTTTTGACTCCACCATTCTTCCTGCACTAATGTACGTCTCAGATACCTGGGCCCTATGAAAACAGAACGCTATTTTCGTCCTAACAGGATGAGAACGATATTTGCATCACCCAAAGAGGAATTGAAAGAGCGATGCTTAGAGTATCATGTTTCACTCACATGAGAGAAGGAATCCTGAGTTTCGACCTCCGAGGATGATTGAAAATCAGGGACGCTGTTTCATTTGCCAAGACATCAAAAATCAGATGGGCTGGACATGTAATGCTGTTTGGAGACGACTGCTGGATTAGAACAGTTACCAAATGGATTCCACTGGCCGTCAAAGAACAGCTGGCTGCCCACCACGAGATAGTCGGACTTCTTTGTCAAGACCCTGAACAAATGGTTTGATGATCTTCTTGTTCCTGGAGTGAGTAGATGCCATTGAGCTACACTACACTAGCATGTGACAGAATGGAGATGTTATTTGCACCTGCTCGAGCAAATCGATGAACAATGGGATGACAAGTGATTATTACAAGTGATGGATAACATTTAGTAACATAGATAATATAGTAACCTAGAAAATATCACCCACTGTGATGTTGTCTCAAATCTAATGCTCTGAATACAAAAAGTAAAAATGACTAGATATTAATTTTTCCCAGGATCTTTCACTTTTATAAAAAGTACTTTTATTTTTCTTAAAATTATATGTTTGAGGACTATTTTTTCTCTCCTATATGTAGAAGTATAGATTTGAGTAAAATGTTCTTCTTGAAGAGACCAGCTAATGTAATTCATTTTTTAAAAGAGTCATAGATTGAAATATCGTGGAATTTTGGTGATTAGCATTATAGGTCACGAAGCATGAACTTTATCTAAGAAAATAACTTGTATCAAAAGAAAATTTATTATAGCATACTCAACTGATAAAAATGTTAGATGAAAAGCTGAGCCCTTTATATTTATTGATGTTGGAAATTCTTTGGTTAAGGCAAGATACAAAAATAACTCTGAAGTTTTTTTAATGTAGTGAAAGGTTTTTATTTTTAAAAAGTCATGTCTTGACTTCCTCTGGACTTTAATTCACAATGCTCTTCTCTGAACCAGAAGTCAATCCTGCATAATGCAGGGATTTAATATGCCCTTTAATGACACTTCCAAATCTGAAGTTCTTTGATTTTTAAACTACAAATGTAGTGTTATTTAATATAGAGGTGCTTATTTTCTTCTACTTGCCTGCTCTTACAAAGATACTAAGTTAATTCACATACAAGATCCCGCAACCACACAAAATATGCTTTATAGTTTCCAGAAAGGAGCTTTTGTTAATATTTCTTTGACTTTGAATCAAGTCAGAGATTCAGCTTTGCTGTTCATCTCACCTGACATTTGTGTTTTAAATTCCCAGGGGCTGATTTTATGACATTTGAAGACTCATGTCTAAATTCCTAGCTTTGTTAACTGCATAGCGTAGATTTCAGTGTTCTCAAATTCTCCTTGTGCTAAAATTACATCAACTCCAGTTTCTATGTAATATTTAATTTGATTAGTCCATATTTCCTCTTCTACCATGATTGAATTGTTAAAAGAGATTTGGACTATTTCCTTAGTCTTGGTCACCCCTTTTATTCATTTTTCTGTATATTTAGAGGGAGTGGGTAGCTATATTTCTCCAGGAATAATGCTCTCTAAGCTACATTACTTCAATATGGGGAAGAAGGGAGAGTATCCTTTGTCTACACTTGCATGTGGATGGCTATTTGATGAGTTATTCGCATATTTTTACAATCAGCTCCTTTTTAGACCCAAATTCCATTTGTTTTATGTTAAAGCTTTTCATCTTACTGATAATAAAATGATTAAAATAATGATTTTTTAAATGCCTTTACCTTGCATCTTTATGCCCTGAGTGTTCTTACACAGTAAACTTTTATAGCTACCAACTCTAATAATGCTTTCTTTCAATTAATGGTCCATGAACTTATAGTTGAGTTCCACTAACATAAGATCTCACACAGATATGAAAGTTAGACCTAGTACCCCACTGTGACAAAAAAATCCTCTGCTAAATAATGGCTATATTAGTGTCTTGCACTGATTGATCAAGTCATTTTAGGTACTTGTTACATTTATTTGATACTATTTTCTTCCTCACTAAATATAAACAACAGTACCTGCACTGTCAGTGTTTAAAGGTTGTATCACTGTCATTGTCACTGTCATCCCGTTGCTCATCGATTTGCTCGGGCAGGCACCAGTAACGTCTCCATTGTGAGACTTGTTGTTACTGTTTTTGGCATATTGAATACGCCATGGGTAGCTTGCCAGGCTATGCCATGTGGGTGAGATACTCTCGGTAGCTTTCCAGGCTCTCTGAGAGGGGCAGAGGAATCAAACCTAGGTTGGCCTGCGTGCAAGACAAACGCCCTACCTGCTGTGCTTTTGTTCCAGCCCTGGAAGTTGTATATTGTTAAAAATGAAAATTTCTTCCTACAGGTCTTCATCTCTTTGAGAACTGAATGGTCGAGAAGAACTACAGGGCTGTCCAAATAATCAGCATCAAGTAAGATAATAGGAGTGGAAGAAACTTTAATTTCTTATATGTGTGTTGTTCTCATAGAGACAAGAAGTCTACAAATAAAAAAGTTTAAGTGAGATATGCACCGCATCACAGGTTTAGAATCGAACAGGTGTCTGTGGCTTCAAAGGATAAAGGAAAAAAGCCCATGAAATTAAGTGCGAAAAAAAAAATAGTCATTTTGTTGTTTAGGTATTTGTTCTGCCATGTTGAGGTTATTCTGATAGAAAAGTCATTTCTGGGAAAAACCACTACAAACCCTAATTCTGGCTAGCATCCTTAATTTATATTCCTTTATGCAGTAAGCAAAAGTGGCTTTTTTTTTGGATCATTTAACAAGGTATATGGACACTGAATTATTTTTTATATACCTGAAACTAGTATGAGCCCAGAAGGTTCAAACAGAAAGAATTTATAATAATATTGTCTAAAGTAAACTTTTCAGTTAAAACGAATATTAGGAATAATTTTATTCATTACGAGGAAAACATGATCTTTCTTGGATAAAATACATTGCATGATATCCATTCTGTTGGGGTCTTCTCTGGGCTCTGTTCAGCACGCTCCCTTGTCCAGCAAGGGGCCGCCGCTCAGAGACCTGAGGACAGGGCCTATCTTCCCTCCAGCTAAGGGGAGAGATCCAGGCAAAGGAGCAAACCTTGTCACTGCCTCCTGCACTGTATCCCTGTATCACTGTCATCCTGTTGTTCATCGATTTGCTCGAGCGGGCACAAGTAATGTCTCCATTCGTCCCAGTACTGAGATTTGAACAGCCTCTTCTCACTCGTCTTTCCCAGGGTCAGGGGAATGAGACCTGTTATTGTTACTGTATTTGGCATATTGAATACGCCACCTCCAAGGAATAAGAAATAAGCACACAAGCATGGTGCGTGTCCTGTAAAGCAGTTCCAATATATTGAACAAATAATATGGTTTATATAGGCTTGAATATTTGTAGTTAGTAACATAGTTACAGTGGTTAGAAAAAATACAGGTTTCATCTCAGTTCTATAGATAGGATTACATTGTTTCATTATAGTTCTATAAGATAGGGTTATATTCTTCATTTGACCATAATGGATAGACTATCACGCACACATCTGCTGACACATCCTGTCCCAGGGCCCTATTCCATGGCAGCACTGACCTGTTATCATAAATATACATTGCAACAGGCTTCTGACGGCTCTGGGAGCATCTGTCAGGGCCGAGCCCAAGGACTAGTATGACACTTCAAAGCAGAAGAAAGGGGCTTTTCTCCCAACACATCCCATTACAGTAGCTTTAGTTATTTCTGGTCTATATCTTCCTTTTCTTGAATTCTGTCATCGTGTTCCTTGGCGTTTAAAGGAATATTTCCCTTCATTTAAAATTACTCTAAAGCTATAAAATATATTTTATCAATAATATTAAAACTCATCATACATTTCTTTTTAAATTGCAATAATTATTAATGTTACACAAATTTCAAATTTGCTCTATTAAAAACAAATATCAATCACAATCAATCACAATACCCCGTTAATCACCGATTTCTCAGGCAGGCTCAGTAATATCTAATTTCATCCTTTCCCTGAGATCTTAGAAGTCTACTTCAACTTGACCCTCCTAACGATGTTGCACTGGGGCCTCTTCAGGGTCAGGGGAATGAGATCCAGTTTGTTACTGGATTTTGCATATGAGTACACCATGGGAAGCTTGCAAGGCTGTCCCATGTGGGAAGGAAACTCTCAGAAGATTGCCAGTTTCTCCTAGAGGGAGAAGTAGGCTAAAGATATACTTTAAAAACAAATATACTGCATTAAATTCAAAACTAAAAATCTTCTGTTCTTCACTATACAATTGCTTCTCATATACATTAATCAGGGCTTTATTATCTCATTTTATAATATAATATTGGGTAACTCTTAGGAGACAAACAAGTACTTTTGAAACTACTTTTTGAACTAAGGGAGACTGATTATGAATATAACCATGCATTAGACTTGGAGTCAGTATTTTTCAATCCAACTTCACATACTTTATGTCATGAAATATGTTCAAAGAAGAGGAAAAGGATCTAAGGTCCTAGGTTTTTCTAAAAGAATGCTCATGATATAAAATAACAAAAGCATTGTTTATAGTGAAATGCCCTAATTTTATAACATATTTGACTGTTGATTCAAAAGCAACTATCTGTGGAGTAAAATTAATAATGTAAAAAGGAAGATATAATGTAGGAGAATATTCAAGGCTGTGAAATTAAAAACTTCTGAGTGAGTCCATGATAAATAGGAAGAAAAGATTTCTTATGCATATGTTTACAGAAAATTTGTAGCTATGACAACAAAAGCATTAGAGAAAAATAACACTGTGAAATTCTAAAGTAAAAGTAACTGGACTAGGAAAAAGTGTTTATGTTATATGTTTGAATATAAAAAGTGTATATTTAGGTAAAAAAATCACAATTATTAGAAGTTAAATACTGTTATGTTAGAAAATTCAGTTTAAACTCTTGTGTTTTAAGAAGACCTAGTTGTCAATCTTCTTACTATGTGAATTTTTTCTGAGGATTCAAGGGGGATGATACTTTTACTATTACCAGTTCACCAACTCAGAAGCCTAAGAGTACAGTGTCAAGAGAATGCACAAAACCTACAGAGCAAGTTTTCATTTAAGATTCTTTCCAGTAAATAACATTTTGGATAGACACAAGTTGCTAACATTCTCCCTTTTATGGATAATTACCTACTTTTTTGACAATGTTATGATTGTTATCCACAGATAACTAATGGATTGTATGTATTATAATGTGAATTCAATGCTAGGAAATATTGCCAATATTGCATATGGTTAGGACTTGTCACTACAAATTAAGTTTTTCTAAAGGTTCTCATCAATATACCAATGATACTGTCACTGTCACTGTCATCCCGTTTCTCATCTATTTGCTCGAGTGGGCACCAGTAACGTCTCCATTGTGAGACTTGTTCTTACTGTTTTTGACATATCTGATATGTCACGGGTAGCTTACCAGGCTCTGCCGTGCGGGCAAGATACTCTCCGTAGCTTGCCAGGCTGTCCAAGAGGAGCGGAGGAATCGAACCCCGGTCAGCCGCATACAAGGAAAATGCCCTACTACTGTGCTGTCACTCCAGCCCAACAATGATACTACTTCTGACAGAAGTAGTTACCATAATTGTGATAATTTGTTATTTTTAAAGTAAATTCATTACAGATATTTCCACCTATTTGGAAAGCCCTGCTTATTCTTTATTATCTCATTTAAAGTGAAAATTATGAAAAAAATGACTAGAACTTTTCAGGTAAAAAGCAAGAATTTAAGTGCCTAAAATGTTTTTGAGCAGCAGGAAGGAGTTAACTGAAAGAAACAAGGAGTACAAAATGAACAGCAAAAATCTGTCTTGACCTCAAGAGTATAAAAGCAAATTGACTGTTTTCTTCTGCCCTTGAATTCTTGTGGAAAAAAATGCCTCTTGTGACTCATTCAGAAGCATAAAAGAATGAGAATTCTGGGAAACATAGTTCAGTCAAGCCAGCTGACAAATTGTAAAGCCAACACAAATGCATTAATATTTGTGCAATAAAGCATATTAATATCTTCAAGGGACAAACGTGAAAACTACAAATAGCTTCAGATTATGTGCACATCAGGTTTTGCCATGAAGGTGTTAGCCTTAATATGACAGAAACACATTGAGCCTTTAGAAATTTTGGATTTTGTAATTGTTAAGAGGTTCAGAACTTGATTATCTTCCTTCAATTTCTATAAATAGTACATTTTATACCAGTTTTGGCTAAAAGAGAATGTGAAGAAAAATTCACAATCAAGAAAACTGTTTCTCAGCAACAAAATGCAATAAAATATGTTTCTCTCCTTGACTCTACATAATGAACACATGGGACCAAATATGTATAGGATGAAAATAATTTGTGGACCATCATATTCTAGCTAAACTGCATTTAAAAAATTGACAATGAGGATAAAATAAAATACTTAAGATTCCCACATTTATGCATGCTGAATACAATTTTCAAAAATTGTGTATCAGATTCATATACAAGTTCAAATCATAAGAATGTCTCCCAAATCTCTCAGTATATAGCAAGTATCATGCACCAAGTTACCAAACAGTCACTCTAAAATAAGGCACCATGTTTCTGCCAGATGAACCTTCTAATAGGCTATTTTAAATCAATGATTAAACATTGTTGTCTTATTTTTTTAATGCTAGATAATAGAAACGCAATTTTTTAAATAATATTCTGGTTATACAGAATATAAGATTATCAAAAGATTTTAGAACTTGTGATACTTTATGATGCAGTATTTAATTTATTTAATTTAATTCAAACTTAATCCATTAAAATCTTTCAATAACAATTATACAATTTTCAAATACTATTCCCATTTTAGCCCATTTTAGTTTTGTTATTTCTAGGACTGTCTCAGGAAACTGTGAGAGTCCTCTGATAAAAAAATCACATCAGAATTTCCAGAATTTTATGAAATTTCCTTAGAACTTCAGAGCGATAGTTTTGCCAATTTTTCACAATATGCTTTAGAACATGCCTGGTACTTAGATGGAACTCAAAAAACATTTGTGTAATGAATAGAATGTGTCTATTATTATTTAAATAATGCATGTTAGATTGCAAGTGAAGACAATAAATTTAATTTGGCCAAGGTAGAATAACATTTAAATTACTAAGTGCTGAGGAAAATAAACAAATTTGGGAACTAGAGAATATTTTGCAAACACTGAATGATGTAAAGAATAATTATCCTCATTGATATTGAAATCTATTCTAACAAAGTTGCTGGGCCAGAGCAATAATATAGTGAAAAGAGTGCTTGCTTGCATGCAGTAGACCTTAGTTCAATTCCGGCACTCCATATGCTCTCCTGAGCCCTCCAGAAATCATCCCTGAGAGCAAGAAAAAAAGAACACTGCTGAAGGTGGTCCAAATGCCCAGCCCCACTTTCAACAAAAGTCAGTTGATACTGCATGTTTTTCCCTAACTTAAAAAAAAAAATCTAGACTTGAGTCACATGAGACAATAAAACATCAAAAATACTGAATTTCCTAATGGACACAATTGCAGAAGACAAAACTAAAATAGGCTGAAATAGAAAAAGCATTGTGGATTAATTTGGAACTCACATAAAAAAAAGTAGTTCAGAATTTTATAAATTCTCTTGTTTCCTGAGACTTAATGCAAAAGTAAGTTCAGTGGAATTTTTTTCTTTTTAAATGTTTGATAATAGAAATATATAATATAATGTGACAGATAATTGAGATTATGTGTCAAATATACATTGTCAAACAAAATTCACAGATGCTCAGCTCTTATATTAATAAAAAGGGGAGTCAGTTCTGTTGCTCAGTTGTGGGGTATATATTCTTCATCAATCCACTTTCCCATCAAAAAGATCCAAATAGCTTTATAATCACACTGTCGCACTGTTGTCCTGTTGTTTATCGGTTTGCTAGAGCGGGCACCAGTAACGTCTCCATTTTGAGACTTGTTGTTACTATTTTTTGGCATACCGAATACATCATGGGTAGCTTGCCAGGCTCTGCCGTATGGGCGGGATACTCTTGGTAGCTTGCCGGACTCTCCAAGAGGGACAGAGGAATTGAACCTGGGCTGGCCAGGTTCAAGACAAACGCCTTACCCACTGTGCTATCGCTCTGGTCCAGCTTTATAATATAGGAGGTAATGTATATTCATGTTTAAACTTAAACATGAGTGTTTAGAGTTTTAAAAAATAATGCATTCATTCTAAGAATGTCAGTCTAATGGACGTGTTGAAATTTTTTACTGGTATTTGTTTATCTTTAGTCTATTTTGTGCACTTAAGAGAGTGAATTGAGAAAGAGAATGACCCTAAAAAAATTGGATTAACCATCACTTCTCCTTGAATGGTATAACTAAGTACTTTGATTTAAAGTCAACTTTCTCTTTGATTACAGAATAAATGAAGCAATTAAGTGAAGTGTATAAACTAATAAAGAAAACACTTAAGCCCAGTACATTAGAAGTTTAAGCAATTTGGATAATAAAATGTTCTAATGATTATTTCCCTATAGAAAACTTGAAATAATACTTGGTCAGAAATAGGAAAGTATATTATGCTTCAGCAGTATAATTTACAAAGAGCGTTTAAATGTTAAAACTTCTTTAAGCATGTAATTTGAGGTCAAGTTCATCCTATTTAGGATTAGATAATTGAATTTATTTTTCAGAACTTTTGGATCAACTAAATAACCTCTAACTTATAATTCAGAAATAGTATAATTTGCGGAATAAAACTAGGTGTTACTAACTTCAAATAAATTTTACTTTTATATATATATTATATTACCAGAACTGAAATTTACATTGAGAGTTAATCACATCTTATAAGTGCTAGTTGATAAGCTCAAATTTGTTCAAAATATTTGTTGTGGGTTGTTATATATTTGATCCTGAAAACTACCAACATGTCAATATCTTAACAAGTTTAATGCTACTGTTTCTGATGCTGAAATATGAGGTTTTGTTTTATATTACACAATTTTTATTAAAGGTTAGTAATGTTGAAATGAGTCTTTAAATACCAGCACTTATGGCTCACCTCCACTACTTCACAAATATTCTCTGCAAAAAATGCCAATCTGCAAATAATTTTAGGTACCCAGTGCCCAGACTGAGAACTGTTTTTCTTTTTTCGGAGTTTGGGTGGGTAGCCTCTCACCAACCCCCCTCCCATCTCACCCTCATACTCCTGGAAGTCTTAGAAGTCATGCCCACCTCCCATAACCTCCACCATATGGACTTATTGGCCAAGACCATTGATACTAAAGAGACAGGACCACACCACACCTCCTAAAGCAACAAAAAGCTTAACACATTCTCTAGACAAAGTCTTAACAACCCTGCAATCAGATATAACAATTTTTACACAGATCTATTGATTTTCATATTGCAGCTTTCTTATCCAATCAATTTTAATTCTAGAATTGTATCAAGAGTCATGACATCCCTCCACCCCACCATAAAATAGCAAAAAAATTAACATATTTGAATACCATCATGTATAAAATACACTGCTATTAAACAAAATGAATTTGAACATTTGTACCTATAAAAATGATATATGAGGGTAATTTATTACAAATAATCCCCTGAGTTTCCAAACACACTACTTATATTTTTAAGTAAAATCATTTTGCTGAATGTCATTATGAGAAATATTTTCTAACAAATACTTTGCTTGTTCATTATATTCACTTGATTATGTTTTTCTGCCATTTAAATTAATAAAGTTTTAAATTTTTATTTTATTGACTGAAGTACTCTTCATATGTTTTTTTTAATTTTTAAAATTTTATTGAATCACTGTGAGATAGTTACAAGCTTTCATGTTTGGGTTACAATCTCACAATGATCAAACACCCATCCCTCCATTAGTTCACATTCCCCACCACCAATATCCCGGGTATAACCCCCCTTTCCCACCCTCCCCCTGCCTCTAAGGCAGACAATATTCCCCATACTCTCTCTCTACTTATGGGCATTATAGCTTGCAACACAGACACTGAGAGGTCATCATGTTTGGTCCATTATCTACTTTTGGCATGCATCTCCCATCCCAACTGGTTCCTCCAGCCATAATTTCCTTAGTAATGTCTTCTCTATTCCATCTGCCTTCTCCGCTCCACTCATGAAGCAGTCTTTCAGCTATGGGGCAATCCGCCTGGCCCTTGTATCTACCGTCCTTGGGTGTCAGCCTCATGTGATGCTACCCTACATTCCACAAATGAGGGCAGTTCCTCTATGTCTGTTTCTCTCTTTCTGACTCATTTCACTTAGCATGATACTCTCCATGTTTATCGATTTCTAAGCAAACTTCATGACTTAATCTCTCTTAACAGCTGCATAGTATTCCATTGTGTAGATGCATCAAAGTTTCTTTAACCAGTCTTCTGTTTTAGGGCACTTGGGTTGTTTCCAGATTTTGGCTATTGTGAACAGTGCTGCAATGAATATATAGGTATAGATGTCATTTCTACTGTGCTCTTTTGCATCCTTGGGATATATTCCCAGAAGTGCGGGGTCATATGGAAGCTCAATTTCTAATTTTTGAATGACTGTCCATATTGTTTTCCATAAAGGCTGGATCAGTCGGCATTACCACCAACAGTGAAGGAGCATCCCTTTTTCCCCACATCCAAGCCAGCACTGGTTGCTTTTGTTCTTTTGAATGTGTGCCAGTCTCTGTGGTGTGAGATGATATCTCATTGGTGTTTTGATTTGCATCTCCCTGATGACTAGTATTGTGGAGCATTTTTTCATGTGTCTTTTGGCCATTTGTATTTCTTTTTTGAGGAAACTTCTGTTCATTTCTTCTCTCCATTTTTTGATGGGGTTGGAGGTTTTTTTCTTATACAATTCTACAAGTATCTTGTATATCCTAGATATTAATCCCTTATTAGATGGGTATTAGGTAAAGATTCTTTCCCATTCTGTGGGCTTTTTCTGTAATTTGGTCACTGTTTCTTTTGAAGTGCAGAAGCCTCTTAGTTTGATGTAGTCCATTTGTTTATGTTTGCTTCCACTTGTATAGTCAGTGCTGTTTTGTCCTTAAAGATGCTTTTAGCTTCAATGTCATGGAGAGTTCGGCCTACATTTTCTTCTATGAATCTTATTGAATCATGTCTGATATTGAGGTCTTTAATCCACTTTGATCTGACTTTGTGCCTGGCATTAGACAGAGGTCAGAGTTCATTTTTTTGCAGGTAGCTATCCAGTTTTCCCAGCACCACTTGTTGAAGAGGCTTTCCTTGTTCCACTTTGCATTTCTTGCTCCTTTGTCAAAGATTAAGTGGCCATATATTTGGGGGTCTGTGACAGGATATTAAACTCTGTTCCATTGGTCTGTAGGTCTGTTTTTATCCCAATACCATGCCATTTTAATTACTACTGCTTTGTAGTAGAGTTTGAAGTTGGGGAAGGTGACGCCACCCATCTTCTTTTTTCCAAGGATTGCTTTAGCTATTCATGGGGGTTTATTGCTCCATATGATTTTATTGTTGTAAACAAATGGTATTTCTAAGAAAGACTAAGTTGTATTGCTGGTGGTAAATTGAAGTATTTATATTAATTGATCAAATTATTTCTCTCCGTGAATTTCTTTAAAGTCTCTGAGTGTAGAATGTTTAGTATCTGTTAGCATAACTCTAATATTCAACACCTTGCATTAACATTATATTACTTTTCCAGGAAATTCTTACCCAAGAAGATGAAATTACAAATAAATTTGTTCTGGGAACTTCACTAAAATCTAGATTCCTCTAAAATAGAATACTCCACTAATTATATTCAAATATACATCATAGATTACTCAAGGGAGATCATCAGAGTTCCCCTCAACAACTCAATTTTACTGGTAAATTCTTCTCTTCAAATTTGACCCAATTTTAAATAGACCCTCCAATCTCGGTTAACGCAAAAATGGATCCCATAGATCTTTCAAGTATCCTGTACTAGATATTTCTGTTATAAGAAACTACTGACTACCAGTGTTATTTACTCCCTTAGTGCAGCAGGCAATAATCATGTCAGAATCATTGGGCTGATGGGTGAGAAATGGCAGGAGAAATCTACTTGGAGAAATGGTGGGAGTCATCACACTACTTTAAAAGAGTGTTTAAGATTATTGCAATTTATTTAGTATGAGATTTATATAAAATAAAAGAGCATTGGCATTTTGTTTTGCTTTACTTAGCAACTTACCATATGTTAACCATATATTAGAAGACAATTAAGGGTGAAAAAGGACTGCCTTTCTCACATTATACAATTACTTAGTGTGAAAACATTCTGCGGGTGTTTACGAACTCAGCGCATGGTGAAACATAAGCTATCTTCACAAGACATAAGGAATTTTGCTTCTTCTTTAGAGAGCTAATTAGGATGTCTTCTAAAGAAAAACTGCCTAAAACAGATTATTCTCATGTGAATTTTAATTACATGAAATCTTCAGATTATAAATTAGACAAAAATCTTTTTAACACTTGATACATGTATAGTTCTATAGTTTCAAGTTGGGTTAAGAGCAGATCGATGTTTATATTAGAATCTAGCCTTGAGTTAGTTGCACATTCAGCTCCAGAAGCCTCTTTTAATGCCTGGAGATTTAAAACGTAACTCATAAATGTGTGACAGATATTTTTTAACAGCAAAGTACAGCACCAAAGACACATTATGATTCAAGTAAAGAAAAGCACAGGGGGATTTGTTACAAATCATAGCTGATCCTTTTGTCTGTTATTGAAAAATATTCACCGCAATATCCCACAAATTATTAGTTTACAGCTCAATGAAATACTATAAAGGCTAGTGTGCAGTTAATACCCAGAAGAAATAGAATGTTAGTCATATCTGGGAAGTTCTCTGGATGTCTTCCTTTCCATCATTATCTCCCCTCAAAGATGATGGTTTCATGAAAGCATTTGGTAATTTCAGGGGACTTCATTTATGTCACTAATCCAGGAACCAAACTTCCTAAAAAACCACTTCAAAGGTGGAGTGCTGGTAGTGTAGACATTAAAGAAGGTGTGGAGTGTTTTCATTTCTCACCCACATCAACATACTTGACTCACAAATCTAAACACGTTAATAAAACTTTTCTCTTGTTCAAATGCTTCAAATTACCAAAGCTAATGTAATCTAGACAGGACACTCCATCTGACTTCTACAGAGAATTCTTGAACATACCACTTTTAAGGTACTCTACACCTTTGGACTGAATCTCCAAATACTTTTTCTCAGGAAGTAACTGGATGGTTCCTTTGCCCTGATTCTCTGATTGAAGTTGCCACAGGTAAAGAGAGCAAATGATAGGGACCAAGGGAAGAAGGAAGGGCAAAGTAAGGACTCTTAAGAACAGGACTACTCATATTTAAAAAAAATCTCAAGGGAGGACCTGGCATGTGCTTGATAATCTGCCTGATGCCAGAACATAATTGTTTAATCTGCCCTACCCCCTGGTTTACCAGAGACACCCTTCTTCAACTCAATGAAAAATGCTCATCCACCTCCTCATTTGTTAGAAAAATTAAAGGAGTGACATTTTCTGTCCCTTTTCTGGAATCTTGCTTAAGGAAATTTCTTCCATAAATGGGGATCTTCCTAGCCTTTTATTCTCTCTTCTTGAGTAAACTGTTTTCAAGAAAGAAAATAGAGAAGAGGAAAGGAGAGAAGGAAAGGGGAGGGGAGAGGAGGGGAGAGCAGGGGAGGGAAGGGGAGGGAAGGGGAAGGGAGGGGAGAGGAGAGGAGCGGAGGGGAGGGGAGGGGAGAGGAGGGGAGGGGAGGGGAGGGGAGGGGAGAGGAGAGAGTATCTTTAAAAGTATCTAGGCAAGCTTCTAGGAAATAGTACCAGAAGTAGCTGGTAGTTGGTAATTACTCTGACAACAAAAGAGATGTTCTGTATCTACCATTCACTAAATGTTTTATTATATTGGCATAAATAGTTCTCATATAATTTTGATGATAGACATATTATCCATATTATCTAACCAATGCACATGCTCAAGAAATCGTTGTATGTCATTGCCTTAGAAATAAGCTGGGATGTATGGCAAATATTTTTCCACTTGCAAATGCTTTCACCCAAGCAGTGCAAAGCTAGGGAACGCTGCCAGAAACAACTTGGATACCTTACATAGTTTTTTTTTCCTACTGTTAATTTTGGTCATTGCATGTTTTTAAAGATTATAATGTTGACTTTTTTTTTTTTGCATCCCCTTCCCCTACATTCAGTTAAGCACGCCTATTTGGGTGGGAGTGTGAGAGGAATCATGACTTCATTTAAGAAACTAGGTCTTAGACCTCCCCCTCTCTTCCTGGTACACACACATCATGAGAAATTCGGAAGCCCTCCTATCTGCATTTCTGCCTTAGGTAGCAGCAACACTAGCAACCCAAAGTTTTGACATATGCATAATACTAATACTGAAGCTTCTGACATTCAGTGTATATGACAAAGCAGTTTAAAAGGGGGGTGTGTGACTCATATTTTCCTACATCAAAGATAGGATCCAACTACTATGCTTTTTTGTGTGTGTGCAACCACTATATTTTGATCAAAGTCTCTTTTAAGTCCCACAAATAGAATATGAGAAAAAACTTGGATGAATAACCCTTCAGAAAGAAACTCTGAATTGTTAGGACAGTATCTAAATATAATTTTCACCTTCATCATTACCTTTATGTGTTTTGAAAACTATATGTGTCAGAGATATCCTAATTTCCAAGTTTGTTTATAAGAACAGGAAGGGAAAGCCAGGGAAAAACATTGTTATTCTAGTAGATTGTAAGGCCAGAGAGAAAAAATATATATGTTATATGAGTTATGTTCTATTAATTTCTCTCTAAAATCTAGTCATCATAATTATACAATGCTGATGAGAGTGAGAGATTTCACTATCACTTGGAAATGGAGAGGACACTTAAATATAAGGATGCAAAGAAAAGTCAGCTTAAGTGGAAAGTTTAATGAGATAATGGTATTTGAGTTTGACTTTATTAATGATATTAAGAAACTGAAAGTTTTTTAGTATACGATTAAATATCTCTTAAGGATGATATGCATGTCATATAAATTTAACTTCAATTTAGTCTTATTTTTTTCTGTGAATTTTTGATTTAATGGAGTTGACCTCTTGAGACTTCTGTTAATGAGAAAATATTGTCAACAACCTGTTTTTGAGAAGCATCATGAAAATATCAGAAAAATATAAATTATAAGATTAATATCCCTAGAATTTATGCTAATGAATAACTATATTTTGTCCTAGAGTTCATTTTGAGATATATTAAGTTAGAACTATAATTATTCTTATCTAATTTAAACATATGGACACTTTTCCACATATGAACAGCTTTCCTAATATGAAGCATCAAAGTATATTTATTTTATTTGTACCACTTGCTGAAATATTCCAAACTATTATTATTTTTGACTTTGGGATTTTACTTTTATTTTACCTCATTTTATCTTTTAAGTAAAACATATGGCTTATATCTAAATTTCTATATCTGACATTTTCTGCTCATCAATTTCACATAAGTTAACATTGCTGTCAAATTATTTCCTCTGGACCCATTAAGCAATACTTGGTATAATTATTATTAATATTTTCAACCTTGATTCATAGCTTTCATAAGTGTTTCGCTATTAGATCAGACTGCAAAAGAGGGACACAGAAGAACATGACCTCAATAACATTCATAAGTGTCTATATTACTACTAAGAACACATAGTTTACAAGTGTTGTTATAGCTTTTACTGAATATTATTTCTCCATTGAAGAGAATTTTACAAAATTTGGATATTATTTATCTTTTATTTTCCCTAACTGCTACATTTTATCACTTTTTAGCATAGCAAAGTATTGTGAAACATTAGGTTTTTAAGAAAAGATCTTCATCTTATTATTGTACAGATTATGCTAGCCTATTACTATGTCAAATTTCCTTTAAATATATATGAGTTTGGAATCTAAACAAACCCAGTTCTAAGCAGCTTATGTATTTTTTATCCATGAATATTTACCATAAATCTAAATGGTACATTTTTTCAAATTTTTTCCATACTGCAGATAAAAATTCTGAGATTGAGGGAAATTATATATAAACTGTCCAAAATCACAGGCCAGTGAATTTGGATAAATGATTAAAAAACAAGTCAGTTAGACTTTTTAGAATATATTTTATCCTTGATCATCACGTTACAAAAAGTAATTTTATGAACTGCATATATATGATATATATTAATTTCTTGCCAGTTGTATGGTATATGAATACCTTATCACTTATCTCTTTCTGTATAATATCTTTTAAGTTTTATGTTCAGTAACTGTCCTCAACCTTTGTACTCTGATTTTAAGACACTTAAAATAGAGATCCTCCACAACCAGGTGAGGTCTCAGCAGCCTCTACACCAACCTGTGCCAGATTATGTGGCTGCAGAACATATCTACTCAACAAATTACGTGTTGCTCGTGGTTATTCTTCCTATCACTCTGTGAGAATGGATGGAGGAGAAGACAGAGACCTGTCTCTAACTTAATTTCTCAGCATCTTCCATATGGTTTAACTAGAAAGATTTACCTCCTAGGACAGCAAGAACACTAGAAACCAATGGGAAAAATGCACAAAAGCCCTTTAAGATCAATAGGTGAAAATAATATCACTAGAAACTTAAACAACACTAGTAAATCCTCAGATAGTATCTCTCATGACACTATGCTTAGGAGGTTCTATGAGTTCAAAGAAACAATAATACGGGTAGTCAGCAAAGCACAAAAAAGTATGAGAGTAAAAATGAAAAAGTACTACAGTCAGAAATGATAGATAAGAACTTGGTAAGTGATATTTTAAAAAATCAACAAAAGCTCTGAGTGGCAGAATAACAGAGGCTGAGTAAAAGACTGAGGAGCTCCAAGATGAGAAGAAGGAAGCTGCTAAGAAATAACAGAAGTTGGAAAACAGTGTAAACAGAAATGAACATGCTACAAGAGAACTATGAGATGGGTACAAGAGGAACAATAGAAGAATTATTGGAGTCTCTGAAGAACAGGAAGGCAAATGTGATGAAGAAATAATAATTTAAAAATAATCAATAAGAATTTTTCAGAATTGGAGCTGGAGTGATAGCATGGTGGGTAGGGCATTTGCCTTGCACACGGCAGACCCGGGTTCAATCCCCAGCATCCCATATGGTCCTCTGAGTACCACCAGGATTAATTCCTAAGTGCAGAGCCAGGAGTAACCCCTGAGCATCGCTGGGTGTGACCCAAAAAGCAAAAAAAATAAATAAATAAATAAAAGAACTTTTCAGAATTGAGTATTATAAATATTGAGATCCAAAGAGGTCCAAAGGGTCCCAGTGCAAATAGATTTAATTAGGAAAATTTCAAGACAGATTATACTCAAAACAACAAAATCCAAAGATAGAGACAGAATATTTGAAGCAGTAGATTTAAAAAAAGAAAAAAAGAGCTTACATATAGAAAAAGTTCATAAAATTTACAGCAGATCTGTCAAATGAGACTTTACAAGTCAGAAGAAACTGGAAGGATATACCACCAAAAACTCAACCAAAAGAAACACCTCACCAAGTATACTCAGTGTGTGTTCACAGAAATGTGGGCACTCACCTCGTGTATTTGGTGGCGGTATACTGCCTCCCTATCCCAGCTGCCACTGCCAACAGACACAAGAAGGAGGGAACAGGGCTACCAGACTGGTTGGTGATCAGTTGCCTTTTATTCTGATCTTGGATCCGCTGTTTATTTAATTCTCCCCACATACCTATTCTAGTCTCACTGCACACCCCACTCCAGTTTCCCCCTGCCCCTCATTTCTGTCTCCTACTGCCTCTCATGTTAGTCTCCCCATGCCCAATCTCAAAGCCTTAGTTATGGAGCCAATCATGAAGGATTGGGGGGTAGTAGTTACACATAGGTGTGGTTGTACAATCAACAAATGCAAAGTTCTTCCTTCTCGGAAAGGGAAGCATTCTAGGACAAATTCTTATAAAGCATGATGATCCAATTAAGGGAGACATACCATCTAGGGTTGTAGTTCTCATTCCCTTAGTTTGTATCCATTTTAACAGTCATCTTAATTCTACTTCTTAATATATTAATTATTTTATATGGTCACAGTACGAGATATATTAAGCTTAAAGGGTGGCTCTTCTGGGGACATCTTGCTATAGATCCTAGACTACAGTCCTAAGGTCAGATTAGTCCTTCCTAATCTCCCTATCAGAGTCTTTATCCAGTAATTAATCACTAGAAATTTACTTTTGTTGATTTATTCTCTGACAATTTTGTTAACCATTTTTCTAAATTTTGTTGATGCAAGCAATATAAAATACATTTGTTGTATGCCTTCCAAGGGAGCAGGTTGGGGGTGACAGGAAACCTGGAGAAAATGGTGGAGAGAAGGGATATTGGTGGTGGGATTGATGTTAGAACATTGTGTGTCTAAATAAATCTATTATGAACAACTTTATAAGTCACAGTATCTTAAACAAAGCAAGATAATTTGATATACAAAATTAAAATGAATTCCCAGTTAGCTGTGAGAGAATTCTAATAGATAATTTTCTAATTATCTTTTAGAATTTGTTAAAGAATACATGTAATTTTTTGCAATTTTTTGTGACTCTGATTTATAATAATAAAACATTATGTTTTGGGGGACACAGTAATTATTGTTAAGGGATGACGTTCACCAACACACTTCTGTAATGTCTCTCTAGCCCTAGATACTAATAGTATTTTAAATGATTCCAAAACAGGGCCATTAAGCTTCACAGGATAAAAGAAATAACTAATATACAATTACTTTTTAAATTTAAATTAATTTCCAAATAATAAGTTGTTTTCTCCTTCCATACATAGCCAATAAGTATTTGGGAAAATGTTCATTCTAAACTATTACTAAGAAAACGAAAAGCAAAAACACTATGAGATTTCTCTTATATCTGTGAGAATAGACTATAGCAAACATATAAAAAAAACACATGTTAGGCTGGGTGTGGAGAAAGGGGAACCTCATACACTGTTGGTAGGAAAGTAAATAGGCACATCTGCTATGGAAAACAATATTGAGGTATCTCAGAATTAAAAACAAAAAACAAACAAACAAAAACCCAGCACTATCCTAAAAGCCTGCAATTCCTTCTTTCCTCCCTCCCTCCCACCCTCCCTCCCTCCCTTCTCTCTTCCTTCCTTCCTTCCTTCCTTCCTTCCTTCCTTCCTTCCTTCCTTCCTTCCTTCCTTCCTTCCTTCCTTCCTTCCTTCCTTCCTTCCTTCCTTCCTTCCTTCCTTCCTTCCTTCCTTTCTCCCTCCCCCTTCCCTCCTTTCTTCTTTCCTTTCCTTCCCTTCCTTTCTTCTCTCCTCCCCACTTTCCTTTTGCTCTCTCACTTTTTATCTCTCACTTTCTCTCTCTCTCACTCTCTGAACTCTCAACTCTCCCCCCTTACTCTCCATCTCTTTCTCTCTTTCCTTCTTTCTATCCTTCCCACATCTAGCTGCTCTTAAGTCTTTTTCTTGACTGTGTTTAGGGATCACTCCTGGTGGGGCTTAGGAGCCATTTGTGGTGCTGAGGATCAAACCTGGGCCAGTTGTTTCTAGTGTCCTACACATTCAACTTTCTCTCTGGACCATCCACTTCTCTCTCTTTTAAATAATACATGTAAACACAAATATAAAAGAATAATTCTCTCTCTTCATTTCATTACTAAACAGATAATCTAAAGTGAGGGGGAAAGCTGAGTGCTCAAAGTTGGGCATATTAATAAAAAGAATGAGGCCCCTATACATGATTAAATACTTTTGAGCTATTAATATGACAATAAATACTTTGCTGTTTGTGAATGGAAATTAAGGGAATTATCACAATCATGATCACGATCACCATCACGAAATCCCATTAATTATCGATTTCTTGAGCGGGCTCAGTAACCTCTTCATTCATCCTTTCCCTAGGATCTTAGAAGTCTCTCTGGACTCGGCCCTCCAAAGGATGTCACACTGGAAACTCTTTCAGGGTCAGGGGAATTAGATCCAGATTGTTACTGGATTTTGCATATGAATACACCATGGGAAGCCTGCAAGGCTGTCCCATGTGGGCAGGAAACTCTTAGAAGCTTGCCAGTTTCTCCTAGAGGGAGAAGTAGGTTACAAGATATTGAGAGGCCACTTTGTGGCCGCACACTTCTGGGAGCTTGCTTTTAAGTCTCTGGATGTTGGCCGTTGATGGGATTACACACACCTGGATTCCTCTGCCTGTACCTTCATGCATGAGGCCTGTTCAAACATGTGGAGAGGGGCCTCGAGCATGGCTATGGCTAGCATGGTAGTCTTTGGCCGCCAGGAGCTCTGCTCGGGGCAGGAAGGGAAGCTGGAGCCCATCGCCTCCAAGGGGCCCCAGGGAAGACAGCCAGGCATGCGGGCAAGAGACTCTCTGCATCGCTCTTTTCTGGGAGCTTGCTTTTAAGTCTCTGGCCGTTGGCCGTTGAAGGGATTACACACACCTGGGTTCCTCTGCCTGTACCTTCATGGGTGAGGCCTGTTCAAACGTGTGGAGAGGGGCCTCGAGCATGGCTGTGGCTAGCATGGTGGTCTTCGGCCGCCAGGAGCTCTGCTCGGGGCAGGGAGAAAAGCTAGTGGAGCCAATCGCCTCTGAGGAGCCCTGGGGAAGACAGCCAGGCATGCGGGCAAGAGACTCTCTGCCTGAGGGAATTATATCAGCTGAAAAAAGTCAGAGACATTACTCATGTTTTTAGTCATTTGTGAAAAATAAAAAACCACAGAAAATGAACACACAAAAGTAAAACCAAAGCAAACTCTTAAACTGCAAGACCAGATTGCTATGGGGTTTGGGGTGGTGGTAAAGGACTGGTTAGTTGGAGTAAAAGTAAAGAATATGGACTGGGTAGTTTGTAACAGCAAATGAACTTTTGGTGATTGTGTTGAGTGGCATATTTCATTTGTAGAGTTGTAAACTTATACAATGTTGAACAATTGTGTCCTCAATCACAAATGAATACATAAACGCATAATATAATCTTTAATTTTCATTAAAATTTAAAGAAGCACAGTATTTCCATTTCACTCAAATTATTCTATCTTTATACTATCAATCTAAATTGAACTAACTAGGAAAATAGCACTTTAATTTCACCCACCAAACATTATGTTTGCTGATTTCATACTGTTTATTAATGAAGTTTGGTTCTGTCTTTTAATTTTTGTCTTACATAACTATCAAAAGATGTATTCAAATACCTTGTTATCTAGCTATCCATTTTTATAGTGATATCATTTTTATAGTGATATATTAGTTATAGAAAGATGGTCATTGTTTACTGAAACATAACCTGTGAGGAAATACATTTTCATCACTTTATTCTAATGCCAAAAATAACCTATATAAAGTCAATAAAAATTTATTCTTAATAAATAAATTCAAAAGTAAACAAACAGCAAGAGAAGTATAATCGATATACGTTTAAAGCTTTCAAAATTCAGTTATATATATTTTCCACAAAAAGGCATAAAAATAGTTTGATAATTTCATATCAAATAATCTAACTAAATACTTCTACAAAAACACAATATGATTCAATAAATAAATTGATGAGTTTATATACATAATAAATAGTATGAACTAGTATTTGTTTTATAATTCCTAAAATGCTTATGATTTCTTGTGTAATTGGTGCATTTTATTTTATTTTGAAATTTGAGTCCTTCGTTGTTGACACAAGAAAAAGAGAAGGAAAACTAGAATCAAGAAAGAGTTATGTGCTATTTAATCAAATGTAACCTGAACCCAAATTTAGAAATGTTAATTTTACTATTATTAGTTATTTAACCTGAAATATATTTTAGTTCTTTTCTGGGTAACAACAGTATTACAATACTACAATGCCATCCAATAGTGACTTGCATTTTACTCATGCTCTTTCAGTATAGATTATACTACCAATACAAATTTATAAGACATTTTTATTAGACTGAAATCTAATGATTTACTGATTTTATACAACTAAATGTAATTGGAATTCACAGTTTGGCTTAATTTAGTTAAAATATATTTAATAGGATATGAAAAACAAAATAGGTTAACCATGATATTTTCATGACAATCTTAAGATAGCAGCTAGCAAATCAAAGTTTAGCCCTTTATTTTAGGCTATCAATCAGTGATAAAATGGTCTTTGGAATGAATTGGAGACTCAAGGGTCTTTCTTTACCACATTACCAATATAATAAGACATACTGTTTTTTCTTAATTAAATGAAATTGCTTTGAGGCATTCTCAGTCATAATCTCAGCTAAATTCATAATTTCAGTACTTAATTGCTTTAATATACTTTGTCAAGTGAATTAATTCAGCAGGAAACACATCTCTAGGGAGTTCATTGTGAATGATTTGCTGAATAATCTCTGACCTAATGTGACTAAATTATCAGAGATATTTTTGGTCAGACAATTTACATTTGTTTTTTAATTATATTAAATATCAAAAATAATCCATATATATGATACATGAATTACTTGTAAGAGCTAAAAGAAAGAATAAAGAAAATGAAACTTTCAGTTAATATTCCCTTGGGAATATAGCGGTTTCCATTTAATTATCTCTCTTTTTTTAATATTCATAGAGTAGAATCATGATATTAGACACTCTTTATTGCAATGTTTCCAGTGAGCTTTATATTTATTTCAGCTTCTAGAACCATGCAAAATTGGTTTTGAAAGAGAGCTTAAAGGTCATGTATTCCAAACAGATAAGGAAACAATTCTGTGTGATTAACTGAACACTGCATGAATATTGAAAGTTAGACATCATATCTGAATATATACAAATGAGCAAGAGGGAATATTCATAGAAAAGGAATAGGCTATGAATTACTGAAAGAAGTATCAGAAACAAATTTTAATTTTTTTTTAGAGAAAAGAACTGATAAAGAAATTTAGGCTTAAATGTGAAGTGGAAATTAAGGCTTTAATGTGGGTTTTAAGATCAGTCTGACACAGCTGAGTGATAAAAACTATGTTTTATGAATTCTCTCAGTATAGTTGACAGAAAATTTCAATACATATATATGCAGTACAAAAGGATGGAAGACATTAAAGACTTCTTTGAATTTTTGCTTATGTAACACATATGTTTAGTTGCCGATTCTAACCAGTTTATTCCCAATATTATTCAAAAGTTATTAAGACTATTGCATTTTAAATACAAAAATAACAAACATCCTATCTTTCCTCCAAAGAACAAGCTGGACCATCCATAGACCTTGCTTTATAGCCAATATTTTAAAATATTATACACAACTATCTCTAGTTCCTTATTTTCTATTTTCCAAATTTATGTAACCTGACTTCCATCCCATTTTTTATTTCATCCTCTTTATAAAGTCATCAATCAATAGCTCAAACTTATTAGCTATTATCAAACAAATGTATTTAAGCTTGTCCACTAAACTTGCTATTCTATTATTGAAGGCTGACAGCTGATAAGAAATTTTAAATGATGTACAGTATATGTGCTAATCACAGCTTTGTATTATTGGTACAAAACTGAAGAATCTTCTTTACTGAAGAATTTTGAAAACCAAATCATTCCTGTATTTCACTCTACATGCAAATCATTTAGAAATATAGACTCCACATGCTAAAATCACTGACTTGAGGACTCCCAATTTAAGGTAAATCATCATTTCTTCACATGAAGCCTAGGATCTCAAGCATATAAGAAATGGGATTTACCATTGAACTATATCCTGGAACCTAAGTAATAGACATCTTGCTAGAAAAGCAATACCATGCAATGTGCAGATAAAAACAATACAAAAATCTTAAGTGTAAATCATGTACTTGTATTAGATATGTGAAGTAGCAGCAATAAATATACATAAAAACATTAGATTTGTTATCCCCAATTTAGATTAAATGGTGATCTCTATTATGTTTTACACTGGGGTCAACTCTGAAACCAATTTTGATCAGTTTATCATTCACAGTTAAAGAATCCAAAAGGATGATTTTCAAGTCAGAAAACAATCGTATTCTTATAGCTGCTCTCTTTTCCACTTTGCAGTAAAGCCATAAATAGAACTTACAGAGCTTATAGAGAATAAATCTATGTGGAAAAGGCATTCTAAGGCACCAAGTGGATAGTAGAGAAGGTGAATACCAATGATCAACCAGAAAAAAAATGTCACGGAGATAGACTCATGTTTGGGCTTATTTTGAAGCACCTTTACCTTAGAAATTATCACAGCCTTCATTGATGGGCATGGTGGAGATATACATATTGCTAGAAAGTGGAGGGGCAGAGAAAATATCTGAATGCATTGGTGTAGCCAGAGACACAGACATAGACCTGGGGTCTGGGGAGAGAAGGGTAGAAAATAAATTTTCGTCTCCTTTAAATCCATATAAAAAAATGGAATTCTCTGTAGCCTTTGACCGTGGAAAGGAAACAACAGAGAAAACTCTTGAGACTATACACCTTTAAATGTGTTTTGCTTGAAATCCTCTCTTGCTTGAGAAGTTCTTATGTTACCCTTTATGTATGTATATATGTCTGTGTCTGTATGTGTGTGTATTTGTGTGTATAAAAACCAAACACTTATTATGGGAAGGAGCAATAGTACAGCAGGTAGGGTACTTGCCTTGCACTTCACCAGAGCCAGGAATATGCCCTTCTGGGTGTGCTCCCCACCCCTCAAAAATAAACCATTTACTGATAATAAATCATAAATAAATATATTTTAAAAGAGAAATTTTAGAGTTACTCAGCCCCACTTGGGGTCATGACTGACAGTTGAAGAAGTCAGAATGCACTTTTCCTTCCTTCCTCATCCTTTGAGATTTCCTGCAGGCAGGAATATGGGGAATCTGTTAATGTATGATGGGGAAAACAATGTCTGATACTTAAACCAGCCGAGGACATAGACGCCTTTACCACCCCACCAAGGATACTTCTCAGAAGCCTCGAAATTGAGACACAGAATTCCATGCCAATGGATCCCTGAGAGAAGAGCAGGCTGGGCCCTGGGAAGAGAGGCTCCGCCACCGGTACAAGGGCCATGCAAATAATTTCTAAAGAAAGCCCCAAGCAGTACACTGATAAAAAGTAGCAAAGCCAACTCTCAGGTATGTGACCCACAGAGGTAATTAGTGACATGCAAGGTGCCCTCTCCAGCATGATTACTACAGTGGCTAGAATCCTTCATTTCCCCTTCAACTCTGCTAAAGTTGTCACTGCAAATATGGTCTACTTGCTTATGTAGATAGCAGAGACCAAAATGAAATCAAGGGCTGTCACTTGCTGAGATAGCAAAAAATAGTTCAAAGCTCTAATTGATTAGTTCATATTTAGAAGAAAAATATGTTAATAATAATAAACTTGAGGGGCTGGAGCAATAGCACAGCGGGTAGGGCATTTGCCTTGCACTTGGCCAACCTGGGTTCGATTCCCAGCATCCCATATGGTCCCCTGAGTATCGCCAGAGGTAATTCCTGAGTGCAGAGCCAGGAGTAACCCCTGTGCATCGCCGGGTGTGATCCAAAAAAGAAAAACAAAAAAAAAAAAACAAAAAAAAATAATAATAAACTTGAGACCTCAAAAATATAGTATCATAAAAAGACAATTATTTAAAATACAAACAAATTAATTAAACAAGGAAATAAATATAATTAAAATTTAAAGACAAAATGTCACTAGCAAGCCCTTTGTACCAACAATCACCCTTAATGCAAATGTAATGAAATGATAAGTTAAAGATACAGAATGATTGAAAAGATTATTTAAGGAAAAAAGTTAGATGCTTCCTGAAAGAGATGCATTTAAACACTAAAGAAAAAGAAAAAGTGAAAAGAGAGAAACAGTAATTCAGTCAATGGAATTTTTTAAATTTTAGAAACCATTTTAGTTATGAACTCAGTCTCTCTCCCTGTTTGTTCCATTCTAGACCATGGGTCCCAATGTGGAGTTCTTTGGGGGACCTTCTCGGTCCTATCTTGGCATTAAAATCACCAGCAATGATGTTATAGAAGGTGTGGTCTTCTTTATAGAAATCAACCAAACAAAATGCAATTTAGTTTTGGGCTTAACCACAGCTTTTTGTCTAAAATTTTCTTCTTTACTTTTAAATTTATCTCTAATATTTCTCATCACTGCAATTATCTCAGATTATTATCAGTATTGCTCGGATTTTCACTTCTTTCTTAACATTTTATTTTCTATTATATAATGTACTGAAGGCTGGATCGATAGCACAGCAGTAGGGCGTTCGCCTTTCACATGGCTGACCCGTGTTCAATTTTACTGCCCCTCTCGAAGAGCCTGGCAAGCTACCGAGAGAATCTCGCCTGCACGGCAGAGCCTGGCAAGCTACCCGTGTCTTATTGAATATGCCAAAAACAGTAACAATAAGTCTCATAATGAGAGATGTTACTGGTGCCCGTTGGAACAAATTGATGAGCAACGGGATGATAGTGACAGTGACAATGATATAATGTACTATCTCTTTTCTGGAACCATGCTAACTTACAATTTATCCTTATAATAAAAGATCTATCAAATTTTCCCATCATATTTTCTTTATAGATTGACTTAAAAAGCAGATTCAAGTGGGGTATAAATAAAAGTAAGAAATCAGAAATCAATATTATGCTAGAGAAAATATCTCAGTACACAGAAATACTCCTTATTAAATTTTTTTATACAATGTGTGAATTTGGTATAGATATACATTTATATACTATTATATACTTCTAAAAACTGGTATATGGAGAGTAGCAAGTTAGCATTAAAAATCTTACTTTTTATGTTATTCTAATTTCCCCAAACAGTAAATGTACCTGATTACCATTTAGAAAATAGTATTTATTTTTGTGTTAGCACAAAAACAAAAAGTAAATATGGTACAAAGTAAAATCTGTATTAAAAACATACAGATGGGATTCAAAGAGTGAAAAATACTTATTAACTGCAAAATGATTTATTTTTTCTGCATATAGATGAAAAATGTGATATGGATTACTGTTAAATCTAACTCCTATTCTAAATCCTTCCCTTTAATTCTAAATATATGTAGTATAGTTTTGACAAAATATGATTAACCACTTATGTGTTCCATAATGCATATTGTTTTCATTTGTATTCCATAATTTAACGTAAAAACTTTAAACATAATATATTATTTTTTCCCATCCTTTAACCTACCAGTAACTTCCCCCACCAATTAATACTCTTAAGGTCACTGTCATTGTCACTGTCCCTGTCATCCCATTGCTCATCTATTTGCTCGAGCGGGCACCAGTAGCGTCTCTCATTGTGAGACATATTATTACTATTTTTTGCATATTGCATACACCATGGGTAGCTTGCCAGGCTCTGCCATGTGGGCACGATACTCTCAGTAGCTTGCAAGAGGGGAGAAGGAATCGAACATGGGTTGGCCGCGTGCAAGGCAAACACCCTAACGCTGTGCCTCCAGCCCTGGTTTAAGGTAGCTTATTAATATAATAAAAGCAGAAATTTTACCACAGCCTATTAGTAATTAAAATATGAATGCTATAATAGTTGATATAGAAAATTGAGACATTATACAAACAATGCACATTGATTTGTACATGTTTTTGTATATGAAAATAATTAAATGCTATGACACTGCATATGTATCGAAAGTATATGGCTTTATGGTTTTTGTTTCCACATTGGGCTATGCTCAGGGCTTACTACAGCTTTGCTCTTGGGGATGACTCACGGTTTTCTAGGGAGGACCATATGGGGTGTCCAGGATTGAACCCACTTTGGCCATATGTATAGCAAGCACCCGATTACTGTACTATCTCTAGAATCCCTGCACCAACAAATTTAATATATATTTTAGGATTACATTGATTATATATTTAATCTTAAATAGGTATTAAACTCAAAACCAAAAAAATTAGAAGGTATACATACATATATAAGCAAGTTATATATGTTGAAGATTTAAGTACAAACATTTGTACTTTTATCTATTTTTATTTATTTGAAATTTGAAAATTTTCATACCCTTCATGGAAGGTGCTTAATACTATTCTATTTGTAAAGAGTGTTATCCTTTCTAAATATTGTACAAATGTATTGGAGTTATTATGCATATGTTTAGAATGGTTTTGAAGTACAACAATGTGAATACAATTTAATTGAATACATATGTTAAATACAGCCTTAATTACATAAAATAAATTGCATAGCAATATGAATTTTCACTATTTCCAAAAGGAAAAAAAGAAATATAATTCTGTTTTTTAAAAGTCACTGTCACTGTTCCCGTCATCCCGTTGCTCATCAATTTGCTCAAGCGGGCACCAGTAACATCTGATTGTGAGACTTGTTACTGTTATTTGGCATATCGAATACCCCACAGGTATCTTGCCAGGCCCTGCTGTGTGGGCGTGATACTCTCGGTAGCTTGCTCAGCTCTCTGAGAAGAGTGGAAGAATTGAACACAGGTCAACTGCATGCAAGGCAAACCCCCTACCACTGTGCTATCGCTCCAGCCAATTTTAAAAGTAAAGTTCATAATTAAGAGAAAGAAATTTATCTGGAAACTGCATAAGATTTAAATTCAGAACTTTTTTTATGATCAAAGCCACCAAATATTAGCAGTGCATATTTCAACCTGTCATGAATACATATTCAAAATGAACTTTGGCAAATTTCCTTAAATTCAAATACCTGAGTTAAGATTTAAGTGATTTCCATAGTTTCTGATAAAAATATTCTTAATTGTAGATATATGAGAAGAGTATTTTTTAGTAGAATTCAAAGCATTTTGATGATTGATAGAATTATCTGTGAAAGATTTGACAGAATCATGCTATTATTGACAGATGGCTTAAAATATTAAATTCACTCAAATCAATTGCATTTTCTCATCAGAAACCATCTTTCTAGTTCAAAAACTGCTTATTTACTTCAACTAAACATATCTAAATTGTTGAGAATAAGTCTTCCTTACTGGTACAGAAAAGTGCTCAGACACAAATACAGTCTCTCAAGTGTCAAACAAATAACATAAATTATTAATGAACTTTAATTCCATTCTGCCTTATTCTAGACATGCAATTTAAAAAACTCAGCATGATATCTGCCAGGATATGGAATATTATATTTAATCAGTTAAAGAAAATAAAATACGACTAAAAACATATTTTATATAATTGAAGTTTAAAATCTAATAAATCTATCAAATTGAATTTCAGTATTGTGGCAAATTAAACTCTTGGACTTGTCTTATTCCCTCTTAAAACTTTATGGCTGTTTTACATGGTCACATAAATTAATAATGAATACTTAAGTTCAATAATAACTAAACATAACCATAGGGACACAGTTGTGAAAGTTGAAAATCAAGAGAAGAATATTTCAAGTATAATTTCTTGAAACAAAAATAATTTGTCGAACACTTCAAAAATGGAGCCCTTATATTTGCAGTGACTTAGAGGCATCTGTTTGGGGAGTATCAGCGATGTATAGCAAGAAATGTATTTTTAGAGCATAGGGATACCTTAGAAATCTATATTGATTATACAATTCCGAGACACCTCTCTGCCAGCATTTCTCTTTCTTAGAATTCCAGAAAATCTTTAATGTAATATTTTTAAGGATAGTACACTCCAATGTAATAGCAACAATTGTAGAACAATCAATACATCTTGGCATAGAATTCATCTCTGAAAGGAAATAAGAAAGCTGGATATATCGTAACTATTAAAAGAAAGTAATTCACTAAGAAGGGAAGATATTTGTCTTTTAAGAAAGAGAGATCTATTTTAGCCTCACCTCAAATGGAGTCTAGTGAAATGTTAATGTTTATCGATATGTGGTATCAATAAATACAGAAGTACATGAATAACATTTTTGTGCATCTTCTTTAGACTTAATCTTTTATATGCAACCAGGCTTATTTACCTCCTAAAGTAATATTAGGAGGTAATAAATAAGTTTATGAATAAACTTATTCATAGTATTGTTGCCAGAGTGATATAAAATCCAAATTACTGATTTGAAACCTTCACTTGATAAACTTGACATCTAAAGATGTCACACTTTTGTAGAATGGCTGCACTCATCTGTGGAATATAAAATAGCATAATATGAGGCTAACACCCAAGGATGCTGACAGACAGTAGTAGGGCATTTGCCTTTCACGAGGCCGACCAGTGTTTGATTCCTCCGCCCCTCTCTGAGAGCCCGTCAAGCTACCGAGAATATGGCGCCCACACAGCAGAGCCTGGCAAGCTATCTGTGGCGTATTCGATATACCAAAAACAGTAACAAGTCTCACAATGAGAGATGTTACTGGTGCCCACTAGAGCAAATCGATAAGCAAGGGGATGACAGTGACAGTGACAGTGACAATACCTAAGTATAGTAAAGACAAGAAACAGGAAGATTGATCCATGGTTGGAAGTTAGCTTCATGAGTTGGGGGAGAAAGCAGCTAGGATAGAGAAGGGATCACTAAATCAATGATGGCTGGAGGGACTGCTCGAGATGGGAGATGTGTGCTGAAAATAGAAAAGGTCCTATCATGCTGGCCTCTCAGTATCTGCATCAAAAACCATAATGCCCATAGTAGAGAGAGAGTAAGAAGGAAACTGTTCGCCATAAAAGCAGGGGGTGGGGTGGATGGGGGTGGCGGGAGGGATACTGGAAATATTGGTGGTGGAAAATGTATACTGTGGAGGGATGGGTGTTCAATCATTGTATAACTGAAATTAAATCATTAAAGCTTTGTAATTGTATCTCGTGATGATTCGATAAAAATAAATAAATAAAAATATGTCACTTTTGCTCACTTCTTACATATATTTATGTGCATATGCATATATATGCATATATATGTATATATATTGTGTGGAATTAACATACTTATTTAATGTGTGAATAAAAGCATATTCTTTGGAGAAGTATGAAGAAGCAAGAGAGTCAAGAGTTCAAGATGGAATATTGGCTTCTCAGATGAAGCAAAACTGGGCTGTGTTTGACCATAGCAGGCACAGAAAGAGTCTCGTGTCTCAGGGCAAGGCACTGGTGCTAGGGACTATGCCGATTCACACCTGTGAGGTGAATGTGACCCACGTGCATTGCTGTGTCTGTGGGCTTTGAATCTTGTTGATTGTCATCATGTCTGAAATGTGAACATGACAAGAGGCAGAAATTGTTCAAGACTTTTGCCGCTTCCGATAAAATTTTTAAGTCTTAGATTATGAGAACGGCATTGAGCTAATGTTCATAAAAGCAACAATTTCAATTTTTTACAATATGCTATTTTTCCCTATTTTGTCATATTGAAATGCCATTATTAGCTTCCTCTTTAAAACCTATATTCTCCTTTGAACTGTGTCTTTGCTTGCTTGTTTTTATTCACTCAACAGAAACCTATGTTCTCTCCTGAACACCTATTCCTATCTGTTTCCACTCACATTTTTCTTTTTTCAGTTAAATTGCAGTGAAGTAAACAGTTACAAAGTTGTTTATTATTGGGTTTCAGTCAAACAGTGCTTCAATTTTTGCTCACTTCTTAAATATAACTACACATTCAAAATTTTAAACACGTGTGGAAAACACTAAAAATAGAATATTCAGAGAAAACTTCTAGCAAAATAGCACTCTTTAACAAAAGATAATTGTCTAAGTGACATGAAAAAAGTACCAAATTCATTGCTAGTCATATTCCACAATATGACTACTAAGAAAATGAATACTCATAGACCAAATAGGAGTTATTTGCATTAAACACAATATAGTGAAATATCTTAATTAGTAATATTTAAAAAATAAAGTTGGAAGCGTTATGTAAAAGAGAAACATGGAAAATAAGATAATTTGATGAAATTTGAGAAGCACAATCATAGACACAGATATTTGAGAAATTCCAGAAATAGAGCTAGAATTTGGCCATAAGAGATTCAGGATATTCATTTGCCTAAGATAATGGAAAATAAATCTTTCAGGGCTGCATATGCATGGATATTACCTGATTGTAAATTTTCTTCATTAGCCTCCATTTTATACATTATTGTCCTGGTTAGTATGACTACTTTTCTGTGACCCGAATACACGATATAACTTTAATGACTGTGGCATGGATAACTTACCATAGTCATTTGTAACTCTTTTATTTCAACTTCCCATGTCCTTTTTAGTCATCTGTGTATTTCTCAACTTAATTGTCTCTAACTAAAGTTTGATTGATACTTACTCATTTGATGTTTTATTGCCATGGCTGAAAGAAGGACACGATCTATGTGAAATCTTTGTCCTGAGTAGCTATTGATTTTTTATTGATCATTTTAAAATAGCATTGAAATTTTAACTTTTGTTTTCAACTTTCAACTTTTGTTTTTAACTTTTGTTTGCCTTGCATACAGCAAACCCAGTTTCAATTCCTCTGTCCCTCTCAGAGAACCCGGCAAGCTACCGAGAGAGTATCCCGCCTGCACAGCAGAGCCTGGCAAGCTACCCGTGATGTATTCAATATACCAAAAACAGTAACAACAAGTCTCACAATGGAGATATTACTGGTGCCCACTCGAGCAAATTGATAAACAACAGAACGTCAGTGACAGTGACAGTTTTCAACTAATTTTTCAGTCAGTTTTGAGCCCTATATAATGCCAAATTTTGTTTTGTCTCGATAAAAAATGGTAGTTTGTATGGAAAAGAAGAGGAGACTGTTATTATTGGAGCTGTGGAAGATATTAGTCTGATTTTACTATTAAAAACATTGATTTTCAGGGAAGTATTCTATTCATTTTATCACATGCTATTTCTATCTAGTAATAAAGTTTAACTTTATCAGTGTGTGTTAAAGGTAACATAATTCTATAATTGACAATTGGAGAACATTTCAAAGTAAATACTATTATTCTGTAGTGAAATGCTAGCAGCATAAATGTGCAGACATTTGATTCAAGACATATCTACTATAAGACTCCTTATTGACTCCTCTTTAAATAAAGATTTGTCTGACTTCAAGAAAGGAGCAACAGCACTGGGCATTTAAAATCGACTACAGAGGGTATGTGGATATGCCCTTTACAAGATCAATATATCAACTGGTGATGAAAAGTAGAGTCTCTTTCAGGAAGCCTAATACCACAAATCACAGATTAGACATTCTATTATGTATTTAAACTTTCATAGTCAAACAAAAGGGCTAAAGATTCGTAAGCGAATAAGAAAGCATCAATGCTTTTTAACAAACCACGCATAACTTTCCATACTACCAAATAACAGTGCTGTCACAAAGACTAAAATTAAGATCTAGGTTTCACAGCTTAGTTTGAAGGTGTTACAGAGTAGGATGGTAAACCAGTCAAGTTTCCTGTCATAGGATCAACATAAGTAAATATTCATCTACAAAAGCTCGAGTATCGTTGTGGAATACTAGAGTCCTAAAGGGCAAGGGAGAAAAATCAAACCATTATAAACTTTAGTATGTCGTGATCTTTAAAGTTTTACATCTTAATACTGGTTATGGTTTTGTGATATTAGCTCTGTATATATCATTTTTTAATTGTAAACAATGTATCAATCATGTACACATAAATACTTGCTTATTTTTAAATAAATTGCAATTATTTTGTAGTCGCAAAAACAGAGGTGTAAGTGGCATCAGTGTCATTGTCAATAAGAACTTCGCCATGAGCATTGATTCATTTGAATACCTAACAACCTGAATCAGATGATTACTCTTGAATAGTTGTGGCTCACTGCCAGCCATTTCTATCTTCATCATCTACACACTAACATCTAACTATGATGAAGAAGAACTTGAGCAGTTCTACATGGAGCTGGAGAAGTTCTATTAAAAAGACCACACCTTATACAAGGTCATTGTCAGTGATTTTAATGCCAAAATAGGACCAAGAAGGTGCCCCGAAGAACTCCACATCAGAACCATGGCCTAGAATGGAATGAACAGGGTAAGAGACTGTCTGAGTACATCATGTCGACAAAGACCATCCATGGTAACTCACAATTCCAGAGGCCAAATCTAAACTTTGAACATGGGAGTCTCCCGATGGACACTTCCACAACAAAATTGACCATATCATATTCAATCGAAAGTTTTTCCTGACCAATGTTGCTGTTGTCCCAAACTTCCAAATGGGATCGAAAAACCGTCTCCTTCTGGCAAAATTCTACTTCACAGAGCAGGGAGAAAGAACTGCAAAGTTTTAGTTTAAGAAGAGAACTCCCAGAATGACCACCAACTGGGAATTTCTTGACACTATTGTGGCAACATGGGAGGATGCCATTGTTGACAACATCAACAAGGAATACAATTGACTGGTTCAGCACCTCCATGATGAATGCCAAGAGTGAAAAAGCCACAAACAGATGCCTGTCTACAGAAACTCTCAAGCTCATTCACCAACGTGATTTGGCACGAGCCTCAGCCAACTACAAGATAATATCCAAGTTCACAAAGCTGTGTGTATAGAAGCGATAAAGGAAGACCTCAAAGAGAGAAGAGCAGCAGTGTTGGCCGATTGGGCAGAAGCCAGGAATAGTATTCACAAAGCTTGCCTGTCATTTACCAACTACAAGACCAAGAGGACTGCCCTCCGGCGTCATGATGAATCTATCACATCTTCCAGGAGGGCAATGGAGAGGATTATTCATAACTTCTACTCAGATCTCTTTGACAGCCATGTTCACCTGCCCACATACCAAATTCTGCAGGATGGATATGTCGTTCCCAAGTCATCCATTCCGAAATCCAACACGCAGTTTTGTTGGTAAAGACGCATAAAGCACCCGGTCTTGACAAGGTCAGACCCGAACCTGAAGAATCTGCCGCCAGTGTTCGACAATACACTGGCTCGGCTCTTCACAAGCCACCTGTCTGTATGCAAGGTTCTGTCCCAATGGAAAACCAGCAGGACTGTTCTGTTTTACAAGAAGGGAGACATCCACAACATCGGCAACTATCACCCAATCTGCCTGTGATCTGTCATCTAAAAGTTCTTCACTCGAGTCATCCTGAATAGAATAGGCAGAACACTAGATGAAGGACAACGGTGAAAGCAAGCTCATTCTGAAAAGGATTCAGAATAATTGACCATATACACACAATGATAAAGCTCATTGAAGTTTCACGAGAGTTCAAGACGCTTCTCCGTCTAATGTTCATTGATTTAAAGAAGGCCTTTGATTCTGTTGAGACTGAAGTGATCATCAAAGCCCTAGCAAAACAAGGCGTTCAAACACAGTACATCAAGATCCTCCGAGAGCTGTAATATGGATTCATCACCAGCAGCTCACCATTCTACAAGGAAGTGATCATTGACATAAAGAGAAGGGTTCAGCAGGGTGATACCATTTCACCGAAACTCTTCAGTAACACCCTCGAGAATATGATGAGACACTGGAATGGGAAGGAATGGGAGTAAAGATAGATGGTCGGCAACTACACCACCTCCACTTTGCTAATGATATCATTCTAATAACACCAAACATTATCCAAAGGGCACAAATGCTGGCCACTTCGACCGTGAATGTGGAAAGGTCAGACTGCAGCTGAATCTCACCAAAACAATGCTCATGAAAAATGAACTAGTCCCTGACACTCCATTTGCTCTCAATGAAATGAACATCTCCGAATGCATCAGCTATGTGTACCTGGGTTGAGAACTCAACATGAGGAACAACTTAGCACCAGAACTGCGCAGGAGGAAGAGAATAGTTTGGGACGCCTTTAAGAGCGTCAAGGAAGTGTTTAGGAGAACAAAGAACTTCCTACTCTGAGCACATCTTTTTGACTTCACCATTTTTCTTGCATGAACATGCACTTCAGAGACCTGGACCCTATGAAAACAGGTTGAGAAGGCTCTTCCAGTATCCCAAAGAGGAATCGAAAGAGCTATGCTTGGAGTATCACGTTTCACTCAAGTGAGAGAAGGAATCCGGAGTTCCGACCTCCATCAATGGTCAAGAAAGCATCAGGGATGCTTTCTTGTTTGGCAAGGTGTCAAAAATCAGGACTAGAGCTGTTACTGACTGGATTCCATAGGACATCAAAAGGACTGTGGGACCACCCACCTACGAGATGGTCAGAGTTCTTCGTAAAAACCCTGAATGAATGGTTTGAGGCTCTTCATGTTCCTGGAGCGAGCAGATACCATTGGGCTACACTAGCACATGACAGGGACGGATGGAGACATTACTGGTGCCGCTCAAGCAAATTGAATACCAACAGAATGACAAGTGATAAAAGTGACATGTAATTATTTTATTCTATTATTTTAGGTTTGTTAATTATTTATCTTTAATTCGATTTCATTGAATTCTAAGCTATTGTTTAGTTTGGGTTATTTCACCTCCAGGAGTGCTCCCAGAACACAAAGTTAGCAGTAAGGTTTTACCACAACTGTGTATGGTCCAAAAATAAAAAGCAAGTAACCAAAATATGCTCTTAACATTCAAGGAATTATTTCACATCACTGTCACTGTCACTGTCATCTCCTTGCTCATTGATTTCCTCGAGTGCGTACAAGTAATGTCTCCATTGTGAGACTTGTTACTGTTTTTGGCATATCAAATATGCCACGGGTAGCTTACCAGGATCTGCCTTGCAGGAGAGATACTCTCGGTAGCTTGCCAGGCTCTCTCAGAGGTGTGGAGGAATCGAATCCGGGTCAGACACGTGCAAGGCAAATGCCCTACCTGCTATGCTATTGCTCCAGCCCATTTCACATCTATTTATTTTATAATTTTCTCACATAGTGCATTTTATTATTATTTTTGCTTTTTGAGTCACATTCCAAAATGTTCAGGGGTTACTCCTGGATTGTTCTCAGGACTTACTCCAGGTAGTGCTCAAGGAACCATATGGAATGCTGGGGATAAAACCCAGATCATCCGCGTGGCAGACAAACACCTTACCTATTGTTTTGGTCCCACATAGTGTATTTTAAATTAGTTTTACGAAGTGTTTTTCAAAATAACAATGATTTATTTAGCTGAGTTATTCTGATCTGCTTCATAAAATCCCAACTGTATCTGATCTCGTATGGCTAATTATATAGCAGTCACCACACATATGCTCTGTCTCTTTTGCATTATTGGAGTAGATTCAGCTTACGTAGGCAATATGAACCAAATACTGATGCTTGATGAAATCAGTAATTGGTCATATTTATTCTAGTCCAAAGGTCAGTCCAGGTATAGCATAATTCTTCTGCCAAACACTGCATATCTAGTGTCAAAGAACAGTCATTGATGGAATGAGATAGCTACATGACCATTCAAATTAACTTGCATGAACTGCCTTCAAAGTAACGAAGTTCCATTGCCAATTTCCTAAAAGGTGTTCCATCCAATTTATATTCAGCATAAGAGCAAATCAAATGATATTTCAAGTACCCAGTAGCAATCTGCTACCTATCACACACTGACATCTATATTATCTCTGTGTCATGTTGATTCATAGTCACATAAGCAATAGATGGCTGCTCAGTCGCCATCTATCCCCCCGCCCTATGAAAATTAAAGGTAATTTTTAGGTGACCATAAAAGAAATAAATTAGTAACTATAGTTCAGAAATTGTAAAGTAAATAATATACCTGGCTTTCTCTTGAGTGACCAGGGAATTCTATTGCAAAACTTTATTTTATTTGGATGCAGACTTTAGGCCAAATACATAAATCTCCAGGATTCTTCTTTTAACTCTATGAGATCAGCTTCCCATAGGTAACAATTTGGGGAAAATTATTAAAAACTTGTTTCTCTTCCTCTAGGACACTCTACCAAATTAAAGTTACTGCATAGTTTTTATTTCATTGCTTGCTCTACCCTTGTTCTCTGCCTTCTTTCCACTAACTAAATTTTTTTTCCATGTCCACTTTTACAACTTATTTTTTCTTATACAATTTCTTCACAGGGAGTGTTGGATGTTTGAAAATGAGCATATGTAGGTGTGTATAGATTATGTCACATTTTCTTTGTGCCCAATAATCGGAAGATGGAAGATGTGAGAAGAGAGTATTAGACTCTGATTTTAACAGTTAATAGTGTGATTGTGTTAAGATTTGATTTGATTTTAAATAGCAATGTTTCAGTCTATTCTGAGAGTCCCCTAGAAATATGTGCATGTACATAGATTTGTAGTATTGTTGTCATAATCTGTGATTTGATATATGTATATTTTATAAGTAATATTAATAACTTTTGAGGGGTAGAAAATTGTATAAAGTTTGTTCTGTGGCTGCAGCATTCCCAATTGTCCCATTACAAATTATGAAACATATCTAGATAATTTCGTTTATACTTGCTATAATTAGTGAAAATATTCAGTTAGCCAATTTAAAATTTATACTCTTATATTACGTATTTAAAATATCAAATGTTTTTTTTTCATTTAATTCTGCAATAAAACCAGTGTGGTGAATGATCTGAAATTAATCAAGATAGTAATATAATATGTATGATACTTTATTGCTCATTTATATACACTGTTATATTGCACTGGTAATAAGTACACTAATAATAAGTATACAAGTAACAAGCGCATACTTTGATCATGGTAAAAACATGAATATATGAATATAAATACATTAATGTTTTGCTATTAATGTTTGTTTTTATTTGCAGTGGTGACTACTTATGCTCTTGATGGTTGCTACAGGGTAAGAAAACTTGTTACAGACTAAGAAAAATTTAGAATTTTCAATTTTTTGCCAATAGCTTGAGTTTAAAGGATTACTAATCAACAGTAATCCAGTCTATCTTCCAGTTATTAACAAATACCTCTCCTCTGGGAATTATGTCTAAGCTATCTTAAGGCAATTTCATTCTGCTGATAAAGAAATATAGCCATGTTTGCTGCACAATTTTTACTGCAACACAAGGAAGCAACTATGTCATCATTTGCTATGGCTCTGCAGTTTAAGTACACTATTATTTTGAACTTTATAAGGAATCTGATTTGAAAACTTTTAAGCTGTACTGAACGCCAGGCATTTCTGGAGAGAATATTTATACTTCTCTTAATCTTACTCCTGAATTTTTTATGACAATTTCTAGAATTGGGTAAATACAAATGAAGATATTTTTATTACATAATCACCTAGGACTGATTAGAGGGTCATACTTATAGTATGATAATGGCTTGATTATTTATAATATTAAAATATATGTCTCTACAAGATCCAAGCCTAATACCTAAGTAGTGACTTTCAGTTCTAGTGATTTTGTGGATAAGCACTGACTCTTATAAGCAAAATATTTTGTCCCACTTTTTCTAAAAGGAATAGTACTCTCAATTAAGAGAAATAAAATAAAAACAAAACATACCTTAATTTTTGTTGGCTTGGGGAAAATCGCAGAAATCAATCTATATAGCAATGGGAGAAGGTTATCATTAAATATATAGATAGAGTAACATATTACATATGTGTGAGATTAACCCACTGAATTTATTTAAGTAACTCAAGTTGCAGCCTCCTGAGTATGACATTTTAGCTCACTTAATGAATCTCCTTTTATATCTATATATTTCTTTTGCATTATTGAAGACATGATTACTATATTTTAGTTGAGAATTGATTGTTGAAAATCTACAGAACAGTTTTAGATAGCACCTAGAAACATGTTTAAATTATATCTTAAAGGGATGTATTAATATAATTCAACATTTTCTCAAAAAATTCCAGTCATCTTGCCAATGTACTAGTTGTAGATACTTCTTCAATCATTTGAGCAATTGAATTAAATGAGTTAATGGTATTACCTGAGCAATAGCAGTTTGTGAAACTTTAGTTTTAATTTTAAAAACTTTGGTAAGATATACTTATCAGCAATAGACTACACATGCACTGGGATACATTTTGATATATATTGATACCTGTGAAACCAACACTTCAATAAAAATAATTATTATATCCATTATTCTGATAGTGAAATTCTGTACATTTTCACTCCCACCACTCTCAAACACCTGGGGGGAGGTGGGACGGAATCCCGGTGGGAGACCTCTGAACCAAAACAGCAGTTCTCAGCCAAAAAGACTAGTGGTTTGATGCAGGGACAGATGTGATGCTGCTTCATCCCTGTGGTGCCACCTGGGTCACCCTGGCAATGTGTGGGGAGATTGAGAGCTGTACCTGGCTGTGCTCAAGGGACCACATAGTGCCACGGAATCAAACTAGGGTTGGCCATATGCATGGCAAACCAATTCCATATGTTTTATTTTTTAAAAATTATTTCCCCTATTTTATTATTTTCTTATTTTAAAATTTTGTTTTATTGAATCACAATGAGATAGAGCATTACAAAGCTGTCTAGGTTTCAGTCATACAATGTTTCAGCACCCATTTGGATATCCATCAATGTAAATTTCCCAGCATCAGTGTCCCCAGTTTCCCTCCCACCCCCAGAAAAAAACCCACACCACCACCTGCCTCTATGCAAGCACTTCTCAGTTCTCTCTTTCAATTTAGTCATTATTATTTGCAATGCAGATGCTGAGAGGTTATCATGTATATCCCTTTACCTATTTTCAACACTCAGTTCTTGTCCAGAGTGATCACTTCCAACTAATACTGTTGTAATGGACCCTCCTCTATCTTAACACTCTCCACCCTCCCACACCCTTGTGGTAATTTCCAACCATGAACCAGTCTTCCTGGCCCCATTTAAAAACATTTCACTTTTTAGGGCTTTACATTTATTACTGACCTCATAGAATAAATTAGGAATGAGTTAGGAACTATTCCTTCACATTTTGCTTGTCAGGATTTTATTATTATTAGTGTTATTTCTTCCTTAAATGTTTGATAATCTACCAATTAGTCTACACCGTATTGAAGATTTTGTGTGCTTATTTTTTTTAAATTACAAATATGTTTAATAGGTACAGATTTGGAGCTGGAGCAATAGTACAGTGGATAGGATGTTTGCCTTGCACACAGCCAACCCAGGTTCGGTTTCCAGCATCCCATGTGGTCTCCCAAGCATTGCCAGGAGTAATTTCTGAGTGCAAAGCCAGGAGTAACCCCTGTGCATTGTCAGGTGTGACCCAAAAAGCAAAAAAAAAAAAGATACAGATTTAATAGGTACAGAGATCTTTACTAGGTATAGTATTACTGAAGAGTAAGTTGATTATCACTCTTGACTTGAAATTTGTAGTTTCTGTTTGCTTACTTTTTCTTATTGTACTTGACAAATGGTTCATTACATCATTGCTTTACTTAAAGAATCAGCTTTTCTTAAAGAACCAGCTTACTGATTTCTCTTATAGGTTTTGTCCTTCATATTGCACTGATTTTCAATTGGATTTTTATCATTTTATTCTACTTTAGATTTCATCCTCTCCTGCTCTTTGTTTCTTAAAGAGTTATAACTATAGAGGCCTGAGAGATAGCAAGGTGCTTGTCTTGCATGTTGCTGATCCAGGTTTGATGCTTGACATCCCATACTTAAGCCCAATAAAAGTGATTTATGAGCACAGAGCTAGGAGTAAACTCTGAGTGATTCTGGGTGTGGTCCTAAAAACAACAAAATTTAAATTAAATAAAACTGTGACATTAATCAAATCACCCTTTCTATTGCAAATCTGTTCCAAAGTGAAGTCATATTCTGCTATACTTCATCTTTATTTTTGTTGTACTAAAATTTGATGTTTTTAATTGCTTCTTTGATCCATTGCTATTTTGAAGTATGCTATTCAATTATCTAACATTTGATTTTTTTATTTTTAGTTATCATGTTTTATATCAATAATTTAGATGTTTTAGGTAACTAAAACTGCCATCTAAAAGTATTAGTTATCTAAAATTGATATCTAAATGATATCAAATTTTACTTAATAAAGCTTATTCGATTATAACCACACCTGAATAGAAATGGTATGTGTCCAGACTTTAAAAATTAGCCTTCATAATTTTATAGTTAATTTAAATTAATAACAGTTATCGAAAACATGAAATATATCCATTTGTTGCTTCCTTAAGCTGCAATAAAAGTAAATTTTAATTTCCAAATTACAACACATAAGTATAAAAGTTGATCAGTAGATAAATAAAAATTGAGAAGTTGTGCAAGACAGAATAGTTTGAAGTAACATGAAATCAAATCAACAAAAGCATTCTTGAGTTCAGCTTGGATCTGCTGTACTGGAAAATACTGTATTTAGCTTCTCAAACTAAAAATAAAAAGATTAAGTTTAATGGAAAACTGGGTGAAAATCAATATAAGATGAAAGACTTGGCTTGTCAAAAACTGACATCTGAGGGGCAGGAGTGATAGGGCGTTTGCCTTGCACGCGGCCAACCCGGGTTCGATTCCCAGCATCCCATATGGTCCCCTGAGCATCACCAGGGGTAATATCTGAGTGCAGAGCCAGGAGTAACCCCTGTGCATTGTCAGGTGTGACCCAAAAAGAAAAAAAAACACAAATAACTGACATCTGATGTTTTCATCATGTTACTGCTTATTTTCACATATCACTTACTAAATATATGAATCCATTATTTTATTATATATATATTAATAAAATAAAGAAAACTGAAAAAAATAAATTAATAACAGCTATTTTAGAAGCATCTATTTATACAGTTATCAACTTACAGAAGTTTACTTACTCTCTTGGTAAATACTTTATGTGTATTTGATAACTATGTATCCTGCTTTTATTTTTTACCCTACATCTCAAGTAGGTCAAATAGTTTGTTTATTTCATGTATTCATTCCTAGTATTACTGATTTTCTTCCTACTTAGACATTGATCAAGAAAATAGTTATCCACAAACATATTTGGAAATGTTAATGTCTCTCTCAATATAGTAGGGAATGTTAAAAATTTTTTTATTTTGATATTTTAACACTTTAAGATTGCTTAAGAAACTGACTTATTTTCATTATTACAGGGCATTCTTTATCATTAGTAAAAAATTATATTCTTGCTGAAACCAGCTTTAATTTTACACTTTGCAAGTATTAGTTTTGTTTCAACAACCTATTTTTTTTGCTTATTTTATTTTTGTAGAATTCAACTTTGATTAATTTAAAGGTGTCAATATTTTCTTTTATTTCCTAGCAAAGCCTTTGTCTTGGTTATTTTTCCATCAGCACCTCAGAAGAACTTATATCCTACTTTTAAGAGCAGAGTATCTTATTTTAGCTGGATAGATTGATTGACAGTGTTATTTATGTTCTTTATACCTTTATTGATTTTTCCATCTTCTATCAATTCCTAAAAAAAATTTTAAGTTTCCAAGTACAATGGTGGATTTGTACATTTGTATTTTAAATTGATTAGCTTTTGTCTCAGCTCATATTTTTAAAAAGCACATACTTATTTATAGTTCTTATAATTATGTCTTCTTGGAAAACTGACCCCTTTATAGTATCTTTGAGCATGATAATATTACTAGTTTTGATATCTATCTTGTCAGAAATTATAATAGCATCTAAAGATTCATTTTGGTTAGGGATTGCACTAGATTTTATTCTTTTATTTAAAATATCTATATAATCAGTTTTCAATTAGATTCTTATAGCGTGTAAAATCTGAGTTTTCCTTTCTTATTGAATTGATAATATTATCCTGACTTGTAATCTTAGACAACTCACATATGTGTAACTTGATCTGCACATAATGTGGTTAACATGTTGAGTTAAAAATCTATAACTTGACAGAGTGGGAGACTAACACCCAAGAACTGTAGAAATAAGTACCAGGAGGTTGACTCCATGGCTTCGAGGCTGGCCTCACGTTCCGGGGAAAGGTCAACTCAGAGAAGCGATCACCAACTACATTGCAGTCGAAGGCCATGTGGGGGAAGGGAGTTGCGGGCTGAATGAGGGCTAGAGACTGAGCACAGCGGCCACTCAACACCTTTGTTGCAAACCACAACAGCTAATTAGAGAGAGAAAGCAGAAGGGAATGCCTTGCCACAGTGGCAGGGTGGGGTGGGGGGGAGATGGGATTGGGGAGGGTGGGAGGGACACTGGGTTTACGGGTGGTGGAGAATGGGCACTGGTGAAGGGATGGGTTCCCAAACTTTGTATGAGGGAAGTGTGAGCACAGAAGTGTATAAATCTGTAACTGTACCCTCACGGTGATTCTCTAATTAAAAATAAATAAATTAAAAAAAAAAAAAAAAAGAAAATCACAAGAGAGTATACATACACTGTATTTTACTTATTGTGTAAAGTCTATGTGTTCTTATAAGAAAGCTCATGTGTAAGTGGATTCTCACACTTTAAATCCATATGTGCAAGGTCCACTGGATATAGTTGAATGTTTTATTATTATATTTGGCCCATGTTAAAATTATTAATAAAATAGAAATTTCTTCAAAAAAAAAAAAAAAAAAAAAGAATAAATGAAACATTTGTATGAAAAAAAAAAAAAATCTATAACTTGGAAAGCTGTTACATTTTCCTTTTACTTAATATTAATTAGTTTTTATTTTGAGGTACTACACCCAGCAGTCCTCATGGCTTTGACTTAGCTCTGCACTCAGAGATTGCTATTGGCAGAGTGCAAAGGCCTCTTAGTGCTGATGATTGAATGTGGTCGTCAGAGAGCAAGGCAAGCGCTTTTCCAGCTGTACTAGAGCACAGTGGGTAGGGCACTTGCCTTGCACGCTGCCCACCTGGGTTCTATTCCTCTGCCCCTCTTGGAGATCCTGGCAAACTACCAAGAGTAGCCTGCTCGCATGGCAGAACCTGGCGAGCGTAGCATATTCGTGGCATATACGGCAACCGTGGTGCATTCCATATGTCAAAACCAACAAGTCTCACAATGGAAATGTTACCGGTGCCCTCTTGAGCGAATCTATGAACAATGGTATAAGAGTGCTACAGTGCTACTATGACTCCAGTCCCTACCTGTTTAATTTTTCCTACATATTAATTTCCTTGGGCTGGAGCGATAGCACAGTGGGTAGGGCGTTTGCCTTGCAAGTGGCCGACCTGGGTTCAATTGTTCTGCCCCTCTCAGAGAGCCCAGCAAGCTACCGAGAGTATCTCACCAGTACAGCAGAGCCTGACAAGCTACCTATGCCATATTCGATATGCCAAAAACAGTAACAAGTCTCACATGGAGACATTACTGGTGCCCGCTTGAGCAAATCAATGAGCAATGGGATGACAGTGATACAGTGATTAATTTCCTTCTTGTTCTAATTATTTTATATTTCTCTATTTTTACTGAAAAATTTATAAAAATTCTATTTAACTTTTCATTGACTTAAAATTGTTACAAATACTGCGCTAAGATACAATAAATATTAAAACATGAGTGCATATTAACATAATATTATGAATTTTGCTACACATAGTTAAAAATAGCAAATTACAAATTCCTCATTCTCACTCCTTGTGCCATGCATTTTACTTAAATGTGATAAAGGATACTGTGAATTGTTATATTTTAGGTTTAAATAGTTGCACTTTCTAAAAATAAAATATTAAAGACCTTCCTTTCACCTTTTATTTTAGGACATTTTTATTCTTTTGTGTAGATCTTCATTTATGATTAATGCCTTATGACTCTTCCAGGGGAATATCTTTTAAATTTGTGGTAGCCTTGCTTTGCTGGAACAGTCCCCCAGAGTTTTTATTTATCTGAGAAAGTTTTAGCTTCTTCCGTATTTTTGGAAATACTTTTGTTTTAGAATTCTACTTTTAAAAAGTTTTTTCCTCTTATTTAAGTACATTCGAAAGAGATTTCCTTTATGGACACATATTTTCTTCTGAGATGTGTGATGTTGTACATATTATTTTGCATGTTAGTTACCTATGTACTCCAGATGTGACCCACAAACAAAACAAATGTAAGAAATATTACACTTGAATATCACATAGAAGATAATTTTATGTGTATAAAAGAAGGTATGAACAGGCACTCATACTACTTGATATGTATATGAGATTGTGTATTTACCACTAACATTTTAAAAGTTTTTGACAATTTATTTCTAAAAATATTTTTTCTGTCTTGTTTTATTCTTCAGAGATTACTGTCACTTCTATCCAATGACATTGTTCCTCTGCTTTCATACATTCTATTGTTTCCTTCATTATTTTTCTCTTTGAGTCACAGCATTGATCATTTCCTTTCACTTAATATTCAAATTCACTACTAGCTTCTTTGGTTATTTAGATTTTATAAGTAAACCCATCAAAGATGTTCTTGATTATTGCTGTATTTTTTTGAAATTTAATTTGCTTTATAATATATCTTTTCAGTTGAAATCATTCTTCTGGTTTCTCATAATGTTTTCCTTTTTCATTAGTGAAATTAGCATATTAATTGTATATATCTAATATTTTAATATCTTTTCATATTATAACTTTGAGGCCCATTTCCTTTTCCCAGGAAAGGTCTGGATTTGTTAGCTCCTTTGTTTTGAGTGTTTCATCTTGCCTTTTTATACATATTATTTTTGCCACTGAAAGACAAATATTTTAAGAACAGTTCCTATTAATTTCAGAACTTTTATGCTTGGAGTCTCATGTTTTTCTTTCTCCTATATCTCTAATTTTGAATTTTGAATTAATATTGTTAGATTTGAGCTGAATTTGAAGCTTGTAATTTGATACTATCATTAAATTAAATTAGAGATTTCTAATTCCTCTAGTGATGGTTCATATTTATGGTGTGGGTTGTTTGTAAAGAATTTTATTCGATATTCTTGTCTACTTGTATTATGGGCTAAAGCAATAGCACAGCGCTTGGGCTTTCGCCTTTCATGCGGCCAACCCGTGTTCGATTCTTCCATCCCTCTCGGAGAGCGTGGCAAGCTACTGAGAGTATGGAGCTGCAAGGCAGAGCCTGTCAAGCTACCCGTGCATATTGGATATGCCAAAAACAGTAACAATAAGTCTCTCAATGAGAGACGTTACTGGTGCCCGCTCAAACAAATCGATGAGCAACAGGATGACAGTGACAGTGACTTGTATTATGGTCTTTTCATGTATCTTTGTATTATTTGTATGTATTGTTTGGGATCGAGAATAGCTGTCTTAAAATATCCCACAATTCATCATTTGCACTGTTAATTTACTTGATAATTGTTATCAATGTCATGTGCCACGATGACTGCAAAATCACTGATAATTCTAAAGCTCTTTGTTAGGTAAGAGACACATGTCTGGGTCTCTGATATCTGGATAATATTTTGCCTTTTATCACTGACAAACTTTTCTTTTCTCTATGCCTATCTGTGCGTCTAAATGGTATTCAAGGTACAACTTCATTTCTCCATAATCTTCAGGTTAATACTACTGTTTTTAGGGAAGACAACAGGAGATGAATTTTAACAGATTGTCTACATTGGTCATGAATACCTTCTCACCGCCTCTAGTTTTCCCCAGAAAATTTACTGCTATTAATTTCCCTGGATCCCAGGTTCCAGGCTTTTGTTCAGTAGAAAAAATGAAAGAAATGGTTCTTGGAGATCAGAAGTCATGGCCATTCTTCATCACTGAGCCTGAGAGCCGATTTCTTAACTGTGGAAGGAACCCCAGCAAGATTCCTAGATGAAAATCTTCACATGGATGTGAAATTCCTAATGTCTGCAGACTAAGGTGCTTGGGCAGGGTGGGGGACAAGTAAAGAGTTTGTTTAAAATGTATCTGTATTTTCTGACTGACTGATAAGAATTTATTACCTTCCTCTCACCCCTTGCATCAGCCACACTACTCCTATCTATTCAAATAAAATGCTAAAAGTCCCCTTATCCCTTCAGGCAATTTCTGTGTTTCCAGGTAATGTTATGTGGGACTTGCTCAGTTTCTTATCTTCAGGCTTTCAAGATTGAAAGCTAAGGACTAGAGACCACCAGTTCAGTAGAATACAGAAGGTCAATTCAGTAGATACTTTGAGAAAAAAGAAGAGAGGTGAAGAGAGAGGTGAAAGGAAGTTGGCACCTGGGGTAACCCTTGGTAAGAAGTCTGGGGAAAGTGAAAATCATTCTCTTGATAGTCTTTTCACTAACAGAATGGGTGAGCAGTCAACAGTGGGTTGAGAATAAACAAAATAGTTTGGTAACAGAGCTAGAAAAGAGCAGGATGTTTTTTTTGTATATACTGGTTGCATATTCTGGTCAATCCTGGGCCAATTCTCAGGAATATTTCTCCCTAGGGCTAATTTTTCTAATCTCTCAGTGTGTACTTTTCTCCTATCCTCCTGAAGTATAACGATATTAGTTTGACCTAAATTGTTTGACCTTTTCTATTGAACAAAAACCCTTACTTTTCTAGCAGATTTATTTCAGTTTCTCAGATTATCTTGCTTTAGATGTTGAAATTATTTTTCCGATTTCCTAGGTCTCTCTAATATGAAGCACAGTATTTATTCCCTGCTGCTAATTTTATTTTTTAATTTTCTTAACATTCTCATTTTATATACATATGTATTTCTTATAATTGCCATATTAATTCTCTATTGAAATACCCCTTTTTTAAAGTTTACATTTGATTTGATAATTATACAATTTTCTGTTTAGTTTATTCATATTTTGAATTCTTATTGATAGAGATACAAGGAGAACAGGCAGGACGATATTAGTTATATCGCTTTAAGAAAGCAAATTATTAGTATAGAATGTCAGAAGTGTGAGCATATGAGGTGCCTAATAACCTGCAAAACCTTCTATCTGAGATGACTGACACATTTAGATGATCCCACACCAAGATAATCTTCTCAACATCCTGACCCATTTTATTAGTCCATCTTCATTAAACTTAATAAGAAAATTTTCACCCATGGCCCATCCTCTTTTATTAATAATATATAAATGAGGAAGGTTTTTGCCTTTGTCTGGTATCGTTTTAAGGAGTACTACCTCCCAGAACTTGGGAGCTATCCTGACAATCTTTCCTTTCCTTTCCTTAAATTATATCTTTACTGAATTGGGCCATCTTATTTCCAGTCCCTTGCAGTCAATCAGTCACTCTTAACTGTTTAAGGAAAAGAACCAGAGCTCTTGAGGCAGCTATAACATAATTTGTTTCCTTTTTATTTTTTCTTATATATTCATGTCATATTCATGAAAAATTTGAGCCTTCACTTCTTGATGACCATCTGTTTCTTGCATATCATTTTTCTTCTTGACCAATGAATTTCTGCTGTTTGTTTCTTAATTTATTTATAAACTTTATAGACACATTATGTTTTCTTTTTTATTTTTAAATAAACTAATTTTTTTTCTGGGAATTAGTTTTCCTGAAAAATTTTGACACAATTAGATAGAAGTGAATAGCATAACATTTTCCAGATCAATTAATTTTTTAAATTCAAAAACTCTGTCTCTGTACTGACATAAAGATACTTTTTCATGCAGATATAGCCCATCTCTTTGGAAAAAGCAAGATCCAAGTAAGTTATAGCTGTCTGTTCTTCTAAACTCACATCCCAGGCCAACTATTGCAAATAAAAGCAATTATTTTGTATTTGAACTTCTTTTTCCTTGGCTGAGATATGCCAACAAAGGATCCACTCAGTATAGTATGTACTTTTTCTTATCATTTTCTTTTCTGTGGCTATATTCTAGGTGCTTTGGGGTTTCTTTCAAGTATTTAGCAGGTTTTAGTATTTAGTCTCTAAATAACTAGGTGAATATATGTTGATTCATGTATAAAATGTGATAATATACTGTTTAGTCATGTAAAATAAATAAAGATGACTTTATTTTTTATATCTAGTTACTACCATGGACAAAACAAAAATTAATCTGATAATTCTAGATCTCTAACTGCCTTTTTAGTGACTCTAGTCATGAATTGGTGTGGTATCAAATCTATCAAGGTACTAAGAGAGATCATACAAACTAGAAGGTTTTTATAGATAAAAAGAGGATAGAACTAAATTTTTCTGTGGGTGAAAAGTTAGCATTGTTTCCCTTTCATTAGTAAAAGAAGAAAATTGTATTCTATAAGATGGAATTTTTAATATGCAGATTTCTTGCTGCTGTTGACCAGTACTGAGGTTTACCTTCCTGGAAGGAATTGAAAGGTGCAATTATGTTAGAAGTTAAATGCTGACTTGGAGTTACTGATTGGGCATTAGTGAATACATTCTGGATACTGTTTTTTAAAACATTAGATACACTATAAACTTAGGCATGTTGTATAAGCCTAAAGATAGTACTAGTTTCTATTAACAATAGACACATCATATGTTTGGATGATTATATACACCTTGGCAATATTGAGATGACACAACTATAGGTGAAGAACTATATATGAATAAAAACATATGCCTATTATTTTATATTAGACTGGTTATCTCATGGAGAAGTAAGAAATATTTAAATTTAGACTAGAAGAATTTAAAAAGTATAATCACAATCACAAACGATCATGAATTTCCGTTAATCACCGATTTCTCGGGTGGGCTCAGTAACATCTCATTTCGTCCTTTCCCTGAGATCTTAGAAGTCCACCTCGACTTGGCCCTCCTAATGATGTTGCACTGGGGGCTCTTCAGGGTCAGGGAATGAGATCCAGCTTGTTACTGGATTTAGCATATGAATACACCATGGGAAGCTTGCAAGGCTGTCCCACATGGGCAGGAAACTCTCAGAAGATTGCCAGTTTCTCCCAGAGGGAGAAGCAGGCTGCATGATATTGAGCAGTCACTTTGTGGCCGCGTGCTTCTGAGAGCTCTCTTTTAAGTCTCTCTCTAGATGTTGGCCGTTGATGGGATTACAACACACCTGGGTTCCTCTGCTGGTACCTTCATGCATGAGGCCTGTCCGAACGTGTGGAGAGAAGCCTGCAGCATGCTGCAGCTAGGTTCTGGTGGTCTTCAGCCACCGGGAGCTCTGCTCGGGATGGGGAGGGAAGCTGGAGCCCATCCCCTCCGAGGGGCCCTGGAGAAGACAGCCAGGCGTATGGGCAAGAGACTCTTAAACTAAAGTATTAAACTAAAAAGTTTAATACTAGAAATTTTAGAAGAGAAAAAAATTCTGTCCTATTATATTTTTTAATAAGTAAAAGATTTTATTAAATCATGTCTTCTTAGAAGTTCTTCTCTTACATATATCTCTAAAATGAAACTACGGCTCGCTGAAATTAAACTTATTTTATCTATGCTGCAACTTTGTGAAAACTCGTAGTGAATGAAAAAAATTAATATACCATTAACAAAGAACAATATAACAGCAGTATAATAATAATACATTGTTTCGTTGTAGTCGGTATGTCTGCAGGGCAAAGAAGAGTTTCAATGGCTTTAAAGGTTGGCTACTGTCACCTCTACAAGAACATAGGATAGTGACCATAGGATAATTTATCAAAGTTTTATAATGCACAAGCTGTAGAGGTGTTTTTTTTTCCTTTGGGTGGGCCTGGACTTTGGACCAAATCTGGTAATGCTCAGGACTTTCTCCTGGCTCTGCACTCAGGGTTCACTTCCGGAGGGCATCGGGACCCTATGGGATGCTGGGGGTCCAAGTAGCTCAGCTGCATTCAGGGCAGATGCCCTCCCCACTCTGCTATCATTTCAGCCCCTAAGCTGTGAAGTCCTAAATAAATGGCTTTACCTTTATGAGATGCAGTTTTCATTGCTAAATAAGGTCAACAGTACTATGACTTAAAAGATTGTTACAGGGATTAAGAAGTAAAAGGGAAAGTACATGTATCAATATGCAGCACACAGTCATTGTATATTTATATGATATGATAGTTTTATACTATTCATAATTTGTATAATATATATTATACAAATATGTAGTGTGACTCAAAAGTTGGCATTGGTTCATTATCTGTGCTGCTCAGAGGCAGAAATGGATATTCACATACTGACTTCATGTGAGATTTTTGTGGTTGGAGTTTTTCCCCTGTGGTACAAGAAATAGAACCCAGGTCTCATGTATGCTTTAATATTTAGATCCCTGGTCCAACTGAAGTTTTTCTCTTTTGGGGGCATGAGGGGAGACTTGGGGCCATACCCAGAAATTCTCAGGGGTTATTCCTGTAAGTGCTCCAGGGACCAAATTTGATGCTGTGGATGGAACCTGGGCTACCTGTGTGCCAAGCACGTGCTCACCGTTGGTGGTCCCTCGGCCCCAGGAGTTTATTCTTACTCTGTATTGGCTTAGGTGCCTTGAGTCACAGACACTGACATTCAGAAAGTTAATAAAAATCATTAAAGAAATCAAGTAGGGCTGGGGAGATTATATGATGGATGAGGCACTTGCCTTGCATGCAGCTCCTAAGTCCTGCTCTGGATTCCGTTCCCTTACACCACTGGGGGTGCCCCCTTCCCCTCCACATAAATCTAATATCAATATGGATCACAGCAAACTTGTTGAAAATCTGAAGAAGCTTTTAGAGATGCTTAAGAGGTTTGTTTGTTTGTTTGTTTGTTTTCATGTGGGGGGGCCACACTCGATGATGCCAGGGGTCACTCCTGGGTCTACTCTCAGAAGAATGCGTGGGGGTCTCGGAACCATACGGGGTGCTGGAAGTCGAAGCCAGGTGGCTGTGTGCAAGGCCAACACCTTCCCACTGTCCTACTCTTCCTGCCCTGTATTATTGTGTGGTATTCTATAGCATGGACAAGTCTAGTTATTTTGTTCTTGGTGGACATTTGACTAATTTCTACTTTTGGCTGCTTACTAGTAATAGTCCTATTACATAGTGGGCTGGAGTAATAGCACAGCAGGTAGGGTGTTTGCCTTGCATGCAGCTGACCAGGGTTCAATTCCTCTGTCCCTCTCGGAGAGCCCAGCAAGCTACCGAGAGTATCCAGCCTGCACAGCAGAGCCTAGCAATCTCCCCATGGGGTATATGATATGCTAAAAACAGTAACAATAAGTCTCATAATGGAGATGTTACTGGTGCCCGCTCGAGCAAATCGATGAGCAATGGGATGACAGTGATAGTGATATCTTGCATATAATATCATCATTTTCTAATGCTATACTACTTGAAAATGCTTGCTGAGTATTGGTAGTAAAATGTTACTAACCTGAGTTGTTACTGTCTTGATAGTAATACAGCACTATCTTTAATATATTCACTGCATTTTATTCACACTTTAGGATATAATGTTGCTTATTTCAAGTTGTTTCTGATTAAAACTATTCTCATGAGTTTTTTATGAATATTTTATATATAAATTATTTAAATTCACTTTTGACTTTGATTTAGAGATCAATAAAGTGAAACCTTCTGGCTTTAGTTGATTTTCAGTGTTCCCTAGATAGAATCTGATTTATGAAAAACATAATTTTATTAGGTATTTAGGTTTTAATGCTGTTGAATTGAAGTAAAAATGCCTCTAAAATCTGTTCATATTTTTAAACATCAAAATTTATTGCTGAAAATATACAGTAGCTAATTTTATTTTTTCTCTTAAATTGGTATTGCCAGCTTATTAGAATTTTGTAATGGCATTAATTGACCACATTATTTTCTCAATTTCACATTTTGACTATTCACAAGTGTACTGATTTCAAATAAGATGTTTAAATATAAGGACACGATGGCATTTTAAGTGAATTTGTTCTAAAATGCTTTAACATAACAGGATAAATGCCATGTGTTAAAAAATCAAATATATTGCCATGTAATATAATATGATTTTAAAAAATAAGATGTACTGTTAACATTTTATTAAATGTCATGACTTTGTTTAAATCATATTAATATGATTTTAAACAATAAAATGTACCATTAAAAATCTATATATTTTTATATTTTTCTCTTATAATATTATAGAATTTAAGGATGCAATTATTTACAACCATATTTCCCGTCACCATATTGATTACAGAAAATCCCCTATGTTTTCCCTATCCCTATTTGAAAGGAGTTACCTATAAATATTTCTTCTACTTCTTGGTCCAACATGCCTGCTTTTATTGGTCCTTTAGGTTCACGTAGAAAATAGATAAATCACATCATTCTCCAGCTTAAATTCAATGCTTAAGGAGAGAAAATGTCTCAAATCATAGGACTTGCAATCATGTGGCTTGTTCCAACCACACTATTGACTGCAAATACAACTTGGAAAAAAAAAAACGATATAATGATTGTCTCTTTAAATCATTTACTTTCATGTAACACAATGTGTTAAGTTCAATCATTTTGTGAAAAAAAAAAATAATATCTCCTTATTTTATGAGAATTTCAGTAATGAAATATAAGAATAGACTAATATTTTGAAAAGGGATAGACATGACAAAATATCTGAGACAGAGAATTCTATTAAATTATTGAAATAACCTATCACCACATCATACCCACTTCTCAATAGTAGTCAATTCAGAATTGACCTGACTTTCACATTTCTTAATAAGATTACTACATAGAGGCCTACATTCTTTAAGCAGTGTCCTTTCTCTTTTTTTGGGGGGGGGTTCATACCTGGCAATGCACAAGGGTCACTCCTGGCTCTGCACTCAGGAATCACTCCTGGTGGTGCTCAGAGGACCATATGAGATGCTGGAAATCAAACCCGGGTTGGCCACATGCAAGGCAAATACCCTACCCACTGTACTATTGCTCCAGCCCTGAGCAGTCTCCTTTCTAACAGTTTTCATTGGTTCTAAAATCCCACTTGGTGTTTCTCCTATTTTTTAGAAAGATTAATTTAAATTTTTATTTTTGTTAGGGAAAAATGCATGCTTGGTAGGCTTAGACAATCCTGAAGTTTGCAGACAGACTAACAATTAGGGTGTTCAACAGTGTCTACACCTACAAATAAGTGACTATGCATAGTGGTAAGGAAAATAAATAATCTATGCTTCAAATATTTAACTGAGCATTTGAAGACTCTCTTTCAATTTCTTCTTAAGAAAAAGAATTCTACCCAGTATATAGCTGAGTATTAAAGTATTTTCCTTAAAGAGTGAGTCCCTTGGTTTGTTTCCACTACTACAAAATAATGGGAATCATCATCATCATCATCATGATAAACCCAGAACAGTTTGTTCTTTGATCTGCTTGTATCCATTTTTTTGATGAAGGATTGACAAAATATTGATGATATTAACCATCCTCTTTCCCTCAAGTTTATTAGAGGATGTGCAAGAAAAAAATATATATGTATATATGTATAAGTTCTTTCAAGTATAAATATAAGTATATATATATATATAAGTTCTTTCAAGCTGTTATTAAAGAGGAATTCTTATTAGAGGAAATTTTGGGGGAACAAATTTGGCCTAAACACACTTTATCACCACAAATTCCACAAACCTGAGAAACTGTCATTTTTTTATGTCAGTAGCAAAGCATCTTGAACTAAGGATATAAAATATGAAAATACTTTTACTTCTTATGTGATTGTCTTCTAACTTTTTTTGTCTTGCTGATGAATTTTGCTAGTTAACTGTCATGTGATTTTGTTGTATTTCTTGCATTTATCTTTCTGAAGAGCATAATATTATCAAGGACAATGTAAAATTGCCATGGTCAGTTTGAGGAATCCTGACAAAATCAAATTTGTACATTTGAGAGGCAATTTACAACAAAACCTGAAATAAAACAAACTAAAAGCTTTTGAGTAAATAATGCACAATTTATGTTGCAGACATGACTTACTGAAGAACTTACCCTCCCCTTTTCTATTTTGGATAAAATAATGTGAATCTAGTTTTAATGATGAAATCTTGCTGAAATTATACAGCATCCAAATTATTGTTTCAACCAACTAGGGGAAAAAATGTCTCCATAATTTTTGTTTCATACATTCTTTCTATCTAGCAATGGGAACAAAATTAAACCATGATATACTGAATTTTAATTCTCTGCATTTGTTTATGGTCAGACAGATCAAATTTCCTCTTTTTTTCCTTTCTATAATTTTTCTCCATCCTAACTTGAGAAATTAACAATAAAAGTGTGCACATTCTAAAATATATTCTGTAGAGAAATTGATCTAGTGCAAAACGAGGTAATAACTTGCAGGATATTTACACAATCTAGTGATTTGGCTCTAATAATAGGCTATTATAAGTAATTTTTATGTGGCAAAATTCTCCAATCTACTTGCAATTAGGTAACTAAAGAACTTATACATGAGAGAAATACCTTTTTATTATTGACCATTTTAGTCCTTCAGCCAAAATAAATAAATAAATAATAAAAACCCAAGGGACTATAGGCCTTATTTATTATGCCATATAGCCACAAACAGGCAGTTTATTCATGTTTTTGCATTATTCCTTTGAAGTGTGGGATTTGTACCACACAGTGAGGAGCCGAGGAAATGCTAATAAAAGTAAGTGGTGCTGAGTATAGAACCTGGGCCTCTAGCCCCCTAGAGCATATGAAGTGTATATTCCAGCCCACTGAACAATTTCTTTACACTACATTCACAGTTTTAAGATATTATTTCAATATTATTTATATTGGTTATTTGGTGGGGACAGGGTGGGGGATTTGTGAAGTATGACTTGCTGTGCTCAGGCTTTACTCCTGGTTCTGTACTCAGAGATCATTTTCTGTTGGTTGTAGGGGACTATATGTTTTGCCAGGGATTGAAACTTATTTGGATGCATGCAAGATAAACACTCGGCCTGCTGTACATCACTCTGGTTCTCTATAGTACACACTCTTAGAAGGAATACTGTCAACCCAAGGTCTTAATCATATGACAATAGGAACATTTTTCAAGACACTGACACGTTACTTTTCTAAAAATGTCCTCATATTCTTTATTCCCCCTATTTTACTTATATTCCTCTTTCTGTGATTCTATCCTAATTTCTCTGACCCTACATGAAATTTCATTTGACTTTTAAACCTGATTGAGAAATTGGTCACTTCCCCTACAATCTCATTAACAAATATTAGTAGGGATTTCCTTAAAAACTGTAGAGCACGGATAGCATTTTTTAGTTGTTATTTCTAATTTTTTTTCTGTTACTGTGTTTTCTCATCTAAAGTGAAAGAACAATAAAAAAAGAACCATAAGCTTTTGTTTGTTTGTTTAATGAGCTATGATCCCAAACAGAAAAATGCTTCCACTAAAATTATTGTACTGTTGTCATTGGAACTAAACTCTTCGGGAATTAAGGAAGATATAATTGCTCTTTGTCATCAGTTTTCAGTCTCTTTTCTTCTGACTTTGTTCTATTTGCCTGAGTTAGTCAATTCAATATAGAGAAGGTATCGATTTCAAGATAGGAACCAGTATAAAAATTTAAACAATTTGCTTTACTATAGCCAAACAAGACTATACCTTTACATTGGGGCTTTGAGTTGTGAACTCTCCTATATTTTGTCTTAATATTGTCTCTAAGAACTTTCATCACCCTAAAATACTAAAGACTTTCATGCTTATCCCATTGATATTATATGCACAATACTGGGGTAAGAAATAAAACTTTCTATTTTTTGCTAACTCATGCTTGTTCCAGAGGAAAAATAAATAAATCTTTTGAAAGTAGGAAGGTCTGATTTTAGGCATACAGCAATAACTCTAAAAGAAAATTAAAAGCAAGATAATTCAAATTTTACTGCTCAATATGAAAATGGACCAATGAATACATCATATCTTTGAATTTCAGGGGCAATTTAAAATATTTGGCAATTATTCCCCCAAAACTCTATTTACAGATAGCTCAGAAGCATCAGTTTCAGTTATTATGTAGCGGGGCAAATGCCTTTCCTTTACTTTTTTGATACAAGCTTTCTTCTAGCATTTCCTCTCTGACCTAGCCCACCAAGGAGATGGAAAAAAAAATCAATATGGCAGTCAAGAGATCTTGCACTGATCTTCTGGTAAAGCTCACCATGCCAGAATATATGAGCTCTGACTAATGTGGTCAATATGATTAATATGATTTTAGAGAAATCTATAGTGTCTGCTACTGAAATCTACTAAAATGTGTGCTGAGATTGATGCTATATCCTGTAGAGACCAAAACCTTAAGTATATATGAGGGAAGAGGTATACTCCAACTTCAACAATTTTTAAGACCTATAAAATATGTTTCTATGCTTTTGTTCTTCCTTCTTCAATTGGAAATTTCCTTTTTTGGTAAACCAACTTTGTTTATTTAATAAAAGAAAAATCACAGGATAAATCATGGTTGGGTCTGAAGGACAGACTAAAACCAATTGAGATGAATGGTATTTACGTAATAATTTCACCTCTGAGTGCATTTAATAAGGTAGTGATAAAATGACTTCACCTTTGTGGGATGTTCTTTGGCATGTATCTCATGGTCTACTCCATATTTTCTAAAGTATGGATCTAAAGGCAGAGCCACAGACCAATGGGGCAGGGTTGAATATTCTGATCCCCCCCAAATATATGATCATCTAATCTTTGATAAGGGAGCAAGAAATGTAAAGTAGAGCAAGGAAAGCATTTTTAACAAACAGTGCTGGCAAAACTAGACAGCTACATGCAAAAAAATGGGATCAGATCTCCACCTATCACCATGTACAAAAGTCAGATGAAAATGGATTAAAGACCTCAACATCAGACCAGAATTCCTAAGCTACACTGAAGACAATGTCGGCAAAACCCTCCACGACATTGAAGCCAACAGTATCTTCAAAGATGACATGCCACTGGCCAAGCAAGTGAAAACAGAGATAAACAAATGGGATTACCTTAAACTAAGAAGCTTCTGCACCTCAAAAATAGCAGTGACCAAAGTATAAAGATAGTCTACAGAATAGGAAAGGATACATATCTTGCAATACCCATCTGATAAGGGGTTGATATTAAGGATATAAAAGGTACTGGTTGAACTCCACAAGAAGAAAACTGCCAACCAGATCAAAACATGGGGTGATGAAGTGAACAGAAACTTTCCCAAAGAAGAAATCTTAATGGCTGAGAGGCACATGAGAAAATGCTCTACATCACTAATTATCAGGGAGATGCAGATCAAAATAACCATGAGATACCATCTCACACCACAGAGACTGGCCCACATCCAAAAAAAAAAAAAGCAACCAGTGTTGGAGAGGATGTGGGGAGAAAAGGACTCTCCTTCACTGCTGGTGGAAATCCCAACTGGTTCAGCCATTTTGGAAAACAATATGGATGATTCTCAAAAAATTAGAAATTGAGCTCCCATTTGACCCAACAATGCCACTCCTGGAAATATATCCTGGGGAGGCAAAAAAGGTATAGTAGAAATGACATCTGCATTTGTATGTTCATTGCAGCACTGTTTACAGTAGCCAAAATCTGGGAAAAAACGAAGTGCCCCAAAACAGAAGAATGGTTAAAGAAACTTTGGTACATCTACACAATGGAATACTATGCAGCTGTTAGAAAAGATGAAGTCATGAAATTTGCATATAAGTGGATCAACATGGAAAGTATCATGTTGAGTGAGATGAGTCAGAAAGGAAGAGACAGACATAAAAAGATGGCACTCATCTGTGGAATATAAAGTAGCAGAATGGGACACTAACACCCAACGGTAGTAGATGTAAGAACTAGGAGGTCTGCCCTACAGCTGGGAAACTGGCCTCACATGCTGGGGGAAAAGGCAGCAGAGATAGAGAAGGGAATACCTAGTAGAGAATGTTGGGAGTACCCACTCTGGTTGAAAGCTGCGTGCCAAAAGTAGACTATAGACTGAACATGATGGCCACTCAATACCTCTATTGCAAACTACAACATCTAACAGGAGAAAGAACAAAAGGGAATGCCCTGCTGCAGAGGCAGGGTGGGATGGTGGGGGTTGAGGTGGGGGTGGTGGGAGGGATACTGGGAACATTGGTGAAGGAGAATGGGCACTGGTGGAGGGATGTAAACCAAATGCAAACATAAACTTTCATGTTTATCACTGTTCCTCATGGTGATTCACTAATAAAGATTAAAAAAAACATAGTAATATCTTGGTGCTACCAGCCTCACTTAGGGGTGTGGACGGAACAAAATGCTATCAACAGTGAAAAATTACATAGATGAACTCCAGGAAGAAGAAGGTTTTTAATACTTTGATGAAAAATATGGTCAACCTTCGGAATTCTGGGTAGTGGTTTGTTGTTGTTTGTTTTGATTATTTCAACTCTCCTCGTGTTTATTCAATGAAAGCATATATATTTTTGATGAAAATTATATTTAAACATGGACACTTGCCCACATAATCGTTAATTTAACTATTTCTGCCCTAAAATGTTAACACTATTTCCTGGTGATCGGAGAGCTAACTGATAGACAAATTTTATTATAATTATTTTATAGAAAAGAAACTTTAGGCGAAGGCTTTGGGAGAAGGTGGCCACCATCTTGTTATGAATAATCAATCCTAATTACAAGTGGTAAACTATATTCCTGACCATTAAAGAATGATCATGAACAGTTGTAGTTTACTATGTATATTTTCTAGTAAATAAATGATTTTGTGTACAGAATTTATAAATTTACTAGAGTACTATACACATAGTACTATATCTATATGTGTATATCTTATCTTCATTAGAACTTTTTTTTTTTTATTTTTTGGTCACACCCTGCCCTGCGATGCACAGGGGTTATTCCTGGCTCTGCACTCAGGAATTACTCCTGGCAGTGCTCAGGGGACCATATGGGATGCTGGGAATCAAACCCGGGTCGGCCTCATGCAAGGCAAATGCCCTACCTGCTGTGCTATTGCTCCATCAGAACTTTTTAAATAATATTGAGTTTTCTCCAACTTTATTATAAACAGAGTTATATATATACATATATATATACAAACACAATATATATGTAGAGAGAGAGATTTAATACACATATGTTATGCTGTTAAGTCAGTTTGTACTGTTAAGGCAATTTAATAATTACTTTTGGAGCAACCAAAAAGGTTATATTCATATTTTTACTATGTGGAAGGCCATTACCCTATCTTTCATGTTGCTAATCAACTAAATACATTAGAAATTCAAAAGATTAGTTGTTATGCTTTCATTTATAATAGCTTTCTAAAGTATACTGGTTTAGAGCAAATTTCAGAGAACTGTTTCAAATTCCTTATTTATTTTTAAATTAAAAAGGTAAGTTATTAGGAAATACAACAAGAAATCACCATTGTCTTCTTCCTGTCCTCTGATGATTTGGTCCCTATTATATCTGGATAATAAATTAAAACAATAGAGAACAGGATTTATTCTCCTGCTTTCTTTCCTGGCAGATCTACATGTATTTGCTCCATTAATGTTCATTGATTATGTCAATGATATCTTTTCTACAGAAGCCATCCTTTGCTTATTATAATAATTGATAATCATACTCTATTTTCAAGTCTGCAGTGTACATATATCTGGTTATCTTAGCTCTGAGCTGTTCAATTATATCTTCTACCCCAGCCCTTCATTTTTCAAAGAGTTTTTGTTTAACTGAGAATTTCTAGATTTTCAGGTGGGAGAGCAGTTGAAACAGAACATACTTCTAAATGCAATAATATCTCAATGTATTATTAACTAGCCTTAACATACTATTTATAAAGGTAGAGACAATAGTTTAAATGATTATAGAAATTCATATTGCAAACAGTTCCATGAAAACTACTTTGTCAAAATTATTGAATAAATTATTTTAAGTGTTTTCCAAAGAAATTTCACAGAAATTCTAACAAGGCAGAATTGCTAAAAAAATCAATAAATAAAATAAAATAAAGAACACTGGCAATAAACTTTGGACAGAGAACTGACAGACATATATTAATTAAGAAAATATTGTTGTAATTATGGCAAAGATATGACAGATCACAGTAGCCAGGACACATCACAATTTTTCAAAAAGCAATAATAAGATGCATGTACAAAATAAAACTATAGGTCATTACTCAATGTTTAATGTATATACTTAAGTGAAACTGCTTTTTTTTTTTTGGTGTGGACTCAGCAGCCTGTGCTCAGGCTTTAATTCTGAATTTGTGGCTAGGGATCACTCTTAGTGGGACTCAGGGGACCATATTTGATGCCAGAGGCTAAACTGGAGTTGGGTGCCATGTAATGCAATTTTGTAAAAGTTTATGGTCATAATTTAAACGGTCATGTATGAATAGAAGTATATAATGAATTAGGTGATAACAAAATGCCAGTGAAAATCACGTAAATGTAACAGTTGCAGATGAATGGGTCCTATTTCAGTAACAGTTACTGAAGAGGCAGCAACCAGTACCATGTATCTACAAAAGACAGAGACTTCTCCTGAGGGGCTAAGGATAAGTTCAGAATTATGACCAATTGCAAATATTTTAGGATATTACATTATACATCTTTGGGCCTTATTGTGGTTATTTTAGAAAATTCTGACAGAATAATAGGAAAAGAAACGTGTATATTGATGATCATATTGCAGAATCTTATTAACATATATTATGTTATTTAAAACTGTATTTGATCTCTGATTAAGGGGTAAAATTATTTTATCATTTATTCCCCTAAAAATTGTCGGAAAAGTTAAATAGATTACCAACGTGGGGCAAGAGACACATAGTACAGTGGGTAATACGCTTGCTGGGAACTACTGACCTGGATTTGCTCCCTGGTATCCCATCGGCCCTCCCTGTCCTGCCAGGAGTGCTCTCTGAGTACAGAGAGAGGAGTAAGCCCTGAACATCTCTGGGTATGGCCTAAAAGCAATACAAAAAACAACAACAAAGTTCTAACTGGAAAATAGGTAACTGGATTAAAGTTAGAAAGAAGGTTCTAGAAAACTAGTTTTATGTTGTTTTTCACAGAATTATTCTTTTCCATATAAAGTTTTCCATGTTAGAAACACAATAACAGCTTGATAAAAATGAAATCTGGGTTTGAGTTATGTTTATATTATATTGTCTCAATGTGCTAAAATTATTTCTATATATAAAATTTATTTAAGCTATCAATATTTCATGAGAATAACTTGGTGTTTCTTTATGTCAATAAACAACTATTGACTTGAATATGGACTGGATAAAATGCAATTTAGGTGAATGTCAAGAATTTCATGCAGCCTAAACTATGAGCTCGTTCTAAAATGAAAAAAAATGCACTTCTTAGTTGTGAATCCATTTTTGGTTGTTTTTCAATTAAACAAACAGGATTAGATTTGAATATCTGACTTTACCTAAACAATCAAAGTTAGTTCATAACTAGAGGCATAGTTGTGAATTTATAACACAATCAGGGGCATCAGTCAAGCATAACGGGAACAGTTCTGTTCACATATGTTCTGTTCTAAAACGAAATGTCCATAACAGTTCAGTGGAGCTCAAAATTATAGCTAAGAAGTGATCAGTTAACAACCCCCAAAAAACTGCATATGGGAAATAGACTGAGAAATTAGTTTCTAACATTGACATGTTCTGCAGCGTTATGCTCATGGAAAGATCTTAAAAATCATTCTTACAATAAAAACTAAACATAAATATATATATATATATACATATGCATAAATATATGCATGCATATATATTAAAAGGGAAAAACTTAAAACTCTTTTTTGAATATTTCTATTTTTTAGAAATCATATTTAAAAAGCCAAGCTATATAACTAATACTAGGGAACTGGACAGAGAAGGTATATGCTATATTATTTAATTTAATAGGTACATGGAACAAGAATATAGGAAGTGGTTTTCTTTATTCTTTTGGTAATTTACATGTGTTTATATTTGGAATATCTTGCTCTTTGACTTTGAAAAATGATTAAAACTTCAGAGTAGTCTAGGAATAGAATTAAATGCAAAGAAAAGAAACTGTGCCAAGTAATCTCTTACTTGGAAAGAAGTTTTCTCAAGACAAGCAATCATAACAAGAGTGCTATTTATGAACTGCTGTTTGGATGTCCAAATTAATTGAAAGTTTCAAAATCTATAGGAGAAAAAAGATGAGATAATAAACCATAGCTAAGATCTCACAAGTTAATTTTATAATTTTAGTCAATAATTATTAAACTGTATCAAAAATTAAGCTTGCCAGAAAATTTCAAGAAAACCTGTAAAATAAATTCACATGCCAGTGTGCAATAAGTTGTATACAAATACAAACTATATCAAATTTTCTAGGGTCAATTTTATAGCTACCATTTACTGTTCAACTGATTCAGCTAGTTAATTTATATATGCTCCAGACTGTCATTCGTAAAACGTGGAATACAATAATACCAGGTTTATGGGGCTTTTGTTAAAATCAAGTATCTAAAAATCAAATGTTTATTAACATGTAAAATGTACTAAGGACATTATTTCACATGTTGTAAGTACTAAATAAATATTAGTTCTGATGGTAAGGATGTTTAAATACATATCCCTTAAAGGCTAATAGTTTTCTTTAAACAAACATACTAAATTGGGTGACTCAGTATGGTAGTCTTAGTCTGAGATACAAGTTTTATTCTGAATTTGGAATTGGTCATACACAGTCTGATTCTCTCTTAGTCTCTCATGCTATATCTCTGTCTCTGTTTCTGCCTCTGTCTGTTTTCATTTTTTGTTTTGTTTTGTTTTTTGCTTTTTGGGTCACACCCGGCAATGATCAGGAGTTATTCTTGGCTCTGCACGCAGGAATTACTCCTGGAGATGCTGGGGGAACCATATGGGATGATGGGACTCAAACCCGGGTCTGCTGGATTCAAGGCAACCACCCTACCTGCTGTGTTATCGCTCTGGCCCCTTTATTCAGTATTTTTAATTTAATTTAATTTAATTTAATGTTTTAAGTTTTATTTTATTTTTTATAAAGTAGTTCACAATGCACTGTCATCCCGTTCCTCACTGATTTGTTCGAGCGGGTACCAGTAATGTCTCTCATTGAGAGAATTATTGTTACTGTTTTTGGCATATCCAATATGCCATGGGTAGCTTCCAGGCTCTTCCGTGTGGGCTCTCTCCGAGAGGGGCAGAGGAATCGAACACAGGTAGGCCTAGTGAAAGGCGAACACTCTACCGCTGTGCTATTCACAGGGCCATTTCTGCCTCTGCCTGTCTGTCTATCTTTCTCTCTTTCTCTCTCTCTTGCTGTCTCTGTTGGCCTCTCACTCTCTCTCTCTTTCTCTTTCTCTTCCTACCAAGAAAATCTGGATGCCAGAGCAGAGGTCTTGCTATTATAAGGACAAAGTACTCCAAAACAAAGTTCTTGAATTGCAAGGCCTGTGGCATGGCCAATGTTATTCCTATTAGATACTTGAATGATCAATTTCTGTATATCTTTCTGTAACTTATCAGAATAGATCTCAACTGAACTGTATTTTAGTACCCAATTTAAGAATCGTCATTCTTCCTTAGTTTGGAACCAGTATTTCCCCTATGCTAAGAAAAATGAAATAAAATGGATTCATTTAGTGGATTATAGTACTTAGCTTTTCTTACTGGTAAGTCTTAATTGCTTCCACTACATTTTTTATTTAATACTATATGCTGCAGTCTAGACTATCATGGTCCATATTGGTGATTGTCTTCTATAGCAGTGACAAATCCAGCTCTCTCAATTCTTTCCAATTATATTTTTCAATCCTGAAATGTACAGATATTAATGTAGCTACATAATAAATCATGAATAACAAAGATTACAGATAAAGTTCAGTTTTGATTAGAAATTTATAATATTAGAAAAATTTTCACAAGGGACTGCATATATATTAAATAAATAATTTATGTACATTGAAAAAAGAGATAACCCATCAGTAAAATCCCAGTTAATAATTATATTTTCATTTTTTCAGAAAATTCCTTCATGTTTTTTATTTAATTTACCAGAGATTCCATATGTGTGTATACATGTATGCATCTTAATTATGCATTCTAGAATAACAGCAAAAACTTTATGTATGATGCCATGGATCTATCTTCTATCATTCAGCACATAATTCAAAGACATGTCATGTAACTGCTATTTCAAAGCTTACTTTATTCTCAGATTGGGTGCATGTAGAAAATAGTGACCAAACCATTTCATGTACCCATCACGTAAATGGATTATAAATCTACCCTGAGGCAAACAGTACTTCTATTGATGAGCCTTCCCTTTTTCATCTTCAGACCACGGCTTCCACATTGAAAAAATAAGCAACCTTATTGTTGACATCTCATGTGTTCAACACACTCATTTAGTAAATTGGCTCCATATCATTTTTTTGGTTAATGATTTATTATATAATTTACAATATTTTTACCCTAAAGTATATAGTAATAATGAGTCATATCGTTTTTAAAAAAACAAATTAACCTTGTGGTTAACATTGTAGTTTTTTCTATAAGATGAAGTAGAGGCATTTACAAAACTGGAAATATATTTTTTGCATTTTTGGGTTACACCCAGCAATGCTAAGGGGTTACTCCTGGCTCTGTACTCAGGAATTACTCCGGGCGGTGAGTGGAGGACCATATGGGATGCTGGGGAATCAAACCCAGGTTGTCCATGTGCAAGGCAAACGCTGTACAATTTATTCCCACTGTACTTCGGCCCCACAAAACTGGAATTTTCTAAATGTCGAGAGAAAAAAAATGATAATTTAATTTGAATATCTAGAAAACACATGAATGCTCATTTAAACACTGAGGAATTTATCAAAATTGTCATTTAGTGTTACTGTTTTTACTGTAAGAATGAGAGGTCTTATAGATAGGAATAACAACTTTTGAAACATTACTTTTCAATGTTATTAAATCATTTCTACCAACATACCCAATTGAAATTAAATATTTTCTGAGAAATATTAATTCACTTTGTCAGTAAATAAAAAGATAACAGAAGTTATATTAATTGTCAATGTCACTGTCGTCCTGTTGTTCATTGATTTGCTCAAGTGGGCACCAATAACGTCTCCACTGTGAGACTTGTTACTGTTTTCGGAATATCAAATATGCCATGGGTAGCTTGCCAGGTTCTGCCATGCAGGCAGGATATCTTGGTAGCTTGCCGGGCTCTCCGAGAGGGATGGAGGAATCAAACCCGGGTCGGTCGCATGCAAGACAAATGCCCTACCCACTGTGCTATCACGCCAGTCCTGTATTAACTAAGGTAATGATTATTGATTTCATAACACTAACAATGCTGTAAAATTTGAGGCTATTAGACTCCAATATTTATGGTTGAGAGTCATTCTATTTCAAACTAGACCAATCTCTGTTTTATTATAAATAAGAAATTTAATTTTTGCTTAAATGTAGTTTTTATAGATATGACATCACCAAACTTTATAATTCCACTACATGCACTTTCAGACAAAGCCTATAGTCACTCAAATGCCCAGAACTAATCAACAGTATCAGTAAATTAGTGCTACAATTATTCACAGACCTTAGCTTATGTTTTTGCTAGTTTTATCATTGTATCAGAATTCTTTGGTGAATGTTGAATTCCATTGTTCATAATCTTGCATAATATTACTGGGTTTGTTTGTTTTTTAATTTTATTTTTCTTGCAGCCCTCGGTAAAGTTACCTTGACTTACATTGGCATATGCAAGTAAACCTGAGACAGTATACTTACTGATTCCAATTTCTCCCATTGGTTACTCTGCAGTTTTTCCAGCGGGGTCTCTTCAGTTATTGGTTCAGTGATTATCAAGGATATTTAACCTTTCCTAGTGATGATTGGCATCCAAGACTATGCATAATGTGATAATAATCATCTTAAATTAAAAATTTCCTTTCTCAATCTTAACTATATACATGTATATAGTATTTCTTCAAAATCACTCTGCTGAGGATGAATATGTGAGAAGTTAATTCCCTGACTTCTAAACTTTCACTGGTTGAGTATTACTACTAAGTTGATTTTCCTAGTACTTCCATCTGTCCTTGTAAAAACTATAAAAATGCTGTATCTGGGGAAAGCTGCTCAAGAGAAAGTTATTTAAAACAGAACCCTGAGTATTTTGAGAAATACAACTGAAGCTACCAGTGAGATCCAGATGTTCTAAAGTCATTGAAGTGGATACAATGCTCACTTTTCTGTTTCCAAACCTTCAGTGTTTGCTGTTACATGTGAGATAAAATCAGAACTTCTTACTGTGTTATAGAAAGACTTCCTCAAACTTCTCTCAGATATAACCAAGTCAAAGATGACTCCAATACAACCAAGTTGCCTGGGCTTATGGAACATATCCTGCTTGCTTTAACAAATCTCTGATATTAATTTTATTCTCAGATTTCATTTGACTAAAAACATACCGATTAAGAATTAACTCCTGCAGAGAGACAAACTGGAAACTAAGAATGTCCATGTATATAGATAAGTGCTTCCTTTATTTTAACTCTTCAATATCCGTACTGCAATTATATGCGTTCTCCTCCATACACATCTATGATAATAAATTTTTGGAGGAGGGATGCTAAGGGAGTTCCATACCCAGCTGCAGTCAGGGCTGACTTTTGGATCCACATGGGTGTGGATCATTCCTGGTGTGCTCAGGGGACCATACACAAAGCAGAGGATCAAACCTGGGTTGGCTAAGGTAAACACCTTAGCCGTTGTACTATCGCTCTAGTCCTCACAGTGGTAAATTAACCTGTGTTTCTTTCTTTTATCTCATTCTGACTCTAAGCAACTTGAGGAAAAATAGTCTGTATCCATCTTATTTATTACTATTTTTTGTAGTCCTAGTGTATTGCAGTTTCTGACATAGCAAATTGTTCATACTTACTGAATAAAACATTGACTTCTTGGTGTCTGATATACAGAGGAGTAATTCAATCTGAGCAACACACTATTTGGAGCACAATGGACCATAACTCAGAGGCATACTAATTTTCTGGATGAAATTTTTTATGCTTTTATTTCCATTTATGTCAAAACATCTCTTCTATATTCAATCATAAAATAAAGTATGCATTATATAAATATTTGAATTGTTCACCTAACATGTAGGAGTAAATCAAAGCTACTTTAACTGTCAGTTATAAAAAAGTTTTAAAGGCAAATATTTCACTTATTGGCCTATATTTAGGTAAGATTAATTTGGTAATTGTGGCAGGTTATAAATAATTTGGGGGGATGTTTTAAAAGAGAGAGTCTCTTGCCCCTGAGCCTGGCTGTCTTTCCCGGGTCTCCTCGGAGGGGATGGGCTCCAGCATCCCTCCTTGCCCTGAGCAGAGCTCCTGGCGGCCAAAGGCCTCCAGAGCCTAGCCTCAGCCATGTTCAAGGTCCCTCTCCACATGTTCGAACAAGCTTCATGCATGAAGGAACCGGTGGAGCAACCCAGGTGTGTGGGACCCGTGGCTGAGACCTTCAAGCCTGCTAGGATTGGGACTGGGCCTCTTCCACCCAGATTTCCCATTTTCCAATAGCTAGGCAGTCATGCAATATTCTATAGCCTATTCTCAATATTCTCCCTCTCGGAGAAACTGGCAAGCTACCAAGAGTTTCCAGCCCACACTCGAGAGCCTCGTAAACTCCTCACGGTGTATTCATATGCCAAAACCAGTAACAAGTTGGGTCTCATTCCCCTGACCCTGAAAGAGCCTCCAATGAGGCATTGTTGGGAAGGATAAGTAGAGAGAGGCTTCTAAAATCTCAGTGCTAGAAGGAATGGAGATGTTACTGAGACCACTAGAGAAACTCAACGATCAACAGGATAATTATTTTTTTAAATATCTGTTTAATTTCTGAAATCTTTCTAAATATATTTTCAGAACAAAAAACTTTATCTTCCATGCATGCTGAATATACAAGTACATGTTACAGCTAATTTTCAGATAGGTACATTCTTTTATTAGAAGCATTTTGGCAGATGTAGAGTACACTTCTTCAAATCCATACTAAACAGCAGCTCTTAATGATCAAATACAATTTTATTGCTGATTCAGAAAAGTTTAACAAATAAAGTTGTACACTACAAAATTATTATCACTCATATCAGATGTTGGAAACATAGATATTGCTATATTTATAGGACAAGAAAATTTAGAGAAAGGATGGTTAAATGGTCTTAAGCATTTTATATGCAAATATGATATTATCACAGCAGAATCTGGCAAGTTACCCATGGTGTGTTCTATATGCCAAAAACAGTAACAACAAGTCTCACCATGGAGACATTACTGGTATCCGCTTGAGCAAATCGATGAGCAACGGGATGACAGATACAGACAGTGATGATGTTATTATGAAAAAAATGTATCAATAACATACAACAGAAATGAGCTCTTTTTAACTTTTTCTCTCAGCATGTAAAATAATGTTCCCTGAATTACTCATATATCTAGTCATTGCTCTTTCTGTTGAGATCTGACAGATGGGAGCTTAGCAGAGTCATACGGGATGTCTTTGGATGTGACATGTGTACAAATCAGATAATACATTCCTCACTAGAAGATTCACTTAGTTCTCCTTAGCACCTTTGACCCACTTCATCTGATATATAAATCCTCACATCTACAAAATTATTAGACTTACAGAATTTTCTGTGAATAAAAATAAGTTTAGGTAATGTACCATCGTGCATGATCCTGCCATTTTTCTTGATCTTTTTATTTTCTTCATCTTTTTTAAGTATGAGTTGAAAATATGTTTTTTCACATAGACAGTATCATCCTTTTTGTAAATCTAGTATTGATAAAGTTTACTTTTTAATGTTATTATTGTGAAAGTCTTTATATAATCACTGAGCACAGAGCCAAGAGTAAGCCATGAGCATTGCTGAATGATTGTGACCTCAAAATGAAATAAAGCATTTTTTAAAAATTATTTATTTTATTGAATCACCATGTGGAAAGTTATAAAGTTCTCAGGCTTATGTCTCAGTTATACAATGCTCGAACACCTGTCCCTTTAACAGTGCCCATATTCCACCACCAAAAACCTCAGTATACCTTCCACCCCCCCACTCCCGCCTGCATAGCTGATAAATTTCACTTCATTTTCTCTTTACCTTGATTACATTCCATATTTCAACACAAAACTCACTATTGTTGTTGGAGTTTGCCCCCCCCAAAAAACAGCCCTACTGACAAGGAAGCATTTGATAATTAATTTTCCATTGCTGAGAATGACAAGATATGAAGTCACACAGCTGCGATAGTGGCCACGCGGCTTAGGATTTCTGTATTTTAGTATTTTAATAATTAAGTCCAGGGAGATTTATGTTAGAAATTGCATCATCTCCCTTCCTGGGGCAGCTTGCAGCAATGGCTTAGTTCACAGTCTGGAGACATGGCTGCAAGCAGTTCCTGGGACCAAAAGTAGTCTAGCTGGACTCCGGATCGTAGTCGATCAGCAGCAGAGCGGCCGCACAAAAGTGTGGCCACTCGGGTTGAATCTCGGCGAAGCGCACCAGTATCGCCACTGAACCAAGACTCATAAAGCATTTTTTAAATTGTCCATTTATAAAGTATTCTGAGTTATATGTTTAATTCCCAGTTACACTGAAAACATTTTAAAAATATGCTTCTGAGTTTATCCTAGAATATTTGAAATTTATAGCAGTCAGTAATGACTAAAAATTTTTAATCAGTCATGAAAAAATCATGACTACAACAAGTCATTTCTTTTTCCCAATACTTTATAAAATGAAAACATGGGAAAACAAAATAAAACATAAACAAAAGTCTCCTAAGAATGTAAGATAGGACTGACAGAAATATGTATGACAAAATTTGCAGTAATTTTATAGCAAGTGTAACTAAATTTAGAGAGACTTAACCAGGGTTAACAAAGTATGAGTTTATGACATGATAAAGAAATCCTGGAAATACATAGTACATTTTTCTTTACTTCTTCTACTCAAGGAATCAAGACTTGTCAGAAACAGACTGAGCAAACCTTCTGCTTCACTTCTCACACACTTCCACAAGAGCAATGCTGAGTTATTTCATAATTGCATGCCAATTAGAAATGGAAAATACCAGAAAATCTGGCAGATGATAACAGGCTCATGATTTGTTCCATTTAAGAGGATGGAGTGCCAAAAAGTTTAGTACTTCACAGTAGGGACAAGATATTATAGTCACAAGTAATAGCAACAATTGATTTTAGCATTTAATGCTACTGTAATTATAAATACAATTACTTATCACTACCATGTCTAAGAGTAAAGAAATTACAGGATTTGGGGGAGGTTACCCTATCATCTTTAGTAGGTGTGAATAAAAATGCTAAAATGTGTGTTAATGGAGTCTACTTTCAGTGTGTGATCTAAGAAAGTTTAAGGTTCATGCCTTCTATACGACCTACTCGGGTTTGATCTCTGGCACCGTGGTCTCCAGAACAAGGCTAGATGCAGCCTTAGAGGCTGGAGCACCATAGTTACAAGGCGGCCCTGTAACTCCTGGCACCTTAGAACCCAAGCAGCTTTGCATCATCAGGCCCTTCTAAACAGTGTTTGGGAGCTCACCATTCCAATGCCAACATAATAGATGCTCATCGATTTGTTCGAGCGGGCACCAGCAACGTCTCTCATTGTGAGACTTATTGTTACTGTTTTGGGCATATCCAATATGGCACAGTTAGCTTGCCAGGCTCTGCTATGTGGGCACGATACTCTCGGTGGCATGCTGGGCTCTCCGAGAGGGGCGGAGGAATCTAACACGGGTCGGTCGCGTGAAAGGCGAATGCCCTACTTCTGTGCTATGGCTCCAGCCCCATAATAGATGCAGTTAAATTAATAGTATTGGGTTAAGAGATGATAGTGAAAATTCTATTCCAAACAAGCACTGAAATTATTGTGTGCTTGGATTCTTGTCTCTCACTTAGGAAACATTTGATCTTTCCTGGAAATGTTTGAAATAACTGGTCTGGAGAAATTTAGAAAATATAAACAAACTGTGTCATATAATTTGCAAAAGAGTCCATTTAGAGTTACTGGAATGTTCATTTAAATCATAACATCACAATTGACTTTGTTTATAATTTAAATGGCTAAACTCCATCTGGGTTAGCTAATATTATTTTCTTTCTTTATAGTTCAAACCCGCATAACAGTTCATGAATATATGTTGGTAGTAAAAAGTTAGCTGACTTGTCATATTTGCTATATAAAATATGAAAAGTGAAGAAGCAAGAAAGATAAGCAATACAAATGTGATTATAGAAGCAGATCTGAGAAAACAAATCCAAAATCAACAAATCCAAAACAAAATTTGAAATCTTTCTGCTACACTTCCAAATGCAAAGTTGAATTCTGCTTTTTGTTTGACACCTCTGCCAATATACACTAATTTCACTTTAGGTAAATTGAGATATGGTTGACTTGGTTAGTAGTGTATATATTGATTAAAAAAAAAAACAAACCACAGGTAAACTTAGCTATTATTGTGTGACTGCACATTTTAGTTTTTCTTTATAATTTATTTTTATGGTATAAGTTAGTTTTTTGCTACTTTAATGAAGTAATTCAAACAATTGATTAAATTAAGATAAATTTAAGAACCTTAACAGGTAAATATATGGAAAATTACGCTCAAATAAAGAATTTGGAAGACCTGGTTAAAATTGATGAATAATGTGCTCAAAAAAGAATTCTTTGACACAGCTTTGACAAAGTTTAGCATGTATACTAATATTTTTAGTGTTATTTATTTTCATAGTAGTTCTTAGAAAAAGTCCTTCATTCAAATACATAACAACATGAATTGGACAAATATGCTTGCACAGATGTGGCTCACTGCCAGCAGTTTCTATCTTCATCATTTATGCAACAACATCCAACTACGATGAAGAAGAAATTGAGAAGTTCTACAAGTAGCTGGAGAAGTTCTATAAAGAAGACCATACCTTACACAAGATTATTATTGGTGATTCTAATGCCAAGATAGGACCGAGATGGTCACCCAAAGAATTCCACATTGGGACCTATGGCTTAGAATAGAACGAACAGGGTGAGAGACTGTCTGAGTTTATCATATCAACAAAGACCATCCATGATAACTCACAGTTCCAGAGGCCGAATCTAAACGTTGGACATGGGAGTCTCCCAGTGAACAGTTCCACAATGAAATTGACCACATCATACTCAATTGACGGTTTTGCCTGACCAATGTCGCTGTTGTCCCAAAATTCCAGACAGGATAAGACCAATATATCCTTCCTGCAAAATTCTACTTCACAAAGCGGTGAGAAAGGACTGCAAAGTTTAAGTTCAAGAAGAGAATTCCCAGGGGGCTGGAGCAATAACACAGCGGGTAGGGCATTTGCCTTGCACAAAGTCAACCTGGGTTTGATTCCCAGCATCCCATATGGTCTGCCGAGCACCACCAGAAGTAATTCCTGAGTGCATGAGCCAGGAGTAACCCCTGTGCATCGCCGGGTGTGAGCTGAAAACCACAAAAAAAAAACAAAAAGAGAATTCTCAGAATGACCACCAACTGGGAGTTCTTTGGCACTATTGCGGCAACATGGGAAGATGGCATCATTGACAACATCGATGAGGAATACAATCGACTGGTTCAGCACTTCAATGAGTGTTCGAGGAATGCCAAGAGTGGGAAAGCACAAACAGATACCTGTCTTCAGAAACTCTCAAGCTGATTCACCAACGAGGTGAAAGACCAAGATAACTACCCTCTAACGGCCTGATTGATCTATCACATCTTCCAGAAAAGCAATGGAGAGGATTATTCACAACTTCTACTTGACCTCTTTGACAGTCACGTCCACCTGCCCACATATCAAATTCCGCAGGATGGATATGTCATCCCCACCATTTGCCCTCTCAAAATCCAACATGCCATTTTGTCAGTAAAGATGCATACAGCACCAGGTCCAGACAAGGTTAGACCCAAACACCTAAGGAATCTGCCGCCAGTACTCATCAATACACTGGCTCGGCTCTTCACAAGCTACCTATCCAAATACAAGGTTCCGTCCCATGGAAAACCAGCAGGACCATTCTGCTGTACAAAAAGGGATGTTTCCACAACATCAAAAACTACCATACAACTGCCTGTTGTCCGTTGTCTAGAAGTTGTTTACCTGAATCATCCTGAATAGAATAGGCAGAATACTAGACGAAGGACAACTATGCGAGCAAGCTGGGTTCTGAAAAGGATTCAGCACAATTGACCGTATCCACCCAGTGACCAAACTCATTGAAGTTTCATGAGAGTTAAGGATGTCATTCTGTCTAACGTTCATGGATTTAAAGAAGGCCTTTGATTCTGTTGAGACTGAAGCAGTCATCAAAGCCCTAGTCAATAGGGTGTTCAAACTCAGTACATCAAGATCCTCCTTGACCTGTATTACAGATTCAACACCAGGATCTCACCATTCTACAAGGAAATGATCATCGACGTAAGGAGAGGGGTTCGGCAGGGCAACAACATTTCACCAAAACTCTTTAGTGCCACCCTTGAGAACATCATGCGATGACTGGAATGGGAAGAAATGGGAGTGAAGATAGACGGTCAGCTACTACACCACCTCCGCTTCGCTAGTGAGATCATTCTAATAACACCAAACATTAGCCAAGAGGCACAAATCTGGCCGACTTCGACCTCGAGTGTGGAAAGGTTTGACTGCAGCTGAATCTCACCAAGACAATGTTCATGAAAAACAAACTAGTCCTTGATGTCCATTTGCTCTCAATGGAATGAATATCTCCGAATGCAGCAGCTATGTGTATCTGGGTCAAAAACTCAACATGACAAATGACCTGACACCTGAATTGCACAGAAGGAAGAAAGCGTGGATCACCTTAAAGAGCTTGAAAAGTTGTTAAGAGGACGAAGAACCTCCGGCTCTGGGCACATCTTTTTGACTCCATCATTCTTTCTGCACTAACATATGACTCAGAGACCTGGGCCCTATGAAAAAAGGAGAACGCTATTCGGGTATCCCAAAGAGGAATTGAAAGAGCTCTGCTTGGAATATCACATTTCACTCAAGTGAGAAGAAATCGGAGTTCTGATCTCCGAGGATGATGAAGAATTAATGACACTGATCATTTGCCAAGGTGTCAAAAATCAGATGGGCCAGACACGTAATGCATTTTAGAGAAAACTAGAGCTGTTACAGACTGGATTCAACAGGACATCAAAAGACTGCATGGCCGCCCACCTACAAAATGGTCAGACTCTTCATCAAAACCCTGAATGAATGGTTTGAGGCACTTTGTGTTCCTGGAGCAAGCAGATACCTTTGGTCTACACTAGCACGTGACAGGGATGAATGGAAATGTTACTGGCACCCACTCAAGCAAATCAAAGATCAACAGGATGACAAGTGACAAGTCCTTAGAAAAGAGTTATGTGTATAAATATGTATTTATATTCAACTTTATTTGAATAATTAATGATATATTGTTTCTGAATGAAAAAGTAAAAAATATACGGCAAATATACTAGTAGAATAAAGATGTACTCTAATATGTTGAAAAACCATAAATTTCTAGTCTTATGGTTAGAAATGTCTAAATATCTAAATATGAGCTTGAGAATGTTCAGTAACTATTAAGTAAAAAGTTGCTGGCTTATTTAAACCTCTTATTTCAATTTTATTTTTTAAATTCTATTAAAATAAAAAATAATTTTTCTAATATCATATCACAATTGCTACAATAATGATTTATGCACCAAAATTTTATCATTAAAGTCAAATCAAATAATTAAAAGTACCTTCTGGATGTTTGTACAGCCATAAGGTGCAGGGCTTGTATGTAGCTGACTTCTGCTCATTTCCTGGCACTGCAAATGATTTCTTAAGCTCCACCAGGAGTGATGCCTGGCACAGATCCAAGAGCAAGCCTTAGCAATGCAGGTGTAACCAGAAGCTCCACAGATACATGTTTAACATTATAAAGTTTAGTTTAGGCCTAAATTGGTAGAGATCACATATTTACTATATTGCTGGGCAAGCTGTAATATTTAGGATTCATACGAATTTGAAGAGAGAAAATGACTTCTTCCAATTTTCAAAATTTCTAGTACATAACATTTTCAGAGCCATAGCATATATTTCATTTTATATTATGAAGAAATACCTTAATATATTTTGTGGCATTGACTTTTAAATAGAAGCATGTTTATTACTTTATAATGAAAGTTAATATTCCTTGCCTTTGGTTTCATTAAAAAAGAGCAAAGTCATATTTTAAACCATGCAATAATATCTACTCCAAGTTTTGCCATTAAATATTTCTACATGAATATTCAATTCTTTTAATTAAAATATGATCTAGGCCTTCATACTGGGTATTTTGCTTTGTTTTTATGGGTTATGTCACCAGTGCTCAATGTTTGGGGATCATTTAATAGGAGATATTGAAATTAGCAATCAAACTCAGGCATCAAATCCAGTGATCAAACCCAGGCTTCCTGCATGAAAATTGTGCTTCTATATGATAGGTTACCTCTCTAGTCCCCAACTTTTTTTCTGAGTGAAGGTCTGGCAAGATTAAAATCCAAGACATTTAAAGTTTGCATTTGAAGAATGGACATGTATTCTTTTGCAGATATTTTCTCAATTAGCAATTGCGAAGTGTGACACTATCTTTTAGTCCACTTTTTTGTTACTATTAGAAATATGATGTAAGAACATTGACTTCTGGCTTCCTTAATATAAATTACTGCAAAATCATCCATTCTGTCCCATGTGAGCTTATTAACTTCAATTAAAGAAATGCCTATTCTTTCCTCAAAGTGAAGTTGTAATTTTGCTGACTTGTTGGAAATATGTTCATTTGACTCAAATTTTAAATAGCTTGAAAACTATCTCAGAGTATCTGTATATTTTTCAAGTCCAGAACAATGATTCATCATGAAGACTGTCTGCATTTATGAATTGTGGTACAGGGAAACATTGATAAAATTTTATTATTAAATTTACCCTAAACCTTGCTTTTATCTCCTGAGTGAGAATTTTTAATTCTATTTACAAAATAATTTTTTTCACTTACATAACATGAGACAGAGTGTAAAGCAACATAAATTGCTCTGAATTCTGAGGCCAGAGAGAAAGTCCAGTGAACAGGGAACTTGCCTAACAGACAGCCTACACCTGCAGATCATATAGTCCCCTGAACACCAGTAGAAGTGGACCCTGAGCTGAGAGCCAAGAGCAAGCTCTGAGTACCACTAAGTGTGAACCTCCCCAGAAAAATATTAATAATAAGAATCATCATCTCAATTTAAAATACTTTACTTGAGAAAAGTATAAATTTAGGAATTGATATTTTTGCTTATTTTGTGTAAAATCCATTGTTTGGCTCTTTGGCCTTTCAGTATAGAGAGGAATACTTTCTCTACCCAGGAATGCTCACCACAAACATGTGTTTTACAGATTTTTGAGTTATTGAGATGGGAAAATTTAGAGAAGGTAAACGAACTAACTCATATAAATTGAAGAATTCCTATGGTTTTTAGAGGGAAATGGAAAGATACAATTTTCAACATTTGACTGACACACAGCAATGGGTCTGAAAAAATGATTTTTGTACCTGTCAATATCAGCAGATTTCAAAAGGTATATAGACACAAGTACATATTGAAGTATTTCTCCTTTATGTGACCTACTTTACCTCATAATCTTTCTAATATATTATTATGGAACATGATGCATCTACTTTCACCATGTCCATTTAAAAATTTCTATGATATTTGCTGGGTAGAGCCTCTTATATAGCTTAAAAGATTTGGAGTTCCAAATCTTGAAAATCCCTTCTGTTCCTCAGAAAACTCATGAATGACTCTCTGCTTTGCATTTATTATAAAAAGTCTTCATAAAACTTCATTTGTCTCTCCATACAGATTCAGCTTGGTTTTGACCATTTGTTGCCTCTCTTTGCTTGAGTTAAATTCTCTTTCATTATAGACTTATTTTTGTACTGAGTTGCCTTTGGCTTTAAAGACTGCATGCACTTCAGAAGGTGAGACTCTAATTTCTAAAACCAACAACAACAAAAAATCCCACCCTGTAACTAAAAATACAACTGAATTTTGTAATAATTAAAAAAAACTTGAATAACATTAGAACAGTGGTTAACAGGTATAAATTAATTTGAAAACATAATAGCAGCAGAGAAAAATCTATAAAATAATTAATCTACTTTAGAAAACCATTAGTTTAGAAACTTTTTTTTTTTTTTTTTTTTTGCTTTTTGGATCACACCTAGCAATGCACAGGGGTTACTCCTGGCTCATGTACTGAGGAATTACATCTGGCAGTGCTCTGGAACCATATGGGATGTTGGGAATGGAACTCGGGTCAACCACGTGCAAGGCAAATGCCCTACCCGCTGTACTATCACTCCAGACCTAGTTTACAAACTTTTAATGAGATGTAAGATAAAACAGAGAAAGTACCATTAACACATATAAGAATGGAAGGGTTAATCACACCTCATAAATATTAACAGAATATTAAAATGACACCATAATCAACTCTTTCAAAATAATCTGCTACTACCTGCAATGGGTACGTTTTCCTTAAAATGTTAAAGCAACTCCTGTTATCTTGAAAAGGCATGGTTTGTCTAAATAGCCATTGGATTCATAAGTAAAACCTTTTTAACAATTGAAGTATTGGGAATGTATGGACTTACTAAAGAAACAAATAATTCATAATGCTGACTTCACAAAAGTATTTCTGGTGGTAAAATGTGGGAAGTATTTTACAACTCCAGTAGTGGATTAGGCAGAGATATGTAGCACATGGAAACCAAGAAAAAAATGGTAAACTTATTTAATTTAGAAAAATCTTTAAAATGTACTTCAAAGCTGGAAATATAATACAAAGGATAAGGTTCTTACCTTGAATGTTTCGAATCCCAGTTCATTCCTTAGCACCCTATATAGCTCCTTGAGCACAGCCAGAAGTGCTCCCTAGACACAGAGCAAGAATAAACTCCGTGTACTGCTGTGTGTGTCTCAAGTCTTTTCTTGCCCCATAAAAGAAACAATATAAAATTAAATGTATCCCAAACAAGATACTGAAAAGAATTCAAAAAGGGCAGAGAGATAGTAAAACATTCTATCAGCATTGGCTGATAGAACATAGTACAGCATTGGCCTGGCACACTGTCAATCTAAGTTTAGTGGACGAGAGTTCACAAAGTGTGAGGTGCATTGGGTGGTAGAGAGCTGCCTCCCGACCTCCCCAGGCCTCCACAGCAGAGGGACAAAGAAACGAGGACCACAGATTGATGGTAAAAATGGCCCATTTAATGCAGCGCTGTTAGCACACATAGAACATCTGAAGGGGTTGAGATATAGGACGGCAATTAGGTGTGATTGACCGTTTACAAAGGTAAAGCTTTCTGTGGAGGCAATTTTCTTTGAGGGGTTAGAGACACTTTGTCTCCCAGGGACATTTTTATTGCTTTTCTCTTTCCCTATAGTTGTACATATTAAACAATTGACTTTACTTATCATTAATACTTGAAGTTGTTTGGATAAACACAGTCAAAGATAAAGATTCCAAAACTTATTTCTCTCGTGTCTGAGCGCAAGCAAGTCTTTTACCATAAATCCCAAATTAAGTCCTCAGTCCAGTTCAGTTTGTCCTTCTCCATGGGAGTCCTGTCTCTTAAGTCATAACAGCTTGCATGAAGACCATGCATTTATGCTTTCGAGACTGTCTCATTTTGATGCTAGGTTAGCTTTGCCACTATCCTCAGGTCCATCCCAGTCCCACAGCGGGACCTCCCCTTTTGGAGGTTTAGGAGCTGTGGCAACTGAAGACCGAGTCAAGCAATTATGATGATGTGCAGGAGTAGATATATTTCAGAATCAATCAATTCCCAAATATTAGAAGCACAGCATTAAATATCTTTCTGTATTTAAGTGAAGAACATTGCTCGATAGTAAAATATAAAAAGGCTATAGGATAAATTAAAAAGTAGATGAGTCACTATAAATACAAAATCCAGGATTAACAGAAATTTTTGGCTTATAAATAACCAAGATTAACTTGGGGAACTATGACAATAAGAGGTAAGACACAACGGAAAGGTTAAAGATAAACTCAGAGGATTAGAGATGCTTGCAAGAGCACCGTAAACTTCTCAGAGGGGAGGAATTGGGGCTTTTTCTAAAGCCTAAAACACTTAGAGTTGATAGCCAACAAACAAATGTATTATTGCGATTTCATTTAGTACTTTCTAGTTTGTAGTATTATTTTAACTATTTATTTACTGGATTTTGGACTATACCTGGCTATGTTCTTGGTTTAATTCTGATGCTGAACACAGGGTCTCTATTGGAGGTGCTGAGGTTCATTCTTGGCATTGGAGATATCCATAATTGAAATAAATTAAAACATAAAATAATGTTACAGACTAGAAATTACAAAATTAAATCATAACAATATATTGTATACCCTATTAGAATATTTCTAAATGAAAAAATTTGTGATTCTTGGAACTTATTTGTATGTTATCCACATAAATTATCTACATAAGTTCCCATTGTTTCAAGAATGAGTTTCTAATTTAGAAATAGTCTAATAGGGTGTAGTATATATAGAGAGAGATGTAAAATTAAACATCTATTTAAGGAAAAGGAGAGGCAATTTTATATTAATGTAACAGATTTGCCATGTGGTCCAGTACTCCTACTCCTAGATATTTAGCAAAAAGAATTGAAGATGAGTCCAAAGAACACCTGTATGTGCATATTTATAACAGACTTATCATAAACACCAAAAGTTTGAAACAACCAAATGTTCATCAACTACGGAACAGTTTAAAAACTAATCATCTTGTAAAAAATGGTATAAACTCTACAAAAATATGAACTGCAAAGGAAAGCAGCAATAATAATGAATTTCAAAAGCATATGCAATATGAAGTAAATCAGTTCTAAGAGGCTGTTTATATTTTGAAACTAGATAAGAATAAAAAAAGGAAGAGCAGTGAATCAGATCGTTTGTCCAGACCTTAGGCTTATGTATAAAAGGGTAGTTTATAAAGATTTGAAAAAATGTAAGGTTATTGGAAGTATTCTGTATATTAACCATTATGGCAGTGATAATTAATGTTTCATTTTATTAATTCATAGAAAAACATTTTAAGTGAAATTTATCTTGTAGGAATTATATCTCAATCAAGACTGAGTAAAGAACCTTACCAACAAAAAAATAGATAATGGAAAGGTAGAAGAAATAGTCAGAAGATGGAGTAATATTTTCTTTCCTATAAGTCTACAGAAAGACAAAGAACTTATTGTTCTATATTTAGAAACAAATTTTATTTTATATGTACCAGAACTACCAAGTTCAGAAATCCTACTCTGAATGTCCTTTCTGTTTTGAAATCATCTTAGTAACCAATGATGTGCCAAAAATTTATGGACTTCAGATACTTCAGATACTTTTACAAATTGCTACTGTGGCTGAACACAGTATACATTTGTTTTCTACAGCTGAATTGGTGCATAGATGATCATATAGTCTAGACATAATTCTCTTGTGTTTATGTCTGGACCACTTTCATTCCCTGAAACTGTCTTACATTCATAACAATGTCTATAATCCATGACCTTTTAAATTCTAATTATTTAACCTACCAAATGAACCCTCAGTGTTTTTATTTTTCATATCATCATTCCAAAGGAATGCTTTTGTGCTCTATAACAGTGGTTCTTGTTCAACAGCACACATAAATATAATTTACTGAGTTAAATTGATTTAAATGTAAGACTCTACCTTAAACCTTAAAGAAAAATCAATGTAGGTATAAGATCTGAGGAAATTTTGCTTTAATTTTCAAATTCTAAAAATTTCACCTTAATTTTTCATATTACCAAAGACGTTTGTTTCAAAAACCTTAACTAATCATTATTGTATATTACTAAGCCTGGAATTTAGATTTTTTTGTATCTAGTTAATTATATCAGTGACACTACAAAAACAATAATCAGATTACAATAATGCATATGATTTATACGTAACCTAAGAGATATACCCAAAAAATGTAATCAATTTCCCTTTACATTTCCAAAGTAAACATAAATAATATGCCTTGAGTCACTGAGATTAACCTTCCGATCTGATTTGAAATGTACATTTAGGCACATTTATTTTCTCTTCTGAAGTCTTATTATGTTGTATCTGCATTGATGATTTATTTCCTGTGTCAGTGTACCTAAACTATGCTATTCTGGTATTTAGTCAAGTATGTCTGAGTTTAGCTGTGATTATATAATTTATATAAGAATGAATGAAAGATGAGGAAAATATGAAGCACTGTAATTGTAAGATTGTTCTGCTTGGTTAGAAGTTCCTTCATAATGAAGTTATGATACAAAGAGCAGATTGAATAGTCATGAACACAGTTCTGTATTTCCTCTTTAAAGATAGATTCATGGTTACACATAATATTGTTTCAGAATTTGTGTTGCATTTTAAGTCAGGTAACTTTTGGAGCTCAGAAGGCATTATAAAAAAACTCTTATAAGTAATATATTTATGTTTTTATAAGAACATATTTTTGTGCCAGAAAAATAATACTTGTCGTGCCTGTGGACAAATTGAGTCAGATCACTAGTACTCCAAATGGTACCTTGAGCATCCCTAGGAGTGATCCCAGAGAACATAACCAGGTATAGTCCTTGAGCATCCCTGGGTATGGCCCCCCAATTTTTTTAAAAAGTACATATTTTATTTACATATAAAATTATACATTTGTTTATGTATTAAATCAAGATTTATGTATTAAATTGTATGTTATTTATATATTCATATATATTCATATCACCTTAATGTGACAGGAGCATAACAGAGTAAGGTCCCACACCCTGCCTCCAGAGATGTACTAATACTGTTACCTAAAGTTTTCATTCACAGCTTTAAATTGACTGTTAATTGATCTCAGCCTTTCCTTATATTTTATTAAAGATTCTTTGATTTTATTAATAGTGACATCATTTCATTTTTTATAAAGTCATTACAGCCATATATCTCAAGCACCTACTACCATGCAGTTTCATTGCTATAGTATTCTCAAGTTTCAGAATACTAATTACCATCTCTTTCTGCTAAAAAGCTTTGATTGGTATAAGAGAAATTACAATATCGAATGATGTTGCATGATATGGCTGCCAATGCAACCCTATCAAATTTACTAAATTCTCCTAGGATTAACTGCAATTTTGGCTCTCCTGGAAAGCAAAACTTTTCCATGTTGGGAGCATCCTTTAAAGGAAAAAATGGCCTTTCCGGCCCCGCACGAGATCGACCCCGGAGGCAACTGAACCACTTTGGACACGAGTGGCGCCCCCCAAACCCCCAAATGCCTCCAAACTGTGTGCTTGGAGCTTCTGGCCCAGGCGCTGCCGGCAGGGTATGGTCTTTTCTCTCTCAACTCTTTCTTTTTGAACGCAGCGAGGCAATAGCCGGTTTTTAGACTCTACAGGAAGCCCGGGAAAGCCGATGGGCGGGACTTCCAGATCCGCCCTGTGCCGGCCGACATTTAAGCACAGAGCCATGTGGGGACGCTCCTTGCCGGCCCCGCGCGAGATCAACCCTGGAGGCAACTGAACCACTTTGGACACGAGCGGCGCCCCCAAAATACCTCCAAACTGTGTGCTCAGAGCTTCTGGCCCAGGCGCTGCCAGCGAGTGATGCAATTACCAAAAGAATTTTCCCTGGACTTCATATAGAAATCCAAAACCGTGCGGCTGCGATAGCAGCCGCGCGACCTAATATCTCTTGATTGTCAGCAACGTGTAAATGTTCCTTTTTGGCAGGGCTTAATGTGGGGGGAAACTCCAAACAATAGTACTAAGTTTTTTGTTGAAGGGTAAAAGATTGTAGCGATAGAATTTTAGGCAGAATTTTCCCTGGACTTTATATAGAAACCCAAAACCGCACGGCCGCGGCAGCCTAATGTCATCTAATCATCAGCAATATGAAATGGTTCCTTTGTAATGGGCTGGACTTTGGGGGGACCATAATAGGGTTAAAGTTTGTAGCGACTTGTAATTTCTGGCTGTACTTTCCCTGGGCTTTATACAGAAATTCAAAGCCGAGAGGCCGCTGCCATGGCCGCGCAACCTATTGTCATTTAATCATCACCAATATGAAATGGTTCCCATTTAACGGGTCGGACTTTGGTGGGAAATCCTAACAAGAATAGTAAGTCTTTTGCTGAAATAATGAAGGCTACCAAAGTGGTAGCCATCTCTATAGACTGAACTAAGCCATATCCCCATGCTGGCTGAGAGGAAATATCCTTCTTTTTCGGGAAGAAACACGGCGTGGCGTTAACCATAGTAGGATGTCCATTAAGCTGACACGACCTGGTGGCGTGGGAATGGGATACAAGGGAATAAATTATTATGTACTTGGAACAGCGGGACGCTGGTGGAATCTGGAGCCGGGGCAGATACCAGCGTATTACTTTTGGTTCCAGAAACTGCTTGCAGACATTCTACCAGACTATCAACTAAGCCAGAGCCCCACGCCGGCTGATGACGAGAAATAGCCATCTTTTTTAGTTTGTTTTCCCTTTGTCAGGCAGCGTTGTGATTACTAAACAGGCGTGATCTCGGTGGCGCGGGACGAGGGGGGAAAAAATAGAAAAGTTATGTAACAAACAGCGGGACTTAATATCTCTACATTCTCAGCAATGGAGAGCCATCAAATGCTTCCTTGACAGTGGGACTGTCTTCTTTTTTGGGGGGAAACCCTAGCAACAATAGTGAGTTATGTGTTGAAACATGGACTATAACCAAGATAAAGTGTAAACGAAGTGAAACTTATCACTTACAAGGGCGGGGACTGGGGGGGCAGGAGGGGGCGGGAGGTATAATGGGGTGGTTGGTGATGGATTATGGGCACGGGTGAAGGGAAGGGTGTTTGAGTATTGTATAACTGACATAATGCTGAGAACTATGTAACCCTCCACATGGTGATTCAATAAAATTTAAATTTAAAAAAATAAATAAATAAATAAAAAATAAAGGAAAAAATGAAGGGAGAAAAGAAAGAAAAGAGGAGATGACAAGAAATAGGACTAGAAGAGAGGAAAGGAGAAGGTGGAAACAAAAAGAGGGAATAAGAAGGAATTAAATTAGCATTCTTTCTGCAGTGTGAGAAAATATACCTAGAATCAGTGATGGAAAGTTATTGTTTTATTACAAGAAAGAAAAAAAGGGTTATTGCCTAAATATATGGTCCAGAGGTTGAATCAATTAAAAAGCTATTTTAAAAATAGAATTTAATAAAACTACTAATGAATCGTGTACGGAGGACCTAGAGGGTATAAGAAATATAAGAAATTTTAAAAAGAACTAATTCTTCTGTAATATTAAATGGGGGGGGGCATCACTTTTTAGATAAGATACAATGAGAGACCCTGCTTTTTTTTTCTTAATTGTGGTTTGAAATCAGTAGTTTTATTTCAAACTGCTTAAGATTAAGGGGGGGTTAACCTTCAGTCCTGAAATTCTAAGGTCAGAAGTACAGAGGTTCTTCATGGAAATGGAGAGTTTCTACTTTTTCTAAATTTGATTTATTTTTAAAATTTTAAATAAATTTGAAGGCAGCTGTAACACCAAGTTCCCAGAAGAGAGTGACGCAGAGAAGTCTCTTGGCCCTGAACCCGGCTGTGTTCTGGGGGGCTCCTGGGAGGGGGTGGGCCTCAGTTTCCCTCCCGGCCTGCTCCAAGCAGAGTTCCCTGGCTGAAGACCTCTGGAGCCTAGCCACAACCATGCTCAAGGCCCCTCTCCATATGTTTGGACAAGCCTCATGCATGAAGGAATCCAGGTGTATTGGACCCAGGGCTAAGGAATCCAGGTGTGTTGGCAGAGAAATCTAAGTGTGTTGGACCCAGTGCTAAGACCTCCAAGCCTGCTTGCATCCGGACTTAGCCTCTTCTGCTCAGATTTCCCATTTTCCAGTAGCTAGACGGTTACACCCAGGGACTGGTCCTGGCACCATGTAATCCCACCAACAGCCAACATGCAGAGACTATAAAACCAAGCTTCCGGAAGACATCTTATAGCCTAGTTCTCCCTCTGGGAGAACCTGATAAGCTACCGAGAGTTTCCTGCCCACATGGGAAAGCCTCGCAAACTCCCCATGATATATTCTTATGCCAAAACCAGTAACAATAATGGATTTCATTCCCCCGACCCTGAAAGAACCTCCAATGTGGCACCATTGGAAAGGACATGTAAAGAAAGGCTTCTAAAATCTCAGGGCTAGGACGAATGGAGATTTTACTGAGACCGCTCAAGAAATTCGATGATCAACGGGATGATGATGATGATGATGATGATGATGATGATGATGGTGATGATGATGATGTTGATGATGATGATGATGATGATGATGATAATGAAGGCAGCTGGGATGGAGATGGGACCACTAAGTAAATGATAATTAGAAAGATTGCTCAGGATGGGAGATATGTGCTGAAAGTAGACTATGGACCAAACATAGTAAGTTGCCTTACTGCAAACTGTAACACCCAAAAAGAGAGAGAGAAGAGGGAATGTGCTGCTACAGAGGTAGGGAGTGGGACACAGTGGGGTGACAGGACGTATATGAGAATACTGGTGATGGAGAACAGGCACTGGTGGAGGGATGGGAGCTTGATAATTGTATGACTGAAATGTAATCATGAAAGTTTTTAAGTCTAACATATCTCAATTATTCAATTAAAAAAATTGAAGTTACACATTAATTTCACTGTTACAATTTGGCGTAGTAGTTACCAGTGTAAAAACAACAACAACAACAAAACAACAACACACACACAAATCATACACACATGTATGTAAAGATAGTATATAGATACGTATGTTTATGTTCATATATCTATGATATATATGAAGCTATATCATATCACTTGTATTACTTGTCATCCCGTTGATCTTTGATTTGCTTGAGCAGGCATCAGTAACGTCTCCATTTGTACCTGTTGCGTGCTAGTGTAGACCAATGATATCTGCTTGCTCCAGGAACAGGAAGAGCCTCAAACCGTTCATTCAGGGTTTTGACAAAGAAGTCTGACCATCTTGTTGGTGTGCGGCCATGTGGTCTTTTGACAGCTCTAGTCCAGAGGTCATCTCTGAATCAAATTACGTGTTCGGCCCATCTGATTTTTAATGCCTTGGCAAACAAGACAGTGTCCCTGATTCTTGACCATCAACAGAGGTCAGAACTCTGGATTTCCTCTCACTTGAGTGAAATGTGATACTCCTAGCATGGCTTTTTTGATTCCTCTTTGGGATACCTGAATAGCGTTCTCATCCTGTTTGCGTAGGGCCCAGAACTCTGAGGCATATGTTAGTGCAGGAAGAACTGTGTAATTGAAAATATGTGCCTGGAGTCGGAGGCTCTTCATCCTCTTAACCACTTCTTTGATGCTCTTGAAGACATTCCACGCTGCTCTCTTCCTCCTGTGCAGTTCTGGCGCCAAGTCGTTCCTCATGTTGAGTTCTCAACCCAGGTACATATAGCAGCTGCATTCGGAGATGTTCGTTCCATTGAGAGCAAATGGAACGTCAGAGACTAGTTATATATAAAGACATACTATATATAAAGATATATTAAGATATATTAGAAGTCACTCTAAAACACAAAAGCTAAAAAGAGAAAATAAATTGGCATCTATCTTTAAAGTATCAGAAGAGTTATATAGGTATTTCAAAAACCCTCTCAATTATTTTTTGTTGTACTCCACAAATATATATTCAGTAGAACTTTATATTATTAAGAATTAAGCTCAGAACCAAATGCTGGGAGAATGTCTTTAGTAGTTCATATTTATGCAAAAGAGCATTTAACAGAATCTTTCTTTTCAAAGGCAAAATGTCAAGGGCATTATATAAATGGCATGGTCAGATAATAGAGTATCAATAAAATAATATAGCCCCTCACTGGTATAAAATCTGAATTTAAAATATAAAATAATTTATTTCATGATTATAAATTAAAACTAATTGGTATAGGGCAAACATGATACTAAATATTGAGTTTACCTGAAGGTTTTTATGAAGGGTTTTATACCAAACAAATACACCAATCTTTAAATTGACAGTCAAGTTGCTTGAAAATCCAATTTCTTTGAGGTGAAATAAAAGGAAATATCTTCAAACAGCTGCTCATATGTAATTATAGAACTTTGATGAAGATAAAAGTTAGCTCTTTTTAGGGTTTCCCAGTGGAAATTTCTGATTTTCTTTAATATCCTATCAGATTATTATAAAACATTCTTGTCTGCCTTTGGACCCACCATTGGTGAAAGAACATAGTCAAAATTACCCAAGCCAGGAACTGAACAGAGCTAGAAGTCAAGTTTAAATGATTTCTATAAAGCAAATCTCTGATTTTCCAAATGTTAAAATTAGATATTGAGCCATGTTCCACTTGGAAGCATTAGGATCCCATGTGACACTCAGCAACATAAATGTATCTGCACTTTCTCACGGAATTCCCCCATGCTCTAATTTATGACTATCATTAATAGAAAATATGTTGAAATGGCATTCTTAGTTTCTAGAGTGAAATTATAAGTGAAACCCTTTAAAAATCTAGTTTCATTTCTTTTTAGGAGACCCTTGGTGTGCTTGGGGTCTCCTCTTTCTGGGCTACTCAGAGGTTACTCAGTGTTGTTTGGGGGACCAACCTATACCACGGATTAAGCACAGGGCTCAAAGCATGCACTTTCTGCTCCTTGATATAGCTCCCTGGCCCGTTCAACAATTTTAAACATGCAGAAAGAACACTGTTCTCTACTATTTAATCAGAACTTTGGAAAGGACCAAACCACTGGTGTTGCTAGAAATCATAAAGAATAACAATTCTGAAAGGAAATGCCTATCTCATTTTACCTGTGACTCCTCCATTTACTATTTCACCATGTGGCTACTTCACCTGACATCATTGTATCATTCTTATTTTTCTTTCTGTTACAAACCCCTGACCTTTGTCTCTCCTTGGGACACTATTTGGATTTCTACTCAAATATCGCCTAATTGCAATTTTCTGCAATTACCAAATGAATGTAATTCAGTTTGCCCCCATCTTTCTGTTCTCCTATTTAAATGTTAACACTAGAATTTATATCATGCAGACAGTTTTTGCATTTTATTCTAATTTAGTTGCACTAAAATTTTAATAGCAATGAGCTATATTCCACATTATTCAGTGGATATCAATGCTGGGATTTACATAGAGCTCTGAACAAGAGCAAAGACATTTTATTTAGTCTTTTACAGACTGTATCCTTTTAACAGAAACTGTGCATTTATTTTGTTATTTATTTTAACAAATTAAAGAGACATCGAAGTACAATTATAAGAAGATCAAAAAACAAATATTATATTTAAATAATTATTTTTCTAAAAATAGAACACATAATTTTATACTAAAGATTAAGGCATCTTTTACCCATTAATGACTTTTATTATATGAAGCATTCTTGACATTTGCATTTATTTACATAGGAGAATAATAATGAAAATAGAAAATTAACTCAGAAAAGTAGGTTCAGCTTTCTTGTGTATGGGAAAGAAATTAGATAAAATGAGTTGTTCTATGGTGCATTGCAATTGGTAAAATTAGTGCTGATTTTGATTTTTATTGGGGAGAAATTTCTATTAGATTTCATTTAGTGTGGAAAATTGGACTCTGCTACAAACTCTATAGTATTCCATGATCCAGACAGGCTTACAGACCTCTCCATCTGTCAAATATCATGCTCTTTGGTTTGGAACATATTCCTTGGTTTGGAGCATTATGTTTGAACAGATGGAGTGGCCTGTTTGTAGATAAAATTAACAATGCATTTCTGTATATATTAGTTCATTCTAGTTTTCATAATTTTTTCCCTGTGGTATTTAAAACCCAAATTAAAACACACGTTGTCTAAAAGAAAGAGAGAGAGGGAGTATGAAAATGCTGAGCTTGAGCAACTCAAAATAACAGCTACAAACGTGGCCAACATTAAAGACTTTGAAAAATTGCTTGACATATAGAGGGTATCTTTTGAATAAGTTAACTATGTTAAACAGCAAAAATTCTCATGTCTAACAAATTCCAAATCTCTTAAACTTTGTAAATGAGAATTATACTATTATAGGTTCAATATTATTTTTATTTTGTTATTGTTGTTAGGATGCTATTTTCAATGGTTAAAGAGGTAGTGGAAGGGATAGTGTTTGCCTTATGTTCAATCCCTGGAGCTGACTATGATCCCCTGAACACTGTGAGGAAAGATCCATGAGCACTGCTGGTTATGACGCCAAAATTTAAAAATTAAATAAATAAATAAAAAGGCACTCTCAGACATTGTAAACTCTCATTGTTCCAAGAACAGAAAGGAATAGAACATTAATTGTCCTTAGAAATAAAAAGTGTTAAGAGGCTTCAAAATTGGAAACGTGTTTACTCCCATGACAAAAGGGATTATTACTAAAATCCATAGTCCCATTTTCCCTACTTTTGTTTTATTATTGATTCAAATGACATTTACATAAAAATATATTTAGTGGGATCATAGAGATAGTACAGCAGGTAGAATATTTGTCTTGCCCAAAACTGACCCAGGTTTGATCTCCAATATCTCCTATCTCCCCCAGTCCCACAAATCACCAGAAGTGATTCCTGAGCACTTAGCTAGGAGTAAGTCCTGAGTACCTCCAGGTGTCAACATCCCCAAAAGAAAGAAACAAAATATAATGAGCTATATAAATAATCGATAAGAGTTTAAATGCTTTGCTCTTCTGGTTTCTTTTTAACAGCAAAATTATTTGTGAGTTTATTTTATAAGTAAGGGTACATTCGAAAAAATATATTCAATTTATATGTTCCACTCTTTTAAGATATGGGAGCTTTCTGTCCTTAAAACTACTTACATGTTCTGATGGAACTATACTTTTTTCCAATTAATTTTATATTCATTTAATGACTACATCATCATCTCTGTACTATTTTTCAGATAATTTTTGAACTTACATTGTTATATTCCCATAACCTCAAATGTTTGTCATTTTTATTGTCTATAAAATTTACAGAATCTTAGGTCTAACTTTTTAAATTTTATTATTGTTTAAATAGCATTCAATGATAGGATTAATGCTTATATTTTTGATGTACAAAGTTATGCAGCTCATCACCACAGAAGTGCTCAAGATCTACTGCTGTCATGTAATTCTAGTCTACTTCATTCCTCTTCTTTCAACCCTCCTGCTTCGCAATTTCAGTTTTACAATTCAAGGATAAAGTTTTATCATCATTTCTTACTGCCTTTTCCCTTGCTTTGTTTCTTTATATTCCACGGAATAGCATACCACAGAATATCACATATATATAGTACTTTTCTCTTCTCTGACTTACTTTATTTAGTACAATGCTCTCTAGTTCTGCCCAAATAAAATTTTCTGACCTTATAACATTATTGATATTTTCAACACAAACACAAACTCCTTCTACATGCATTTAATTTTCTTATCTGAAGAGTTTATTTACTCTTTAATATCTATTAGATTGGACTTTTGAGGGATCATATTTAGAGACCTATAGCTGTTTAAACAAAAATATTTAATGGACCAATTTGCTTTGTTTTAAAATTACTATTAGATCTTAAATCTTTCCTGCAGATGATCATATCACAAGCAAATAATAGTCATACATTGCATACATTTCCACTCAATTAAAATTTTATTAGTATCTAAAATAAGTTGAATAGTAATATTTTTGTGTGTGTTAGTGGGTGAATCTCTTTGTTTTGAGATATATGCCCATTATTCACATACTTTTAACAATATACTTAAAATAATAGTTCCTGCACTTACAGTCTTGTAATTTTTAAGGAGTAAAAAGTGGTTAATTTATTTGCTAGTATACAAATTCTTTTAATCTTGGCGACCTATAAAACTACATTTGGGTGCTGGAGCGATAGCACAGCGGGTGGGGCATTTGCCTTGTACTCGCCAACCGGGGTTTGATTCCCAGCATCCCATATGATCCCCTGAGCACCACCAGGGGTAATTCCTGAGTGCAGAGCCAGGAATAACCCCTTGTGCATCGTGGTGTGTGACCCAAAAAGAAAAAAAAAACCCTACGTTTACCAAGCTTTTTACTATGCAGGGCTATGGAACTACCTGTCACATAAGTACAACTGTATATCTGATGTACAGCTAACAAATGTTTAAATATACTGGTGGGGACACAAATCATGTTGAATGAAAGTGGACACTCCGGTGGAGGGAGTGGTGTTGGAGCATTGCTTCATGAAATCCTATCATGAAAAGTATTGTAAAACATAGTTCCTCACATTAATAATAATAATAATAATAATAATAATGATAATAAAATAAACATGCCTTGCCATTTTTCTTTTTCTGATTCTCAACTGAATGTAGAGAAGCCAGCAGAGTGCCGATGAAGTCCACTAAACTAAAGAATCATTTCTCAAATGATTTATATAAATGAGGTCTTACTGATACTCCAACCCTATCTCATTTACCTTATTAAATAATGGATAATCTTTGATGTCTAAAGCATCTCATAAAGTCTTCAAATAAAATAAAAATTTACACTATGCCATCTAATTTGAGAAAGTGTGCCTGTCATTATTTTAACAGTAAGCATTCAAATAAGTTTTTGCTTGTTTGCAATTTTTATTTGTTTGTTTTCTTAGCAGGGGTGAGGGCTTCTTGATTGCTCCCAGCAGAGCCCTGGGGCAATTTCCTGCTCTACTCAGAGAACATGCAGTGCCAGGGATTGAACTCAGGCCTCACAAATTCAAAACACACTCTGAAAGAGCCATAGTCCTTTAAGAGTGTCCTTTTAGATCGGTTTGCATGCAGACTTATTTATTTGATTTATGTAAATTATTTCAAAAAGCATTCTGACAGAAATGATAAAATATCACTTCTGTCACTTTCAGTGTCATGCCGTTGCTCATCTATTTGCTCGAGCAGGCACCAGTAACGTCTCCATTGTGAGACTTCATGTTACTGTTTTTGGCATATCGAATACACCACAGGTAGCTTGCCAAGCTCTGTCATGTGTGAGAGATACTCTCGGTAGCTTGCCAGGCTCTCTGAGAGAGGTGGAGGAATCGAATTCAGGTTGGTCACGTGCAAAGCATATGTATTTCCTGCATTCTGTGCAATATATGCATTACATCATGCCTTGCCCCCCTCCACAGTCTTTGAGTCTAATTTTCTTCCCAAACCTACTGATTTCACTTATATTTGTGTTATTTATGTTGGTAAACACCAGTGCATTCAGATATATTGTTAATTTTTATTTTAAACAGCTATATGTTTAAATATCCTATTTGCTAGTTTAACTTGAATCTTTCAACATCAAATTTTATGTTCTGAAGTGATATTTTGGACTGGAGCGATAGCACAGCGGGTAGGGCATTTACCTTGAAGGTGGATGACTCAGGTTCGATTCTTCTGTCCCTCTCAGAGAGCCCGGCAAACTGCTGAAAGTACTCTGCCTGCATGGCAGAGCTTGCAAGCTACACGTGGTGTATTCAATATGCCAAAAAACAGTAACAAGTCTCACAATGGAGACGTTCCTGTTCCCACTGGAGCAAATCGATGAACAACAAGACTACAGTGCTACAGAGGTGCAGAGTAATATGAAGTGTTATTATTTTTTAATTTTGTAAATGAGAAAATTAAAATTCAGGTACATTTAGTTATGTTTCTAAAGTTAAACAGAATCATTTAGTTTTCCATTCTTTGACTGCAAAGACGTTGCTTTTTAACCAATGAGTCTCACTGTTTCAAAGTTCAAGTTTTGTTTTAACTAAAATTACTCTAATTTTTTTTTAAATTTAAAATATTTGTGGTTTTGGAACCTCATCTGGTAGTGTTCAGGATTTTTTCATGGTTTTTTTTAGGTAATATAAAAGTTTGCATTTGTCGGGTCCTTGCCGTTATAATATGATCGCCGTTTCCAACCACTATGGAGGGATGGGAGGAGGACATTATACTGCTTTTGCAAAAAATAAAGATGATGGGAAATGGTACTACTTTGATGACAGTAGTGTCTCGACAGCATCTGAAGATCAGATTGTGTCCAAAGCTGCGTACGTGCTCTTCTACCAGAGCCAAGACACTTTCAGTGGAACTGGCTTTTTCCCTCTTGACCGAGAAACTAAAGGTGCTTCCGCTGCCACGGGCATCCCGTTAGAAAGTGACGAAGATAGCAATGATAATGACAATGACATAGAAAACGAAAACTGTATGCACACTAACTAACGAGAGTCCCAGAAGCCATAAAGGAGAGACTTTCCTGCTGGTGGTGTCTATGGAGATGATGGAGTCACCCACCACATTAAACACGAGTCTGAGATGGGAAGTTTCAGATAACCGAATGTAAATCCTTTATCAGATTTTAACTTGTGCAGTACTTGAAGTGAAACACAATGAAAACTTTAACAGAAATTGTCTCTTAATACATTTACAGTCTTGTATTTACAAGCTAAATATATATAGGAAATCACAAATAAATCCCTTTTAAGTTTGCTGCTGTTTTGATGAAAATAAAAAGTTTGCATTTGAGAAATGCATGATAAATTTTCAGAGATACTTCTCTTACTACTTAAAAATTACAAAGAAAATATGTGACACCTATCCTGAGAATGCAAAGTTTTTCCGAGAAATTCTATGAAAATTGAATCTGAATCAAGAGGAAAATTTTAAAGTAACTAATAAATAAAGAAATTGTTTCAAGTCATTAAGAAGTGAAAGGGCAATTGAATCTGATCTGAATAGGATCATGGAGAGAAGGAAGCTGAATCCAAATTGAGTTACACTAGATTTTTCTCAGTTGCTTTTCCACTTTGGTTATCAGCTGTTTCCTAACATTTGCTCAGAGATTAGAAACAATGCGCAGCAGACATAGAATAGATTTCACAAGGCTTGGAAAAGGCCCAGAACCCGTTCAGTGGCTTATTACATCAAGGAATCAATCTCTGCTCTTTAACTGTCAGGCAAAAGGAAATTAAATCCTTTAGGAGGATTTTAACCTCATTCAGAGTCTCTCTGTTTACAACATATAAAGTTCACCAATCAATAATAATACATAATCTAAAACCAAAGGGAAAGTCAGAATAAATCAACAGTCCTCCAGTTGCTGGAATTGACTTACTTCAAAGTAATCAGGATAAATGTATTCAAGGAAAGAAAACAAATGTAGGAACATTTCACAAAAACTAGAAAGTACACAGAAAAATCTATAGAAAGCATATAGAAAACTCTTAAGTACTATAGATTCTATATAAGTTATACAAAATCTCAACAGGAAAACATTAAGTAGAAAGCATGAAGACATAATTTTTTTTTCTTTTTGGGTTACACCCAGCAATGCACAGGGGTCATTCCTGGCTCTGCATTCAGGAATTACCCCTGGCAGTACTCAGGGGACCATATGAGATGCTGGGAATCAAACCTGGGTCGGCCACATGTAAGGTAAAAGCCCTACCCGCTGTGCTATTGCTCCAACCCCAAAGACATAATTTTCTTTTAACGAGAAAGGGCGCTAATGCAAATGAGACACAGTCCTTAAAATGTAATGAAATACGCAGGTTCTACTCCCAGCACACCATATGGTCCCCTGAACCTGAAAAGAATGAATCCTGAGCACAGAACCAGGAAAAAATCCTGAACACTATCAGATTAGGCTCCAAAACCACAAATAATAATAATAATAATAATAATAATAATAGCAATAATAATAATAATAATAGTAATAAAGTGCTAGTAGAGAGAATGTTCTACATACTTTTGGATTGGAGTATGCTCTAATTCTTCCCATAAACTCTGGACCCAGACAACTACTTGAAATTTTATTTAGTTTTTTGTATATCTTATACAAATTATCTTATATCATACATATTATCTGATAAAAGAAAAAGAAGGGAGATTCCTTTAAATGCACTGTACAGAAAATATATAAAATATTTATCATCATCATCATCATCATCATCTTCATCCCATTGATCGTCGAATTTCTTGAGCAGTCTCAGTATCGTCTCCATTCGTCCTAGCCCTGAGATTTTATAAGCCTCTCTCTAATCGTCCTTCCCAACGATGCTGCTTTGGAGGCTCTTTCAGGGTCGGGGAATGAGACCCAGCTTGTTACTGGTTTTGGCATATTAATATACCATGGGGAGTTTTCGAGTCTCTCCCATGTGGGCAGGAAACTCTCAGTAGTTTGCCAGGTTCTCCCAGAGGAGAAGTAGGCTATAAGATATCGTGCGGCCGCAAAGTGACAACTTTATTTCTTGTTTTTTTCCCCTGCCTTATTATTTTGGAAAAGTCCTTCAGTAGACTATTTGAGTAATTATTGATAATACAAATTGTCATCTGTTTTATAAGTCAGTTAATATATTTCCTTATTTAAAATTAGTTGCAATGTTTTTGTATTTTCATAATATCCTTATGAGACTGAAGGTGTCTTAGTTTATTCTATTTTTAGATTGTTCTGTTTTGTCCTTTTTGTATGTTTTAATTGCATTAAATAATATTTAGGTGATCACTGCTATTATCTTTAAAAGTATTTTTAAAATATTTTAATTATTGTTTTAGTGAATGAAATTACAATACTTTTGATTTTTTAAACAAATTTTGTAGGGTTGGGGTAAATCTTACTTGGTAATTGTGCAGGACAATTTTAATATATTCCTCTAGGCATCTTTCTTATGCTCTGTTTGAGAATATTTTTCACTACTTATGGATGATGAGAATGCATATGAGGGCCTAAAATAAAAGCATAAAAATGAGTTAACCAGACAACTCACTAGATAATACTGCACTCAATATAACTCAAATAAATTTTATTGTGACCAGAGATACAATTCAGGAATTTTGTGTTTGCCTTACATAAAGCCAAACCTTCCTAGTACTGCATTTCATCCCCCAAACACCATCAGGGGTGTCCCTGATCACAGACGGGGATATGCATTGAACATAGGTGTGGTGCAAATCCTGCTACTAAAGTAAATATGCAGGTAAATTTAATTGTACTTATATACAGTCAGCCGTAGCATAGCGAATTGTTGCTTAGCTTGCCCCATCAAAAAGACCAAGGAAAAAATACATAGAAGTTCTGTAACACCTCCACTTACAAAAGTGCAATTTAAAGAGGATAAACAAACTAGAAGAAATAAAAATTCATTGTAAATTTATAGAGAACTTAAAAGAACTTAAGAGGTGATGTTTATCTCATCACAAAAATAGAAACAAAATTAATTTAAGAAACAGATTACTAGTAACAAAAATTACACATTCAGTCAACAGATTAATTATAAAAAATCCACTGAGATACTCTCAGAAAATGCTTTCTCTCTTTAGAATATAATGCGTTTATTGGATGTTGTCTTTATAAAAATAATGATATTCCACCTTACATAATCAAAAATAAAATTTATCACAAGTAAATCAAAAATCAAATCAAAATACAAAACCAGAGTCCCTAAAATATAGGTTATGGGGATACCCTGTGATCTTAGTAAACAAGAGTTTTGCAATAGGACACAATGCACAAGTAAAAAGCTTAACAAATTTTTTAATTTGTTAATTGAAATTAAGAAATTCTATTTGTTAAAATATGTCCAAAAAGAAAGTGATAGATATTGGGCATAATTTGAAAGAAAAACTTTACACATATAATTAATAACTACTATTTTATGTCCTTTGTCTTAATCACATTGACTTATACTTATGCTCATTTATTAAATGGAAGTTTATAAGAAATAGTGTTTCTATTCTAACACTTTATTTGCTTATATTTTTCTTCTTGATAATTGTGCATTATCATAAATCAATTTGAATAACTGATTTAACTTTTAATATACCAACATTTGCAAATTGAGTAGAATGAATATTCTTTGGTAGTATGAATATGTAACATACAGGTGGGGGAAATGTGATTATCAGTTCCTAACCTCACATTTATCTTCTATGAATCATTATTACTAATTTACAAGTGTACCTATCTTATATGTATTTTTAAAATTCTAACTTTGGAGAAAATTTTTATAAATTTACATTGAAAAATCTTGAGAATAAAAATTTTATTTTCAACTTTTTTACTGGTAAGTGAATTTGTTAATCAAGTGAGTGGGATTATACAGCACTGTTTTGAATAGGAGGGCAATTTATTTGTCTTTCTTTTACATTTTATCTTTATTAAGAGATTACTGCCAAAAATATAAGTATACATTTAATATATATTGATTTCAATAGTAGCATATATTTCTGTAAACTAATATGAACCGTAACTCTTTAAAATCTTTGGCCAGTTCTTAGAAAGCTGACATTTTCAGTGAAAAAACAATGAAATCAGTTCCTGGAACAATAAGTTCTGTTCAGTAATGACAGAGATTATTTTTTCTTATCAATGCAATAATGTAAAATGAAAAGATATTATTCAAAAATCTGCTATATGCATATTTAATACAGGTTATTTTGATTTAAAAAAGTGTTACAGAACTGAATCTTTGAAAATTACTAAAATAATTTTGTTAACATCATAACCTCTTAAATATTTGTACATCTTCTTGTGTAAAAGAAGATGTACAACTTTATAAGTGGATATTGGAGAGGCTATAAGAAGTTTTCTGTTTGGATACAATGTTATTTATGTTTTTTCTCTTTTATTTTTACAGAAATGCATCTGAATAATTGATGTCAATATATTTCATGATAATTATTGTTATAAAGATTGAACAACTTAGAGAGATGTTATAATTTTGATTAATATACTTTAAATAACATATTCTGCAGTATGAAATATAAATTACAAATTAAAATTATGGTAATTCTATACAATTCTGCTCAAGTGCACAGAAAATATAGAAAATAAGATTTTGAATACGCAGATTTTGTGTGGTTTTGTTCATTGACTTAGCGTATAACTTTAAAACAAAAACTTTCTATCATTGGTACTGCGCATTCAAAACTTAATGGTATTTGACAGTAAATACATAGCCTCATCAAATCACTTATCTCCCCATGCTTCTTTAGTAATATTGAGGGAATCTGAATAAATCACATCTCAAAGGGTACAGCTGCTCTCAAACAGCATAACTAATGAATTGCCTTGACTGGAAGGGAGCAAGTAATATCTTGCATTCATAATTCAAGACAGCTGACAGCCCACTGCTTGATCTGAATCAGCCACCATAACTAATTACAACCTGAAAAATGATAGCCATTTTTTATACGAGTAATTAGTAAACACCTAGTAGCAGTTCCCTAAAGCAAACAAAAAAAGACAGATTTCTATACATTTTACAGGATGGAGAAAAAAACACAAAGTTTACTGTTAAGTCCATGTTTTTCCTTTATGTTTTCCTTTCTCTTAATCAAAATTAAAGTCATCTGGCTATTATTTTTAAAGTGTGCTTAGTATGAACATATATAGCAAATTAGTGATAGTAATATTTTATTGAACAGCATAAATATTGAATATAGATTTTTCATGTGCATTCATTAAACAAAAATAATAATGATACCATGTAAGTAGTTGATGTAGCAATCAGCTTGACTCTAGTAATTATTTCACAATGTATATATTTATATATAGTATTCATATATAATAAATCAAGTTTAATGTATATTAAATGTATATGAATTTATATACATTTGTGATTTATATATATTAATATGCATTGGTGTGTTTTATTTTAAATATTTAATTTATATTTATATTATGTGTATGTTATGTATATTTACATTAAATTTATATTAATTAAAATATGTAAAATAAAGAAAGCATTAGTACATAAAATGATTTAAAAATACAATATGATTATTTTAGGTATAAATTCAGCTTTTACTCTGATTGTATATATTTATATCCAAACAAATTGCATAATATTGTCATATTACCAGTATGATAGATAAAATTAGAGTTGACATCTGCTAAAAATTCTCTTTTATACAAGAGAACTGTTTTGAAAAATTGAGAAAATATTTAGTACAGTTGATGATATGTAAATTTTATAACCATACAATGTATTATGCATCTAGATTATCAAGATAGGCATGTGGAAATGGATTTGAAAAATATGAAGTAGTTAAATTTACTACAACAAAATTTATAATCCTTTTAGTGTTTGTAGACAGTAATTTGCTAAAGGATTTTTAGGAAAATTAATCATATGATCTCCTCCTCTCATGATACCCAATTAGGTTTTAATTAGGTTTAATTTGATTCATTAAATGAACAAAGTAGAAAAATTAAATAAAATTATGTGTCTGTTAAACCTTGATTTTGAAAAAGTTATTATAGTCTAGATACTAAGGTTACAATAGGGTTTAAGTTTGTAAAACTGATCTGCAAAGTTACTGTCCATCCCTACCACTAAAGTTTCCATGATCTGTGTTGCCCCCAGTTCAAGTTTTTTCCCCTGTAAATATCTGTGAAACTTTATAGTAAAAGCAAAAATGTGAGACATATATGTATATATATGTGTGTGTGTGCCTGTGTGTATAGTACAAAAAAGAATTGTGTGTTCTCTTCTTTTTATATCTACTTAATAGTGAATCCATATTTTAATTATAAAATTAGCATATAAGTATAAATAATTAACTACTCATGTAAGACTCTCTTCAATAACACACGTGCACCAGGTATCAGTTTCTAGTTTTTCAAATGCAAAAAAAAAAAGCTATTTCACATTCCCACATATAAAGTTGCATTAAAAGGAGAACGTACAGGAGTTACATAGTTTTGATTGATATCATGAAATCACAAACTTCTAAAGGCTATGAACATAACATTTGAATGTTTCATAAGTTGTTTTCAACAATATTAACACCGGGGACAGGTCTGTGACTCAGTGGCTGAGAGTGACCTTTGCTTGTATGAAATACTATATTTGAGTCCCCATGCCACACATACATAACTACTAATACTTTTTATTAAATTTAACATTAAGGACCCGAAGAGTAGTTCTAAGAGACTGAGTGGCATATGCCAGGCATGCATGAAATCCTGGGTTCAATCCATGCATAGTTCTGCTGGCCTGATCATGCTGGCCACTCTCCCCAGCACTGATTGGCAGCAATGAAAAAATCCTAATACAGCGAGGCCTTAATAGCACTGCATCATAGGGTCTGATAACTAAATAATTTGGCCAGCACAGTTCAATTGAGTATCACCAGGACTGACCCCCTGAGTATTACTTGGGAAAGTGGGAGGTGCCCCTCTCCCAATCTAATTTTCTGAATTTAACTTTCGAAGGAAGGAACTAGGGCCAGGCTGGTGGGTCTTAATTGCCATTTATTCTGATCTCCTCTCCATTATCCTCTGATTCTCCTTCTGCTTCTCTCCCTCTATGGATGCCCCCCTGCCTGCTCTTACAGCCTAGATAAATCCCAAATCATGAGGGGTTGGGATAATAATTACATGTAGGTGTGGTCATATAATCAATAGAGGTAAAGTCCTCTCAGGGGAAGATTCTCCTAGGACAGATTTTCATTCAGTTGATCGACCCACCCAAGAGCGGAATCCCACATGGGTGTGTTTCTTCTCTCCTTGTCCAGCAAACATACATTCATAATAATAGTCATTTTGTATGGACACAGGAAGAGATACATTGAGCTTACAGAATTGCTCTCCTGGGGGCTTCTCGATCTCAGACTAGCAGTGCTCAGGCCAGATTAGTCTTTCCTAATGTTAACATGGGCCTAATCTCATCGTTACTTTTTTGTCATCACAACATTTTTCCATGATCATGCTCATAACTTATAGTTGAGTATTGTGATGCTTTGGCCTGGCCCATTTCGATGCCAGGGTAACTTACAGCTTGTCCTGGGTCCGTTTAGTCCCTTGTTGGGACACTGCTTTGGGATGCTGTAACTAAGGGCAACTGAGGCTTAAGTCAAGAAAGCAGATGCCCAGGAGTGAAGATTATTCAGAGTCAATTAATTCCCAAATTACAAAAAGCATATTGTCGTTTTGTGTCCATACAAAAAGGAAATTGCTTAAAAGTCAACTACGCCAGAGACATAAAGAGAGGAGAAAGACAATATTTAACTTACAATACAAGGTCAGTGTCCTTAGAAGGATCTGATCTTACAAGTTAACAAAATCTGATTATGGCAAAAATGTGATAAACTGTTTGGGGAAGAGAGCACATAGAAGTTACAGATGAGCACGAAAAGGAATACGAGTGACTTGGGAGCACTGTGATGGGTATAACCTGATAAACCTAAACTCCCTGTGGCAAGGGAGAAAGGACAAATCAATGGTAGGCCTAAAATATTTAGAGCTATATTCCAACACCATTGTATATAATCAATATCACAAGGGAGAAATAAATGCAGCCCAAGAAATACTTGTGGAAACAATGGTAAAACATTTTCCAAAGTTAATGACATATAAAACCAAATATACAAGAGTTTGGATAATAAAAAACACAAAATAAAAGAAAAATTTATACATACTATATTCAAATTGTTGAACACTACTAGTATGGTAAAAACACGGGTGGTAACCAGACAAAAACCTCTTCATATATGAAAGAAAGCAGAAGAAGAATTCAAGAAATTTCTCTTCACAGATTACATAAGGAAAACAAGCATAGAGCAAAATTTAAAATTGAAAAGTAATATAATGTTAAAATTTAGATATGCTAATATCATTTAGATATTCACTGTATCACTATCATTCCGTTGTTCATCAATTTATTTGAACAGGTGCCAGTAACATCTCCTTTCTTCCTAGCTCTGAGATTTTAGCAGCCTCATCTTACTCACTTTTCCCAACGATTGGAGTCTCTTTTCAGGGTCAGGGGAATGAGACCTGTTATTGTTACTGTATTTGGCATATCGAATATTCTATGGGGAGCTTGCCAGAATCTTCCATGTGGGCAGGATACTCTCAGTAGTTTTGTGGGGCTCTCCGAGAGGGATCTTCCCCTTTATGCTGATGTGATGTGTCCAGGAATATGTTCACTCACATGTGAGGCTCGGCCCCAGGGTGTGGAAAATGGCCTAGAGCATGGTGGTGGTGGGGTAGTGGAAATAGGCTGCCAGGGCTGGATCCCTTCTAGCAGGGAGGGCTCTCACATGCCCTGCTCTAGGGCACCCCTGGTGCAGAGAGCATTGTTGTGGGCGCCTCGTTTTATGCTCTCTTCTGTAGGATAAAATTATATCTTTTAATTTTGGATATTAAAAGATAAAAAATATCCTTTAAAAAGTCAAGTTGAAAATAAATTTTACCAAGATAAATAAAATCAAAGAGTTAGTTTCCCATACATATATTCCATAAATTACATTAGACACAATTTTTTGTTAGACAAAATAAATATAATGAATATTATAGAGGGATTGGTGATATTGTATAGGGATAGGGTGGTTTCCTGGCATATGCCTGACTTGGGTTCAATTTCTAGCACCCCAGCAACAGGAGAGATTCTGAGTGCAGATTCAGGAGTAAGCTCTGAGCACAGCCAGGTTTTGACCAAAATAAACAAAATAAATAAATAAGTGATATAGCAACACAAATGTCACAATACATTTTAAGTAGCATAAGCAAACATAAAATATTTGTTATGGTTTAATCTCAAAGTCAGTTCAATCCTTAAATCCAAAACATTAAGATAATTTTGTTTTTATTAAAGTATACATAAAATAAAAAGAATATTATTTAGAGTGAATTATTTTAGCGTGTATGAAGGAATAATTAAGAATTACCATTATAAAATCTTGATACTATAATGTTATTAGTCTATGGAGGCAAAATAAAATTATTTAAACAATAAAATTGTAGCAATCACTAAATTTGAAAGAAAAATATGCATAATTGTGAAGACAATACAAATTTACACACTGAGCTTTCTTAATTCCATGGAAAAATTTAAAAACAATAAAAGAATGGAAGAACAAGGGAGAAAAAAATGGCTTACAGAGCTGTAGGAGATGCGTCACATACTCTACAGCTGTATCGCTAGCACTGCACAGCCTCCCCAAATACGATAGGAGAGACACTCTGAGTATCAAGCCAAAACAGTGTCCTTAAGCATCACTGATTGTGGCAAAAAAAAACAACAAAAATGATGAAGTAGTAAAAACAAGGAAGCAAATTGAGAAATAAGATGGCTGATTTTAATTCAGTCATACTTCTAAAAACAGGACTGGAGCAATAGCATACAGAACTGGGGTGATAGCACAGTGGGTAGGGCATTTGCCTTGCACGCCGCCAACCCGGGTTTGATTCCTCTGTCCCTCTTGGAGAGCCCAGCAAGCTACCGAGAGTACCCTGCCTGCACGGCAGAGCCTGGCAAGCTACCCGTGGCATATTCGATATGTCAAAAACAGTAACAACAAGTCTCATAATGGAGACATTACTGGTGCCCACTTGAGCAAATCAATGAACAATGGGACGACAGTACTACAGTGCTACTCTAAAAAATAAGTTTATTTTTTCTAGATCAACTGAAAGACAGAAATGTCTGACTTATTATTAGGACAAGAAAACAGAAAGTAGTAATATGCTATCTATATTTTTAAAAAATCTTCAGGAGTTCATCAATGACTCCTCTTCAATACCTCTTCCATAGTAATACTATTGTCTATAAAAACGATGAGAAAAAGCATTGTTTTACGCTCTGTGTCCTCAGACTTATTGGTCTGTTAATAAAATTCATACCAAAAATGACAATATAAGAAACTGGTATTTGATGAAAATTCCCTGCAAAGTAATTACACTAAAAAATCCAAATTATTACTTGGATCTTCAAATAAATGTTTTACAGAATAATTATTTGAATGTCACATATCATGTACTATAATTACCTTACTTAATAGGCAAAAGGAAATATATCACTATATTAAAAATTATGCGAGTAAGTATAATAGAACTGGTGTTGCAGAGATAGTACAGGAGATACAATGTTTGTCTTGCATGTGACAAACCTGGATTTAATCCCCAAAACCCCATATGGTTCTCTAAGCCCCTCTAGTATTGATCCCTGAGCACAGAGCCATGATTCAGCCATGAGCACAGCCAGTTGTGGCACCAAAATGAAATCAAAGAAAATATAATAGGATTTATTTTATGTGACAAAGACAATATTGGTATCTTTAGAAGTAAATGTGAAGAACATGCATAATGATGTTCAAAATTCTGTTTATTGTCTTTAAAATATTTGAGACAGATAATGTAATTTCAAATAATAAGTAGAAAGAGTATGTTAAGGTATTTTAAATTACTTTTATTGATAAAATCTAAATTAATTATAAAAGATAATTAGATCAAGAGCAATTACTTTAATATAGATTTGGTGTTTGGCAAAATTTACATTAAAATTTACTTTTAAATTCAAAATCACTAATTATAATATGTTTGTTACACATATTTGCTATTTAAAATGTTCTGTTTTATATTTCTTATTGATTTGCTCGAGCAGGTACCAGTAAGGTCTCCATTATGAGACTTGTTGTTACTGTTTTTGGCATATCGAATACACCAAGAGTAGACTGGAGCGGTAGCACAGCGGGTAGGGCATTTGCCTTGCACGCAACAGACCCGAGTCCAATTTCTCCATTCCTCTTGGAGATCCTGGCAAGCTACCGAGAGTATCCCACCCACAGGGCAGAGTCTGGCAAGCTACCCGTGGCGTATTCGATATGCCAAAAACAGTAACAAGTCTCACAATGGAGATGTTACTTGTGCCCGCTTGAGCAAATAGATGAACAACGGGACAACAGTGCTACAGTGCTAAGTTCTACAGTGCTATATTTTTTATACATGTTAATTTAAATATTTTAAGAACTGACATAAACACTCTTGCTTCTTATTAGTTATATATGTTAATTTATTTAAATATTTTTATGAACTGACATAAACTGATTCTCTTGTTTCTTACTAGTTATAATTGTTTCAGTGGGTTCTAATTGTTTTAATTGATTCTACTTCTGTAAAACCTTTGTTATTAAATACATTACATACAACATTCAATTATATGCCAAATGAAATCGTGGAAATGCTTAAAGTTTTTGGGACTAAAAGAATATTAAATGACTTAGGATTTTTAAATTGTATTTATTTCATTACATATTAAGGCATGGTGATTTGCATAGTGATTCTTAACTGAGTCCCAGTTGCACAGTGCTCTGACATGAATCCACCACCAGGACTGACCTCCACCAATATCCCGAAGTTTCTCTTCCCTCCACACATCCCCAGTTTTTCTCTATAACTGTCACATTTTAAATTTGGTTGTTGTGATTCACAGTGTTGGTTCTGTCGCTTAGACATATGCATATACCTCAACCCTACTTAAGACCCTGAATCATAGTCTATTACTTTACTATATAACTTAGATATGTTAGACCACCCTGTTTCTGTCCTTCTGACACACTTCACTTGCCAGGATATCCTTTTAGTACCATCCAAGTTTCAGCAAAATAAAATTATTTCATCATTCCCTGTGGCTGAACAGTATTTGATTATGTATACACAACACACTTTTGTTATCACTTCATGTTTTCTTGGACACCATATTCTAGCAATTGTGCTGAATGACTAGTGGAATGCATATACTCTTTTGAATGAATGGTTTTGTGTCCTGGGGATATATAAGAAGAAAGAGAATTGCTGGGTCATTTGATAACTCTAATTTCTCTGAGAAACCTCCATACCTCTGTCCAGGGGATTAAACAGAGACCATTCTCAGCAGCAGTGCATAAATTATGGTTTCTTTTTTACCACATCAATGCCAATATGGGTTGTTTCCAGTTTTGCTAATGTGAGCCATTCTAATTGGTGTCAGATTATACTTTATTTTTATCTTGATTTTTAATTTGCTTTATAAGTGATGTTAAGCCTCTTTTTCTTATTTATGAATTGGCTATTTGATTATTTTCAGAGATCTGTCTGTTCATTTCTTTCCCAGGTTTTTGATGGTTTGTTTGTGACTACTTTTTTGTTGTTGATCTGTGTGAGTGATTTATATATCTTGTATATGGATTCTTTCTGTGACATGCTGAGTACACCTTTTTCCCCATTCATTTGGGAATCTCTTGGTTTTAGCCTGTGTTTCTTTAGCAGTGCAGAAACTTTTTTACTTTGATGAAGTTTCATTTCTTTTATCATGCTGTCTTTGCAGTGAAAACATATCATTAAAACACCTGTGAAGTCCAAACTCAGAGCATTCTGATTAGATTTTTCTCAATGTATTGTATGGATTCTGGCATATATCAAAGCTTTCATTCACTTTGAATTAATATTTATGAGTGTGAGATATGGATTCTACTTAATATTTTTAAATGTAGATATCCATTTTCCCCAACACCATCTGCTAAGAGGCCACAAGTGACATAAAATATTCTGAACTCAATTGCAATCTAAATGGACATTTATTGCAACAATATGTAATGATTCAAATATAACATATAAACTTAAAAAATAATTGATAATAGGAATATTAGAAAACATGTGTACATCTTATACATTAAACAGAGTACAAATAAACAGAGTATAAATTTTCAATAAAAATAATGTTTATAACAGTAATATAGTAGCACCTGTACATAATATGGATATAGTGTGAAAAAAAAACTCCAAAGCAGAGCTATATACTCTAAAGCAAGGCTATATGCTGATGAGTTACATATACAACTAAATCTAATTGCAGTTATATTCTGTATATTCTATATTTTATTACATGCTTAGAAATAGAAAATTTAATATTTATATGGTAGTAGAAGATTAAAACAAAAAATTTATTGTGCTTTCTTAGATTTGCTATGAATTAATTTACAAATATATATAACAAAAAAAGTACAGATTAGAATTACATATTACAAAACCATGTATCATTTGATTTCAGAGAAATGTGCTACCATAGAAAAGCCAATGTTTATCTTATTATGTTAATGTCCAAGCCAGGGACTTCCTCCAAATTATGCACATACCATCATCCCATTTTCTTAATCAACTCTGATTGCAAAGTTCTTGCTAATTGACTTAATTGTGTTATGCCTGTCTTGGCTCATCCAAATCAAACAGGGTTCATTAAAATTGAAGTTTTTTGCAATAATATCAGATTATACATTAATATCATCCATTTGTTTAGGTAAAAACTGAATCTAATTTTAATACCTTGCACATGCAAGTGAGCTAATGCGGCCAACGAGCATAGAATTTTAGCATTAGAAATATTTTTCTTATTTATTTGTAGTTTTATTATTCTTGGGCTAATGAAATGGACACAATGTGGCCAAGAATAAAAATTGATATTAAATGTAAGTAATGACTTTAGTTTAAAAGAAATTTTAACAAAATAGGTTATTTTCTATAGTTGATTTAATTGTTGAAAGCACATCAATAATATATTTTTATCCTAATGAGAGCAATTGTAAAATCAAGATTCACTCACTCTCTAAGTAAACTTTTTAGGAGATTTTGTTTAATTAACTTTTGAAATTTTAGGGTAGTAAAATGCTCATCAATTTTCTTTGAGTGCAAAATTCTGTGGGCTTCCACACATAATTTTACCTAATGACCAAATGTAATAATATTGATAAAAATAAAGCTTCTTCATCAACTTAAAAATCTTTCTCCTGCTCATTCTTCTTAGCCATGTTCTCCTATGACTTCTGGTAATCATTAATCTATTCCCATTATCATCATCATCATCATCATCATCTCCTTGATCATCCATTTTCTGAGTGGTCTCAGTGATGTAGGCAGGTAGATAGGGAAAGGCCCTTGGCAATGAAAATTGAGATTTAACAGAGTCTCTGGGAAGGAGACTCTTAAGACTTGCAGATTCAAGAAAACAAAAGCGGACCCTGAGGATAATGGGCCCCTCCCCAGGAGGTTCCCCAAAGAAGGCCATCACCACTCCCAACCTCCCTGGTAAACTTAGCAATGAACTTTTACCTGAAAAGAAGCCCCATGTGGGGGCAGGTTGAAGAAACCCTATAAAAGACACCTTGAACAAAGGAAGGGCGCACATATGCTATCTGAGCCCATGTGCTGCTTGTGCCCACATGGCCGAGCACATGTGTCGCCCGAGCACATGAGTAGACTACATCTCCCCTCTTGAGATGTGTACTTTTATGCTTTCATACTTTTGTGTCTAAAGCTCGGTTATGTGTAGGGGCTTCCTCCACCCTTGGAGAAGCCCGCGTTCTCTCTTGAGTACCTTATTCTTACTATTCTCTCTCCCACTTATCCCTTCCTCCTTCCCTCAGAAACCTCTAAATAAAATCTATTTGCTTCACTGCTTGTCTACTCCTAAAATTCTTTTCCGTGAGCAAAGACAAGAACCCAGTAACTCTGGGTCCCAAGTGGTAGAGGCGGCTGGGGAGAAAGTGACGTCTTTCTCCTCCCTGCTTCATGTAAGTCACCCGTGGGGCCCATCGACATCAATTGCATCTATCAAATAGGCTATATGTATCAGATGCTGTGTTAAGTTATAAAATCATTTTACTTATCTAGTAACTTGAAGATGTTTTACATTAGTTATCCAGAAGGTTTATAAATGTATTAAAATGTACAATTCATCTAGAATAAATATTATTTAGAATATGAAACATCTTAATATAAAGATATACTTTTATGTTACATAAAACATACCATTTTGCGTGTACATTCATAAAAACTCTCAGAAGACACTTGTCTTTGTCTGCAAAAATATGTTTTAAATATTAGTAACATCTATTGTATTTTTTGTTTCATCATTTATTTTCTCCTACTCTATTATTGAATTACTTTCTTTATTATTATTTTATGAAGAATTTTTTGAGATTTTTTAATGTAAAAACGTGCACATTTGGGGCTGGAGCGATAGCACAGCAGGTAGGGCGTTTGCCTTGCACACAACTGAGCTTGGTTTAAATCCCAGCATTCCATATGGTCCCCTGAGCACCGCCAGGAGTAATTCCTGAGTGCAGAACTAGGAGTAACCCCTGTGTATCCCCAGGTGTGACCCAAAAAGCAAAAAAAAAAAAAACCCTGCAGATTTTTCTTATTAATTTATTAAGCTTTAATACATTTATAAAAGTAAAGAATTTTCAAGGCTCCATATTATTTAGATTTTTCATATTCTGAGGATTTGTTTCTACCATCATCAAGCTGGATATTTTTATTCAAAGTAGAATTCTGCCTGGAAAAAAATCACCTCAGTTCAGAAATGCCTTGCCTCCTCATTTTTTATTTGAGCCTCCATGGTTTATGGTGGTAAATCTAAAATTTCTTATATAATTTTCCCTATGAATGATGAAACATTTTTCCTTTAGATGTTTTCAATATATTCTGCTTTTTAATTTCAACAATTATTTTTATTGTATACTGGACACTGATTTTAATGTTATTTTAGGAGATTCATTTAATTTTATGAATCTCTAAGAATTTTATAAGATGTGACATTTGAATCCATTATTTATTTAAAGTTTTTCTCAGCTTCATATTATCCTATTGTTTTAGAATTCCAAAGATTTAAAACTTTATTGTTGCCTCTAGGAAAATAAAGCATGTGTAATAATAGTTATTATTATAGATAAATAATATCTTTACCTCCTTTAGATGATGAAACTAAATGAATTCATATCACTGATCTATATTCAAATGTGACTATTTTCTCTTTTATCTCCATTTGGTACGAGTTTATTCATTTCTAAAGTATTATTCAATTTTAATTGATATAGCATACACTTCTTATATTTTAGCATGCATTACAAAAATATTTGCTTTTACAAGTGCTGTTGTTTTTTTTGTTTTTTTTTTTTTTGCTTTTTAGGTCACACCTGGCTCTGCACAGGGATTACTCCTGGCTCTGCACTCAGGAATCACTCCTGGAGGTACTCAGGGAACCATATGGGATGCTGGCAATCGAACCCGGGTTGGCCGCGTGCAAGGCAAACGCCCTACCCGCTGTGCTATTGCTCCAGCCCCAAATAAGGGTATATTTTAGTTTTCCTATTTCCTCTTTTTCATTGAAATTTTATACTACAAAGGCTGTTACTGTCACTGTCATCTCGTTGCTCATCGATTTGTTCGAATGGGCACAGTAACGTCTCTCATCGAGAGACTTTATGTTACTCTTTTTGGCACATCCAATATCCAATACGCACGGGTAGCTTGCCAGGCTCTGCTGTGCGGGCTTGTTACTCTCGGTAGCTTTCCGGGCTCTCCGAGAGGGGCGGAGGAATTGAACTAGGGTTGGCCAGGTGAAAGGCAAAAGCCCAACCGCTGTGCTATCGCTCCAGCTCCTACAAGTGCTGTTTTAACAACATTTTTATATCAGTTTATTTTTATTATTTTTAAAATAAATTCATATTGACTCCACCTACCGATCCGAGGGACACACTCCCACCAGTTCCTGGGCAGCGGGGGCTCCCCTGGAACCCCCGCAACCCCCTGCGTTGCGTGGACACGCCTCTCCGCTTGTAATGTCCGAACTCCCAATCAGGTACTCACAAGTAGGACCTCATCTACCCCGCCCTGTGCCCCAAGAAATTACTGGGGGCATGGCCTGTATTTGGGGGGGGGGTGGCCTCAAAAAGGGGCGTGGTCACTTGCTGCAGCAAAAGCCGCAGTTGTAATTTTTCTTACATTATACACTATATAACTTATTTCTTCGAAAATCACCCTGGCCATCTAAATCATTTTTTGCCAAATAGTACGTTTGCTGACTTGAACTTCACAAAAGCTGTCAGTGAACAATAGAATCTGCACAAACTCCTCGTAAAGACAGCATAGCCTTAAGTCATCACTAGAGGCCCCACATAAACCAAGAGGAGCACCTGAGAGTAAGGAAATATTCTGGAATTGGAACAAAGACACCATCATCAACTTAGCACAAACAGAATCCCCCCTGCAGATAGAGGGAATAGGGATAGACAACTAGAAGACTACAACTCTAGACTTCCATAACAATATGAAGAAACAATAAAAATCCCCTCCACAAAGAGAAGATGAAGAAAAGATTCCAGAAATCTCCACAGGGTCTACCCACATACAGGACCTCTCGGAAAAAGAATTCAGAGAAGAAGTCTTAAAGAGAGTCGATGTGCTCAAAGCAACCATGGAACAGACATCCAGTAAATTAAGGGAGGAGATGAATGATGCTTTGGAACGGTCAACCAAGAAAATGCAGGAAAAAATGAGATCAAAATTTCAAAGCTATGAACAGATGTCACAAAGCTATGAACAGAAGTCACACAAATAAAGGATTCGGTAGATGAATTAAAAATCTCAGTAGGTGCCCTCAACAGTAGAATGACTACAGTCGAAGACAGAATCAGCGAACTTGAAGATGAGCTGCAGAAAATTTACAGACAAGAACAAATAATGGCAAAAGACCTTAAAATGGCTACAGAGCGAATCAGAGTCCTTGGGGATGACTTCAAGAGGAACAACATAAGAATCATTGGCATACCAGAAGCACAGGGAAGTAATCACAATGAAAAAGAAAAGCACAGTGAAAGACATTGATAAGAAATTCCCAGAACTAGAGAAGGCAGGCATCCAGATCCAAGGATTCTGAAGAGTACCAGCAAAAAGAGACCCGAATACAAAGACTCCAAGGCATATCATAGTCAGAATGATGAATGTGGTTGATAGAGACACAATTCTGCAAGCAGCAAGGTCAAAGAAGGAAATCACATACAAAGCAGCACCCCTCGATTTACAGCAGACCTATCAGAGGAAGCCCTCTGAGCCCGAAGACAATGGTGGGACATAGTGAAAAAACTCAATGAAATGAATGCCTTACCAAGAATACTTTATCCGGCTAAACTCTCACTCAAACTTGAAGGAACCATACACTATTTCTCAGATAAACAACAGCTCAAGAACTTCATAGACTCAAAACCAAACTCAAAAAAAGGGCTAAAGGGGTTATTGTAAGTCAAGGAAGAACCCCACAAGAACAACAAACCCCACAGAAAGATGACACAAAACCCCATGACAATAATCTCTCTCAATGTCAATGGCCTAAATGCACCAATTAAGAGACATAGAGTGGCAAAATGGATTCGGAAACTAAACCCAACATTCTTCTGCCTGAAAGAAATACATCTGAACAGTCAGAGCAAACACAGACTCAAAGTCTAAGGGTGGAAAACAATCCTGCAAGCAAAAAACTCCCTCAAAAAAGCTTGGGTGGCAATACTAGTATCCGACAACATAGATTTCAGGTTGAAAAAGATTAGGAGGGACAACGAAGGTCACTTCCTATTTATCAAGGTGTGTGTGCAACAGGAAGAAATCACACTCTTAATCGTATATACACCTAATGAGAGACTGGCTAAATACTTAAAATAACTCCTAACAGACTTTAAGGAGGACATCACTAACAGCACAATAGTAGTCGGAGACTTCAACACTGCCCTATCACCTCTGGATATATCGACAAGAACAAAACTCAGCACAAAAACACGGACTCTGAAGGAAGAAATAGAAAAGAGAGATCGGATAGACCTATACAGGGCTTTACACCCCCAAAAGAAAGAATACACATTCTTTTCCAGTGCACACGGAACATTTTCCAAAATAGACTATGTACTGGGCCACTAAACATACCTCAGTAAAATCAGAAAAATAGAAATTGTATCAACTATCTTCTCAGACCACAACGCGCTGAAGGTAGAAGCTAATCACACACAGATGCAAAGAATCCAAACAAACACCTGGAAATTAAACAGTTCAGTGTTGAACAATAAGTGGGTCAGGAAGGAAATCAAGGAAGAAATCAAGAGATACCCCAAAACAAATGAGAATGAAGACAAAAACTACCAAAACCTATGGGACACAACTAAATCTGTGTTAAGGAAAAAATTTATAGCTCTGCAAGCATTTCTTAGGAAGGAAGAAAGGACCTATATAGAAACCTTGACTTCACAGCTCAAGGCCTTAGAAAAAGACCAGAAAATGGAACCCAAACCAGACCAAAGGAAAGAAATAATAAAAATTAGAGCAGAAATTAACGACATGGAAACCCAGAAAACAATCTGAAAGGTCAATGAAAACAAGAGCTGGTTCTTTGAGAAAATAATCAAGATTGACAAACCACTAGCAAGACCCACAAAGAAAGAGAGAGAGAGAGAATCCTAATAAACCGAATCAGGAATTAAAAGGGTGTTTCACAACAGAAACCAATGAAATTCACAAAAGAAACCAATGAAATTCAAAAGATTGTCAGAGACTACTTCGAAAGCCTATATGCCTCAAAACAAGAGAACCTAAAAGAAATGGATGAATTCCTTGATTCCTAAAATCTCCCAAGACTGAACCAAGAAGACTTGGAATACCAGAATAGACCCATTAATATTAAGGAAATTAAAACTGTAATCAAAAATCTCTCCAAAAACAAAAGTCCAGGTCCAGATGGATTCACTGACGAATTGTTCCAAACATTTAAAGAAGACCTGTTGCCGGTTCTCCTCAAGCTTTTCCAGGAAATTGAAAAATCAATAGCTCTCCCAAACAGTTTCTATGAAGCACACATCTCCCTAATACCAAAAGCAAACAAAGACACCACTAAGAAAGAAAATTATAGACCAATATCCCTGATGAATACCAATGCTAAGATCCTCAACAAAATATTAGTAAATAGGATCCAATAACTTATCAAAAAGATCGTACACCATGACCAAGTGGAATTCATCCCAGGGATGCAAGGATGGTTTAACATTGGGAAATCAATCAACATAATCATTCATATCAACAAAAGTAAAAATAAAACCATATGACCCTATCAATAGATGCAAAGAAAGCATTTGACAAGATCCAACATCTGTTCATGATGAAAACACTCACCAAAATGGGTTTTGGAGGAACTTTCCTCAAGATAGTGGAAGCCATCTATCACAAACCTATGGCAAGCATTATCCTCAATGGGGAAAAACTAAGGGCCTTTCCTCTAAGATCAGACACAAGACAAGGATGCCCACTCTCACCACTTCTCTTCAATATAGTACTGGAAGTACTTGTGATAGCTGTTAGACAAGAAAAAGAGATTATGGGCATCCAGATAGGAAAGGAAGAAATCAAACTCTCACTATTTGCAGACGATATGATACTATATCTAGAGAAGTTTAAAGCCTCTACTAAGAAACTCTTAGAAACAATAGACGTATATAGTAAAGTTGCAGGCTACAAAAATCAATACCACAAATCCATGGTCTTCCTATATGCATACAATGAGGCAGAGGAAAGCGACATGAAAAAAGCAATCCCATTCACAATCGTGCCCCAGAATATCAAGTACCTTGGAATCAGTTTAACCAAGGAAGTAAAAAACCTCTACAAAGAAAACTATAAAGCACTACTCCATGAATTAAAAGAAGACAGGAGAAAATGGAAACATATACTCTCCTCATGGATAGGGAGAATCAATCTTGTCAAAATGGCAACACTCCCCAAAGCATTATACAGATTCAACGTGATCCCTACAAGGATACCCATGGCATTCTTCAAAGAAATGGATCAAGCAATCCTAAAATCCATATAGAACAACAAACGCCCATGGATAGGTAAAACAATTCTTTGGAAAAAGACGATGGGAGGCATCACCCTCCCCAATCTCAAACTTTACTACAAAGCGGTAACAATTAAAACAGCATGGTACTGGAACAAAGGCAGAGCCTCAGACCAATGGAACAGGGTGGAATATCCCTACACACAACCCCAAATGTATGATCATCTAATCTTTGATAAAGGAGCAAGAGATGTGAAGTGGAGCACAGAAAGCCTCTTTAACAAATGGTGCTGGCACAACTGGACAACCATATGCAAAAGAACGGGCTTAGACCTCGACCTGACACTGTGCACAAAAGTCAGATCAAAATGGATTAAAGACCTCAACATCAGACCACAAACCATAAGGTACATCATCAAAATAACTATTTCTCCACCACAATCCATTGCATTTCTTCCCCTTCTCGCTTTCTTGCAACTTCAGTTTTATGGTTGGAATTCAAGGGTTTGGCTATCTGCTTGTTTTTTAGATGTGTGACCCCCGGCAGCTGGCACCCCAGTGTACCACCCAAACCAAACACCTCCCAGCATAGGCAGGGACCCACAGGGGCCTGCAGGGGGCGTGGCTTCTGGGTGGGGTGGGTGTGGTGTGAGAGAAGCTGGGAACATTGGTGGTAGAGAATGGGCACTGGTGGAGGGATGTTTACTCAATGATTGTATGACTGAAATGTAAACATGAAAGTTTGCAAGTTTGCAACTGTACCTCACAGTGATTCACTTATTTTTTTAAAAAATATACAAAAAATAAGAAAAAAGTCAAGGATTTATCTTCATTTGTCTTATCTCTTCCCTTGCTTCACTTTTTTATTTTCCATATATGAGAAACAAATCACTTTTGCCTACTTTATTTACATGACCCCATCCAATTCCATCAATGATATAGAGCAAGCAAATGTAATCTAAATTCTCTGGACTTCATTTCTAATGGCAAATTCTTTTTAAACCTTCTCTGTGCTATACAATTCTGCACTTTGAACGTGTCACTTGATTTAGGGAAGAACTAGAATGGTAGTCAGTTAGCTCAGTTTTTAAAACTCTTACATGATAACTAAAATGATAAACTCATGGACCACAAGTGGGGCCAGAAGATCATAACCTAATTTATGGAATCGATTTTGAAAGATCTCACTCCACATTTATTCACTCTTTCTTTTGTTTTAGACTCTGTTCTAAAGGCAGAAAACAATTGATATGCTGTGGAGATACACCTAGAATCAAAAGGAGGTGGATATAGAATTTATTTTACAGTTGGGCTTTAGCCTTACTCTCTGAATATCTCATTTCAGAGAGAAAAGAAAGAAATGACCCTCTTCCTTAAACTGCTGGCTCTTATAGGCCATAGCAACCACCATTACAGAACTGCTAAGAATCTATGCAACATTTGAAAGAAAAGACAAAATTTAAAATTTTCGTTTAGTTCATTTATTTTACTAGGTAAATTTTAATAATTCACTTTTGTACCTCTCAAGGGCTAAAGCGATAGTGCAGTGGGTAGGGTGTATGCCTTGCACGCGGCCGATCCGGGTTTGATTCCTCCGCCCCTCTTGGAGAGCCTGGCAAGCTACCGAGAATATCCCACCCACATGGCAAAGCCTGGCAAGCTCCCTGTGATGAATTCGATATGCCAAAACAGTAACAACAGCTGCCCAGATAAGATCCGGAGCTGCCGAGTGCGAAATGAACCCTCCACTCCTAAACACTATGATCTAAGAGGTCTTCTAACCCATTTTGGCACCCAGAGCAGCTTCTTACAGAAATGCATCTAGACTGTGATCTGTGCTGGAACCCCGTGCCGCCTGGGGAGGGATTTTCCCTCTCTACCCCATTTTTTTCTGTGCAGAAAATGGTGGCAGTGGCAACATCCACATGGCAAGAGCCACCTCCTAAGACTCCCAACCCAGAGGTATGAGTTTTGCGGTGACATTGCTCCTAGGCGATCATGAGAGGGGGGGTATTACTGGCATGCCCTCCACCCAGATAAGATACAGAGCTGTTGCACGCAAAAAGGACCCTCTGCTCTAAAGACTATGATACGCGAAGTCTTCTAATCCATTTTGGGACCCAGAGCGGCTTCTTGCAGAAATGCAATTAGACTGTGAACTGAGCTAAAATATCAGAAATCCAAAACCACTCATAGAGTCTTCATTCTCAGCAATGAAAAGAAATTATTAAATGATGCCTTTTCAGCATGCCTGATTGTCGGGGTAAAATTCCAGATAGTAATAGTGAGTTCTCTATTGAAATATTGAATGTATTCAAAGTATAGAGAGAATAAAGTGAAGATCATTAGCTACTTAGGTGGGGGGGTGGGAGGGGGTTATATTGGGGTTCTTGGTGGTGGAACATGTGCACTGGTGAAGGGATGAGCGGTTTAATCACTATATGACTGAGACTTAAACCTGAAAGCTTTGTATTTTTTTTCATGGTGATTCAATAAAGTAAAAAATTCAAAAACAGTAACAAGTCTCACAATAGAGACGTTACTGGTGCCTGCTCCAGCAAATTGATGAGCAATGGGATGACAGTGACAGTGACAGTACCTCTCAAGCTCTAACTAAAGTTTTCTTGGAGCTTATTTTTCTTTGTCTTTCTTTTTTTCTTCTGTCCTTCTTCCTTCCTTTCTTCCTTCCTTCCTTTCTTTCTTCCTTCCTTCCTTCCTTCCTTCCTTCCTTCCTTCCTTCCTTCTTCCCTCCCTCCCTCCCTCTCTTCCTCCCTTCCTCCCTTCCTTCCTTCCTTCCTTCCTTCCTTCCTTCCTTCCTTCCTTCCTTCCTTCCTTCCTTCCTTCCTTCCTTCCTTCCTTCCTTCCTTCCTTCCTTCCTTCCTTCCTTCTTCCCTTCCTTCCTTTTTCTTTCTTTCATTTTCTTTTCGTTTTAAAAAAAATTTAGATAATTTTTTTTTGTTAGTTTGTTGTTGATGGTGTCTTTCCCTCAATTCCTAATATAAGGTTTTCAACTGAGATATATTCAGACCAGGAGACACTGAAGAACATAGAAATGCTAAAATCACCACCATCTTGGAGTTAGCTTTAATTTAGAATGTTCCATTTCAATTATGAATAGATGTTCACATTTCAGGTTCCCAAAGATGGAGCAGAGCACTGGTACATTGGGTAGGACACTTGCCTACAGTAGTGCCTGCCTCAAACCAAGGTCCATTGCCCATATCACGTGTCACCTGGATCCCAGGTAGGAGCGATCCCTGACACCAGGGCCTGGAGTAAGCCCTGAGCAAAGGTATATATGACAAAAATCATAATAATTATAATAATGAAAAACACAAAAGAGTTGTGCCAATTGATCTATCAAGTTATATTCCATAGGAGAGAAAGGGGGTATTTGCTCTTTATCGCTAAAACTGAAAAATCTCCCCACTTACACACAGTTTTGCACAATTGGTTTTTAAATAACAATCCATTGCTTTTCCAGCTGAAAATATATGCACAAACACTTTTATTGTTTTTTAAATGGAATTAATCTGACACTACATTAGGGGCTCAAATGTAAATTGGCAAGTATTTGTAATAATACAGGATTTTGTTTTTCTATACTAGCCTAGGCAGAAAAGGAAGAATTTTTTTCAACCATATACAAAAGCTACATGTATTAAAATACTTTAACATATATTTTAAATACCTGTGTACACAAAGGGCTGGAGCGATAGCACAGAGGGTAGGGTATTTGCCTTGCACACAGCCGACCCAGGTTTGAGTCCTCTGTCCCCCTCGGAGAATCCGTCAAGCTACCAAGAGTATCTACGAGGATTTATTTAACCATTTAAAATTTCTGTGCATGGAAGTGGTGTTTCAATTTTAAACACTTTAAAGTCCTTTTTGTGATAATTTAAAAAATATAAATATCGTCATAATGCCACTATGTTTCTTGAATTCGGGAAAAGAAATCCATTTCTTCTTCTTAAGGGAGGTAAGGGGTAAAAAAGATTCTGTTTTTAGGCCCCAGAGGCCTGTTAAATAAAAAATAATTAAGAAGTATATTTATTCTACTCTTAAAGAATGATAAAACATTTAAGATATTTCACTGGAGCAATATTTCATTGTAGGATGCATATAGTTACACCGGATAACTCTGGGTTGTTCTTGCTGCTTCCACAGGGAGCTTAAGGTTTATTGAGCCACTCCCACAACAGTGCAACTGAGGCACACCCAATTCTATCAGGCACTAATAATAATTATTGCTTTTCTCTTTCCTTTATGTCATTTCATGGTTTATTTAGATATGTCAATTTGTATAGACACAGGAAGACAGTTGATGCTATGCTATGTAACATGAGAGTTAACTGATTCTAAAATAACATTTATTTCTGGGCATCCATATTTATTTGACTTAAGCCTCAGTTGCCCTTAGTTTCTAGCATTCTAAAAGAAGGGTCCTGTCGAGGAACTGATGGACCCAGGGCAAGCTGTGAGCTACCCTGACATCAAAATGGGCCAGGGCAAGTGTCATAATACTTAATTATACATTAAGAGTGCAGTAATGGACAAACTCTGTCATCCCCCCAAAGAGGTAACTGAATAAGAACCCTGCTGGAGTTAGGAAAGGAAAGACTAAACTGGCCTGAGGACTGTGGTCTGGAATATATAGTGAGATGTTCTCAGGAAGAGCCAAACTTTAAACTTAATATACCTCTTACTGTGCTCACACAAAATTATATTGCCGCAAATATTATAAGAAGTAAATTTACTGTAACTGTTTAAATGGATTGCCAGCTGAGGAAAGGAGAAAGCAATATACCTTGGATGGAATTCTGCCCTTGGGCGGATCTCCTAGAAATCCTGGGTAATCTCTTTAGATGAGATTTTGTCCTTGAGTTAATCTCCTGAAACAGTGGCATTTACCTCTCTTGGTTGTTATGGTAATGTTCAACCCCACCTTTATATCCCCGCCCTACACGATTCCCATATAACTACGCTGTAAGGGGTAGAAATGCACTGTAGCACACGCCCTCCGGCCTGGTGAGGCGGCTCTTGACCACCAAATGCTCAAGTCCTGCGTGTCCAGGCTGTTCGGGCCCACCGTTTTTCTTCTTTTCTTCTTTATATATTGAAACTTACAATAAATATTCAAGAAATATTAATAATATACTTTTATGAACCTCCAGTAAAGTTTTCTAAATTTTGTTAGAAGTGTGGTAGCTGTAAATTTCGAGAGATTGATGACTTTGTATTATAAACACAGTAATATATCCATTTATTTGGAATTTAATAATGCTTCATTGAATATTTTAGCTTCCTTTCTTTAAAGTCTTGTCTGTTATGTCAAGAGCATAATAGATTCAATTCAATATCTAATTGAATATTACAATACATAAGAATATCATATAGACACTTTTCTTTTTTAATTTTATTGAATCACCATGTGGAGGGTTACATAGTTCTCAGGATTATGTCGGTTATACAATTCTCAAACACCCTTCCCTTCACCAGTGCCCATCTTCCATCACCAACCCCCCCAGTATACCTGCCGCCCCCTCCCACCTCCCCAGTCCCCACCCTTGTACATGATAAGTTTCACTTTGTTTATGCCTTATCTCGATTACATTCCATGTTTCAACACACAACTCACTACCGTTGTTGGGGTTTCCCCCAAAAATGAAAAGCAGTCCTATTGCCAAGGAGGCATTTGATAGTTCTCCACTGCTAAGAATATACAGATATTAAGTCCCGCTGTTTGTTACATAACTTTTCTTTTTCCCCCTTGCCCCGCGCCACCGAGTTCACGCCTGTTTAGTAATCGCCACGCTGCCTGACAAGGGAAAAAAACCGAAAAGGATGGTTATTTCCCGTCATCAGCAGACGTGGGGCTCTGGCTTAGTTGATAGACTAGTAGAGTGTCTGCAAGCAGTTTCTGGAACCGAAGGTCTTGCGCTGGTATCGGCTCCGGCTCGAGATTCCACCAGCGTCCCACTGTTCCATGTACATAATTTTTCCCCTTATATCCCATTCCCACGCCACCAGGTCTGTTTGCTTAATGGACATCAGACTGTAGTTGACGACATGCCGCATTTCTTCCCGAGAAAGAAGAAAATTTCTTCTCAGCCGGCGTGGGGATATAGCTTAGTTCAGTCTAGAGAGATGGCTACCACTTTGATTGCCTTCAATATTTCAGCAACAGACTTACTATTCTTGTTAGGATCTCCCACAAAAGTCCGACCCATTAAAAACGAACCATTACATATTGCTGATGCTAAGATGACATTAGGCCGCTCGGTTTTGGGGTTCTGTATAAAGTCCAGGGAAAGTACAACCAGAAATAACATCACTACAAACTTTTACCCTTTTATGGTGCTCATAAGATGGAGAAGCCTAGAGAGAGGCTCGGCGTCTCCATTTTGCGCTCAGGAAAACTGCGGATACTGCGCTGTGCTCAGGAGGGAGGAGTTGAGAGAGAGAGAGGTTAAAAGAATTGGGGGATGCCCGGTTCCCACTGTTTCAGCGCACCGTGGGGTCTCTGGTCCCATGCCGGAATTAGTTCAGTGGGCTGCTTGGAGTCCAAGGGCGCTTCCTTGGGCTCTACCATCATGCTCGCTCCAACAGCAAGGTCCAAAGGGGAGACACTTTTTACAATCTTATATATTGTTGTTTTTAAAAATACTATATTAAAACGATACATAAAATCACACCTGAGTATAATCAAAAAGAACTAAAGACAGATTCTGAATTTATTTGTAGCTTTGATAAAGTAACAAATTAATTTTAGCTATAACTTTTTTCAGGAAATAGAGTCTATGAAGTGGCCTGAGATTTTAAATATAAGACAATACCACCATACACACATGTATATGCACTCATGCACAAGTAAGTAAACTTAAAACATTTTGATTTGAAAATCATTTGACAAAGCATGCTGATGATCCACATTGACAAGCTGAAATAAATGGTTCTTTCTAAACCAATCTCTTGAACAGATTGCAAGATAAAATGGTGAGAAAGAATCTGATAGAAAATCCAAAGAGCATTGGCCAAAAGCCTGCATCATCTTCTCAAGAGCCCTGTGAAAGTTCCTATTAGTACCAATAATTTTAATCTTTAGAACCAAATATGTAGGTAAGTATCAGTTGAGTGATGACATTTTAAAATAAGAAATAAAAAATCTGTTCTATTCAAGTTGGTGGGATTATATAAATTATTTCTCCAGCAACAAATTAAATTAAGAATGAAACTGTTAAGATTCGGTTCACACAATAAATTGAGATGAAACTCGCTATTGACTTATAATTTAACTCCAAATTGTTTTCAGCTAACTCTGACATACATATAATCCAACTATATAGTATCAATTGATCACTAATTTTAAATTCTCTTTCTAACTATATTGAGATAGTATAACTTTTTCAATTTCTTTAAATGTATAGCAATTTTAGAAAATTTAGATTACATTTTCTCATACAATTTAGGTAACAGCCAAATTTTAATTTTCAAATAATTAAAATAATGAATAAAGCAATAATTTCAGATCTTACTAGTCCTAACAAAGTATTTCTGTGGTTCCTATAAATTGCTGTCCATATCACCAAGTAATACTGAGAAATATGGAATACATATTATTAAAATGGGAAAAACTCTTCGGTAAATAAATCTTTATGTCAGCATTTCTTATATATAATAAAAAGTCAAGATTACACTGATCAAAGTGATCTCTGCTTCAGACTGATAATGAAATTTCATTAAATGACTTTTGATTAATATAAAAACTATTTTCTATTTCAAATATGTACAAGACAGAGACACAAAAAACACACTTGTCAAAAGTCAAATGTTTTCAATTCACTTTGTGCCTTTGGTTCCAAAAGACTACAAAGATGCAGATGAGAAGTTCGGTATTAGTAGAAAAATCTGTTTTAGCAAGATGTCATCTTTAAAAAATACTCCTCTGTAGTTTTCCATTCTCTATAGCCCCTATCACTATGAATTAAACAGAATTTAAAAGTAACAATTTTGAAGACTATATTAAACCACTTAGCATATACATTATTCTTAACTTGTTTCCATTTATCATTAATACCACACTCATCTGGAAACTCTACGTTTGAAATCTAGCTCAGTAATTAAATTTGCATCTGATAAAAAGAGTTTGATAGTTTCAGATTTTAGCTTTGGTGGTATTGTCATCTGCTGGAATAGAAATCAAGAGATATTGGGTGGAAAAATTTAGAAAAGATGCTGATACAATGATATTCCTGAAGCAAAATGTCTACAGTTTGGTATTATTGTAAAAAAATTTCCAGGGGGGTTTTGTTTATTTATTTATATTTTTCTAGTATTTCTTGTGACCCTGTAGTACAGCCTGGAGTCTTTCATATCTAACTTTGTTGGTGTGGAATCTGCATCAAAAACAAAAATATGAAATGAAATGGCTATCCAGTTATTGTTAAAGGACATTAAGTTCATTAAATTAGTACTTGTAAAACAAAAAAAAACATAAACTATTATTTTTGGTATTAAACATAAAGACTTAGAATGATATATAATTATAAAAATTAAACACTTCCAGTGTGTACTTACTTTTTGATTTCATTAGATTGAGAACTAAAATTAGTATGCTATTTACAATCCCATAAATGTCAGAAAAGTGAAAGTATAAGTCACAGTTCAATTTAGGTTATATTCTGAAAATTAGAGTTTTCAGATATTGTCCTTAAAAAATTATAGTTTGCATGAAGTACAACTCTGTATTAAAAGTGTTAGAATGGAAAACACATCTTTGAGTTCAAAAAGCATTATAAAGAATAAGACCTAAATCATTATTTTCCAGGAAAAAAGTGCCCCTATTTATTTGCCTAAGAGAACAATTTTGCAACATTTTTCTAGAAAAAAAATCTGTAAGAAGCATACAAGTTATGGGACCAGGAGGTAGTATAGCAGGTATGAAATTTGCCTTTCATGTTGCTGACCTAGGTTCAATTCCCATCATTATACATGGTGTCCCGAGCCCCACTAGGAGTGATTCTGAGCACAGAGCCAGAATTAGTTCCTGAGCACTGATATGTGTGATCTCTACCCCCCTCCATCCCCCAAAAAAGAAATTATGCAAGTTCTTACTAACAGATGCAACACATTGAAAAAGGTTTTGAAAAAGAAATTGGGGCTGGAGCGATAGCACAGCAGGTAGGTCATTTGCCTTGCACTCGGCCAACCTAGGTTTGATTCCCAGCATCCCATATAGTCCCCTGGGCACCGCCAGGGGTAATTCCTGAGTGCAGAGTCAAGAGTGACCCTTGTGCATCATCGGGTGTGACCCAAAAAGCAAAATAAAAAAAACAGAAAATGAAATTTTTAAAATAATGTGATTTAATAGTGTGCCAACTATTGCATCAAGTGTTATCATGAATTTGAATAAAATTATTGAATAAAACTATTGAATTAATATATGGTCCATCTTAAATTTAAAATATCTAAATAAAATATTTAAACATTTAAAAATTCCAGCTGCTTTAAGAAAATAAACTATAAAATGTCAATTTATTTCCCTGAACATTTTCTACTTAAGGAAAAACTTGCTTCAACCAGTCAGCTTATTAAATTCATTAGAAATGTCAACTTTTGAGTTGATATTTAGAATTTCTTGTTTGCCCAAAATTACCAATTGGTCACCTTATCATCTTTTCTATTGGCCATTGTTTTCATTCACAGTGTTCTTTGTAGTTGTACTATCTTAAAAATCATTTAGCACTACATAGAAATACTCAAACTTTATACATTTTAAATCTTTTGAGAGTAGCAAGTTTGTGTCTCATGGACATTTACACTTGGGAAAATGTTATTTACAGCATATTTGGAAGTATGATCAAGACTTGTTTTGTCAGCATTTGTAAATACTTTATTAAAATGGAACTTAAGAGTAAGATAAACGGTGGTGGTGTCTAAATTGTACTGGATGTTTAAATATTTAAATGCTGAAATACATCTTTTTTCCTTTACAAAAATCTTAACATAATTTAAGCTTTTATTATGCAAAAGGATAGGGCATTCTGAAAATAGGTTACTGCATTTTCAGCATGTTGCAGATTAGTCAACAAGAGAGAAGGAATAATTTGGAATTCAGCCACATTCACTTTAACTAATACATCATATTTTAACAAGTTTATGACATGCAAGGAAAAATGATCCAATTGCCAAGTCAATTCACTGTGTATTTAACATCTTGTTTAGCTAATGAAATTATCTTACTCTGGAATACATCTTCTTGATTTTATAGGCAAAAGCAAAAAACAAAAACAGTATTATGTGTTTTTCTCTGTATCATGGCATACTTCCTAGACACTAATACTGATAATAAGCAGAGAGGATATTGAAAAATGTAATGAGTTACATTTAATAACTGGAGACTGCATGGGGCATTCCCTTATTAAATATTTACCATCTGCTAGAAAACCAGATGGCCAAGTTGGTCTTTGATAATATGGTCCACAATAATGTATTAGTTTTTTTTTTCTTGTATAAACAACTTTTTTAAAAAACAAGGAAAACATAGGGCTTGGAAAATAGTACAGGAGATAAGGTGCATGCCTTGTATGCAACTAATCTGGGTTCAGTAACTGGCATCCCATATGGTACTCCAAGTACCACCAATTTCTAAGTGCAGAGCTAGAAGTTGCCCTGAGCACTGCAATTGTGGCACAAAAAACAAACAAAACAAGCAAACAAAAAAAGAAGGAAAACAATAACCACCTTATAAATAGTTTCTACAGCAAGATTTTTAACTATTAAATTTTAATCATTCAGAAGATAATTGTATTATATATAACGGTGATTTTTTTTCTTCAAAAAAGCACCAATTACTTCAATAAAAACTAATTAAATTCATAGTATCAGTAGCTCCAATATTTAAAGTACCAGAACCATATAAGGATAATGTAAATTGAAAAAACTGAGATATTGTTATAACTCTGCTTTTGGATATCCAGAGAATTGTATCTTTTTTTTTTTTTTGTCCCATCAGCTTAATATGAAAAGGAGCAAAAACCACAGTTTTCTCTCCTAGTTAACATTTGGGACTCGAGTGATAGCACAACGGGTAGGGTGTTTGCCTTACATGCGGCTGACCCGGGTTTGATTCCTCTGTCCCTCTCAGAGAGCCCAGCAAGCTACCAAGAGTATCCCGTTGTTCATCTATTTGCTCGAGTGGGCACCAGTAATGTCTCCATTGTTTGATTTGTTGTTACTGCCTTTGGAATAGAATACACCACGGGTAACTTGCCAGGCTCTGCCGTTCGGGCGGGATATTCTCGGCAGCTTGCCAGGCTCTCCAAGAAGGAGAGAGGAATTAAACCTTGGTTGTGCACGTACAAGCAAATGCCTTATCTGCTGTGCTAAAGTTCCAGTACACCATATTCTAAAATGTAGCAAATCTGCACCAGGGTTTTCTTAGTATAGAAAAAAACAAGACATAGCCAGGAAGAGATAGATACATGACTTCCACATCAGAACTATTTGTCACAGAAAATGTGGAAATGTATTTCTGTATGTATCAATACCACAACAGATGAATCAAGTTCTCAGTTTGTTAATCTCGTGAAATGCCTATTATAGAATGTATAAACTATAATTGTTAAATAGCACAAATATATTCATAACATCATAATATAAATATATAGCTAGTTTATGTTTAAAATTACAGTATTAAAAGAGGCATGCAGTATAGATCAAAAAGTTTTATAGAGGGCATCAATCTATAATGTAATATATCTTTATGTATAAGGCATTAATGATAAAATTGTCAAAGGGGATTTTTAATATAAAAGTCTCAGGATATTATTCACTTAGCTTAGCGGGATTTAGATCAGGAAAGGGCTAAAAGGAGTTAACATATACATAGAGAAAAATATGTAAAGTCCAGGCTGGTGAGATTACTTAATGGGTCAGCACATGCCTTACTCAGGGAGATTTGGGTTTGATCTTAGCATCAAACAGTCCCCTGAGCATTGACAAAACCAACTCTTTAACAAAGAACCAGGAATAGCCCTCAAACACTGCTCAGTGTGGGTGTCCTAGACAAAACGATACACATATAAATATAGATATATACTTATATATAAAAGTATTGTATATTTTGAAAATACATATGTACGTATACAAAAATATGCAAGCATCATTTTTTATAAATATTTTTTCTACACATATGTACTCTATAAATATTCTATTGTATCTATCAAATATTTAATATAAAGAAACTTAAATCTTATTGTACTAAGGATAACATAATATATCATAATAAAATATGTACAGGGACTTACAATGTTTTTGTGTGTGAGTATTCCATAAGAGGTGCATTCAATATTTATTTGCATAATGGCATTACATTTTAGTCAAAATTGACATACTGAAGGATTAACTTCATGCTATAATTGGAGCATAGCATAATTAGACATTAAATTTTACATGCTAATCATGATAATGTCATACCATGGAAAGTTCACTGGGATCCTGATGCATTTCTGAGTCTAAATCAATACTGAAAATAGGAACAACACATCCCATAACAAGAGCAAAAAAATATTGGACATAGGAAAATTAGGTAAATTAAATGAGTATTTAATTATTATAGTGTATCCTAAAAAACATATTTTTACTATCGTATATTTCTTATCTCAATTGAAGATCAATTGAGAAATATATGATTAATAAGTCATTAGTAGGTGCAAAAACCAAAAATATACATGAAAGAAGATCCCATGTAGTAATTTTAAATTGAAATTATGAAAGGAGAAACTGTTAGAGGAAACTATCAGTACCTAAACAGGATGCAAAACAAAATGGAGAAAATGAATCTTCCAGTAATATCAATAAAAAACAATACCTACAAAATAAATTTTTCATATTAATAATGGAAAGTTAAATTTTAAACTCACGAATTCTTTATGATGAGTCTCTAAGAATGCCTCTGATCCACATCATCTGCTATTTCCTGTGCCTCTAATGTTCTTTGGCCAACCCTTACTCCATGTACATAAAGATATTGCAGTGTAGGTCATTTTTCTTTTGCATGACTGATAATTGTGTAACATTTATATCCAAACTACAGTCTTGGATATGAATTTAAAGCATCAGTAATGTAAATATATGTGCATGGGGTATATGTACACATATAAACATACATGCACAGAAAAATAAAATTAGATTTAGTATAAAACCAGTAGATGAATATGACTTCAGGATTATTATTCAGACTTCTTGCTAAATAAAGAACTGAAAAAGCATCTACATTGTGCTATAAGCTGATGATATTGCCTAACCATTCCTGGAATTTTAAATGGACCATAACACAAATGATAGCTCATCTTATACTTTTCATCAAGAGTTATTGCTAGACTGTAAGCTCTGACCCACCCTTCCCCCATCTTCCTCCCATGAACACTCTACCTTTGCCAACTTCTGCATTAAAATGTGAATTATGTGACAGTTCCTGTAGTTATATTCAAGTGGATGCATATTCTGGCAAGCACTTTACATCAACCTGGATCTGTGTGACATAGAGTAGTCATATTTATATTCTCTTTGTTGAATACTGAAAATGCAATATTTAGGCTGTGAACGCATGCCTTTATTCTAGTGCATATTATATTTATTAATTGCATTTGCATGCAGAAAAGGATAAAGGGATTGATTAATGTAGTTGAACCCTGTTTGAACACATGCTTGCCCATACATCTCTGATTGCTTTATTTAGTAAAGCCTCTTCTACATTTAAACCATCATGTTAAATAGCATCTAAATAATTGAGGGTAACTTGAAAAATATTTTTACAAAATTTTCTCAGATTGATATGTCATAGGGGCAATAAATAGTGTCTATTTTCTCTATTTTTACCATTATTTTATCATACTAGTACATCAAAACCTAAAAGAATAGGATAAAATATATTCAGTGGTTCTTGAGGCTACTCTATGCAGAGACATTTGGGGATCACTCTTGAAGGAGTTGGTGTTTCATGTGATGTCTCAATGAAACAGGGTTCATGTAATTAAGTGTTTTAGCTCTACTATCTTTGCAGTCACTTGGTAGGTATATTCTTATTATTAAGATTAAATACAGATATTTTAGAAATACATTTTTAAATTTAAGAATAAACTTTTAATTCCAATGTAAATTTTAATAATTTGCAAGTAATTTTCAGAAAAATATAAATTACACAGAGGTTATTGTCTTAAATAAACATTTTCTATAACTTTAGTGTTGATTTTGGATTCAGAGATATTTCAGAAATAATCTTAGTAAAAGTATTTTATATGGCTCATGTTTTTTTGTAGGTATTCTTATACATCTTTTCTTAGACTATTTAAATCATAGCATTATACATCATAATTTGTCCTAAGGTAAATATACCCATGTCTTTTAATTTCATATGATTTTTTAGGCATTTTTTAATTCCATGATACAAATTTTGCTTCAAATGTCATAGTTATAAAGGCTTTTTGAGAGTTGTAGAGATAACAGTGGGTAAGTTGGTTGCCTTGCTGGTGGACAACATAGGTTCTATACCTGGTACTGCATATGTTCTCCCAACGCCCCTAGGAATGACCCCTGAGCACAAAGCCACAGTGACTCCCGAACAGGGCCAGGAGTCAGCTTTAATCAGAGCTTATCTGATACGGAGTTGATATTCAAGATATATAAAGCACTGATAGAAACTGAAGCACATGCACAATGGAATACTCTAATAAGAAAAGAATGACGTTCGCTGCTGCTCTGTGGGTGGGTCTGGATAGTATCGTGCTGAGAGAAGCCAGTGAGAAGCATAGGGAAAGATATAAATTTAGGTTTCTCATTTGAAATCCCCTCCTCAATTTCTGTACTGAAAAAATTGAAACTATATTTACATACCTCCAACTCAGAAGAGAATTTTAAAGTCTCCCTAACTCTATTTTTCACCTGGTTTGAAACAATTTCTTATACTGCACTTCTTCATTTCTTTTAATATTCAGTACCAATAAAGCAAACTGAGTACTAACCTTAGGTGAATCAGTGGATTCAGAAGGTGAAATGGTTGCTTAGCAACATCACCTGTAAGTAATTAGGCATGTTTTGAGAATTGCTCTATTTGGCTTTAAATATTTGGCCTTGTTACAAATAGCTATTTGGATTAGTTGGGCTTTGCCTGGCTAATGTATCAAAGATTATAGTGTCCTAAATGGACATTCAGGGAACTAAGTCTTATCACTGAAATTGTTTTTTGATAAGATTCTTGTCTTCTTCCTCTGCAGTCAACAGTTTATGAATGACACAGACAAAAAAAATATCTAAAATCTCAGTAGTCACACTAAAGCTCTGGGTTTTTGTTTATTTGTTTGGTTTATACCTAGATGTAATTTGTTTTACTCTACTAGGGTGGATGCTAAAATATACAAAAGAATTTAATCCAGGTGTATTGACACTTTGCCAAGGCACCTAAACATCAGTTTGGATGTCTAAAGAATGTTGGGAGTAAGTCAATGTTTGTATGTCAATGTCCAGATTTGAAGATTTACACATCATTTTAGGCTACACAAAGTCAGTAGACGTCAGCACAATTGTTTTTGGTTATGTTTTTTGAGTCATTCCCTTCCTTAAACTGTGCTCAGAGGTTGTTGCTACCTATACTCAGTGGACTACAGGAGGTTTAAGTGAGACATCCACATATAAAACATGTGCACTAGCCCTTTGAGTAATCTCCAAAATGCTTGAATAGAAATCATTTTTAATGACTCTTAAATTGTTATGTTCTCTAGCAACTTCTGAATACCACTTTCTCCCCCCCAAAAAAATATTTCTAAGATTGTTGTCTAAAACATTCCATGAGAACCAAGGTTTTGGAATGTTCTCAATTGAATCAAGGTGCCAAAATTATGTTTATGAATAATATAACATATTATGTCAGAATAATATGACATAAATGTATGAATTACAATGTGAGTTTAAGTAAGATTATTATAAAAATAATGTATATTCATTATGCCAGTGACTTTATAGATGAAATAAAATACATAAATATTAAAATGATCCAACTGCTTCATGAGATGTACAAAATGTTAATATCATAATATCACAGTACATCTAATGAAGAAGTTTCAAGACATTACTTTAAAGTGGATTCAAAAAACCAAAATTATATATGGTAAGAATATACTTATTTACAGATTTCAAATGTTCTATTATTAATTTTTTTTAAAAATAGCCTACTTGAATAAACAGAGAGATTAGTAAGTTTAGAATATAAAAATAAACTCATGGAAGAAGAGGTTGTGATCTCGAAGAACAGGTGCATAAAGTAAACTGTGTGTATTTTAGAATAATGCAATAGTATGAACTATCAAAGCTCAGTAAATCTTGGCAAGATTTGTTATCAAGGGAGCCAAAGAAGGTTTTGAATGCAATGAAATATATCATCATTTTTAGAAGCAGAATCCTTTTTCTTGGTGTCAGAGTCAGCAATAGGTACGTTACTAAGGAAACCAATAGACTTAATGGTAGGTTGATTATTTAAAAGACATTCTTGGTCATTTCTGTGACATATGTGTCTTGGCAAATAACAAAAAACTCACATTTATACCTTGAACATAACTTAGAAGCCAGTGCAATGCATCAACACAGAATCAAACATCCGTTATATTGTCAGATACCACTTCTGATATGTTTTAACAATTTTCTACTAATTTTGGCATAAATATAAACCTGTATCCTCCCATGGGAGATTAAAAATGATTCTGAGTTTAGAAATTAGATGACAGAGAAATGTGAGGAAAGGTTAAAAAAAGACTCTATTTCAAAATCTGTTCAAAATCTGTACCTAATTGTTTTAAATTTGTGATCAAGTCTAGCTCTTAAGATTTTAATTCAATTTATTTTAAAACTTACAACTATCATGATATGTGGTGTGTGTAATTCTGCTATGTGTCAATATGTATTTGAATACCTGATATATACGTACTACATTTTTTTTAAACTTTTTATTAAATCACCATGTGGAAAGTTACAAAGTTCTCAGGTTTATGTCTGTTATACAATATTCAAACACCCATCCCTTCACCAGTGCCCATATTCCACCACCAAAAACCCCAGTATACCCCCCGCCCGCACCCCTACCCCCTACTGTATAACTAATGAATTTCACTTCATTTTCTCTTTACCTTGATTACATTCCATAATTCAACACAAAACTCACTATAGTTGTTGGAGTTTCCACCCAAGAGAGACAAACCTACTACCAAGGAAGCATTTGATAATTAGTTTTCCATTGCTGGAAATGAAGAGATATGTAGCCCCACTGCTACAAGTACATAACTCTCTTTTTTTTTCCTTTTTCCTTTTCCGTTTTTTTTTTTTTTTCTTTTCCCCCTCATCACCCTTCCCATGCCTCATAGTATGGTGTACGCCACGCCGCGTCAGCAGCGTGGGACTTTTGCTTAGTTCACACAGTCCAGAGAGGTGGCTGCTACATTAATAACCTTCAATATTTCAACAAAAACTTACTGTTATTATTTGGAGTTTCCCCCCCAAGTCAGACCTGTTCAAAAGGAACCGTTTGCCATTGCTGACAATTATAAATGTTAAGTCGCGCGGACGCACGGTTTTGGATTTCTGTATAAATCCAGGGAAAATTCTGCCAGAAATTGCGTAGCCCAGCTCACAGTCCCAGTGCATTGCTGTAAGAAGTCTCTGGAATCAAAGTCTTTAGGTGCAGAGGGTCCGCTTCAAGCTCAGCGGCTCCGGATTTATCTGGGCCGAGGGCGTGCCGGTTACGCCCCCTTCCCATGAGTTCCTAGGAGCCCCAAAATTAAAAACCTAATACCTCTGGGTTTGGAGTCTCAGAAGATGGCGCCTGCCACGTGGGTGCTGCCAACCCACCGTTTTCCGTGCAGGAAGACAGGGTGGGGAGGAAAAAAAATCCACTCCCTGGCAGCACAGAGTTGTAGCCCAGTTCGCAGTCCCAGTGCATTGCTATTAGATGCTGCGCTGGATGCCCGCATGTACTACATTTTAAAACATCATAAACATGTGATAGTTTTAATTTTTACTCATAACATTTATAGACACATTGCATATTTATAGCAGGTACAAGTGCTCAGGTTCTTTTTCTCAAGCAGTCAAAAATGGAAACAAAAGCTGAGATTGAAAGGACCAATTCAGAAAACATTTTAGTTAAGAAAATGGAAACTAACAGAAAAAGAATGGAGAGAAGCTCACATACTATAGGAGGGTGTCCTGAAGGACTCCAGAGAAAGGCAAAAACCTTTACTCTTCTAAATCCTTTTAATAAAGGTATAAAAAGGTGGGGGTGAACATTTTCTTATTGTGTCCAAGAGTGTGGGCTATTAAAGCATGGGTGAGGATGGAGAGATCAACACCATCCAGTGTCCATTCTTCTAGAATGTTCAGTCATCCAAGTTATCACTCAGAACCCAGGTCATCCAGGATTTTAGGCACCACCTAGACCACCCTTGTGACATTCCTATCAATAATTAATATTCTTAGAGGGATATTCCTAAACATGTTCTGCCTATTCCCTTTGTGTCCCTTGAACAATTTCCTTTTATCACATGAACAAAATTTTATTTAACACATATTCAATGTGGAGTAACAGGTTTCTGGAATCAAAAAGTACAGAAAACAAATGTCTCAGGATACCTATATTTTAGTGTGGAGTTTCACTCTGTACAAACAAAAATTTAAAGTTGAATGTTCTAAGATTTGGAATTTAGCTTAGTGGTCAAGTGCTGGTCTATCTTGTGAGAGGCTTGGGGTTTGATCTATAACTGTAGCACTCTGGCACTGTTGTCACATTGTTCATCGATTTGCTCAAGCTGGCACCAGTAACATCTCCATTGTGAGACTTGTTAACTGTTTTTGGCATATTGAATATGCGATGGGTAGCTTGCCAGATTCTGCCCTGTGGGCGGGGTACTCTCAGTAGTTTGCTGGGATCTCTGAGAGGGATGGAGGAATCAAACCTGGGTCAGCCACGTGCAAAGCAAAGGCTCTACCTGCTGTGCTACTGCTCCAGGGAAAAAAGATTTAAAATGATAAATTCTGGTAAAGCAGCTCAAAGAAAAGCACAATATGTTTGAGAAGTAAGGGGATACTTTGAGTGCAGAGGAAGAAGGAATCAAAGAAACTATGCTCAGTAAATAGCCTTTTAAACATTCCCAAAGGATGAATAGGGTGTAGCACAAAGTAATTCAACAGAGAAGTGAAGTAATGAGTCCCTCATTAGTTGAGTACAGCAAGATAGAAGAGGGGTAAAAAAAGGGAAAACATAAATGGCTCTAGTGTAGTGTGTCTCACTAGAATGGAATACCTGAGTAAGAGCTGACAGAAATACAAGAGGGAAGATAAAGGCTTGAAGACTTTTCTCAAGTAGAGGTAAATGGTGAGATACACCTGCTTGAAAAAACCTTTGATAAATTAAGGAAATATCATTAGAATCATGAAAACAATAAAGGTATTTTGTTCCAATTTCCACTCTTAAAGGACTCCAGAAACCTTCCATGGAAAGTGGTAATGAATTATGGCTTGAGTAAAAATCACTGTATCACTGTCATCCTGTTGTTCATAGGTTCACTCGAGCAGGTACCAGAAATGTCTCCATTAGCTCCAGCCCTGAGATTTTAGCAGCCTCTCCTTGCTCATCTTTCCCAACGATTGGAGACTCTTTCAGGGTCAAGGGAATGATACATGTATTCTTACTGTGTTTGGCATATTGAATATGCCACGGGGAACTTGCCAGGCTCTTCTGTGTGGGCGGGATACTCTCAGTAGCTTACCGGGCTCTCCAAAAGGGGCAAAGAATGTATATTAGAGAATACAAGCAACTATGTTAAAACCAAACACATGTGTGCTGCTTTAGGCACATCAGTGGGCTAGACTATAAGAAGTCGAATGGCCCCAAAGTGCCCCGCACTTCCAGGAGCTTTGTTTTACATAGTCCCTGGTTCTTGGCTGTTGATGGGATTACATGGTGCTGGGGCAGTTTCTGGGTGTGACTGCCAACTACTGGAAAAGGGGGGGGTCTGCGTGGAGGAGGCCCAGTCTCAATCCAAGCAGGCTTGAAGATCTCAGCCCCAGGTCCTACACACCTGGGTTCCTATTGCCAGTTCCTTCATGCGTGAGGCTCATCTGAGAGTGTAGAGAGTGGTCTTGAGCATGGCTATGGCTGGGTTCCAGAGGTCTTTAGCTGCCAGGGCTCTGCTTGGGGTGGGGAGGGAAACTCAACCCATCCCCCTCCGAGGGACCCTGGTAAAGATATCCAGGCACAGGGTCAGGAGACTCTTCACCGCTCTCTTCCGGAGCTTGGTTTTTTAGTCTCTGGATCTTGGTCATTGATGAGATTACACAGCACCAGGGGTAGTTTCTGGGTGTGACTGCCAAGCTACTGGCAAATGGGGGGGTCTGGGTTGAAGGAGACCCAGTCCTGATCTGAGCAGGCTTGGAGATCACAGCCCTGGGTCCCGCATGCCTGAGTTTTTCTGCTGGTTCCTTTATGCGTGAGACTTATCCAAGTATGTGGAGAGGGGCCTTGAGCATGGCTGTGGAGCATGAGTTCTGGAGGTTTTCAGCTGCTGGAGCTCTGCTTGGGATGGGGAGGGAAACTCAACCGGCCCCCCTCCGAAGGGCCCTAGTGAAGACAGCCTGGCTTGAGTAAAATAAGAGTTTTAATGACCCAACCAAAAAAATAAATAGAATTTATGTGTAAAGAGAGGCTGTAGGTATAGCAGAGGCAATGTGTGTAACCAATATTTAGAGAGGTGAATCAACAGAGTATAATATAAAGTTTTCATTCTGTCTAATCTTATTTTCAGTTATTTTTTTTCCTTCTCACTCAATTTCAGTCATGATTATTGGATCCAATCCTGTGACCATGCTCCAATTGTGAGCATTGTCTGAAATGCTTATCACTACCTGTCAAATGGCAATGCCTATCAATTGCTTCAAATTTTTGCTGAAATGACAACTTTCCATAAAATAAAGCATAGTTTCTAAATTTGATATTTACACAGGATGATGTTATTAATATTTAAAATCTTTTTATTTTACCAAAAATTATATAATTTTAATTATTCTTTACATTATTCTCCTAGAAATTAGAAGAGAATAACTTCATATTTATAAAGTTTTTTTTAAAGAACTTGAATTTTCTTTTATATTGAGGGTTAATTGATTTGTAAACATATAGTTTTCTATTATTGGGAGCCTCCATTATATTGTTTGACTCTTACATATTTTCTAAGGTCATTATTTAATAACTAGTAAAGTAGTATGTTAATGGATTTGGGAGAAATAGGTAGATGTGCTCATTTCAATAGTTTTATAGCACTGGAACTTTGGTAGTGGGTTTGGTGAGACTTATGCACATTTACTTGTTTTCTTTACTTGTTCTTCCCAGTGTGCCACATTGCAGGCTCTTTCAGGTTAAGGGGAATGAGACCCATCATTGTTACTGTATTTGGAAAATACAAGTAAAAAGAGGCTGCTAAAATCTAAGGGCTAGGACAAATGGAGATGTTACTTGGCACCACTCGAGCAAATCGATGATCAATGGGATGACAGTGATACAGTGATTCAGTGATATGCACATTTAAAGATAGGAAATTTAAAACATAATTAAATTAAAAAGCACATTCAGTGGTATATTTAAAGTATAAAGACATAAAAAAAGGCTTTATGTATATTTACATTTAAAGCTAAGAGTTTTAGTTTAAGATGGTCCCATTTTTATTTATCTCTGTTTTCACTTGCTTGGACAGTAGTGTGTCATCTTTGAATATACCATTGGCTTCAACATCGTGAAGGGTTTTGCCCACCTTGTCTTCAATGTACCTTATGGATTCTAGTCTGATGTTGACGTCTTTAGTCCATTTTGATCTGACTTTTGTACAACTAAGCAGCTTCTGCATCTCAAAAGAAACAGTAACCAAAGTACAAAGACAGTCTACAGATTGGAAAAGGATATTCATCCAATACCTCTCTGATAAGGGGTTGATATTAATGATATACAAGGCACTGGTTGAACTCCACAAGAAGAAAACTGCCAACCCGATCAAAAAATGGGGTGATAAAATGAACAAAAACTTTCTCAAAGAAAAAATCCAAATGGCTCAGAGACACATGAAAAAATGCTCTATATCACGAATCATCAGGGAGATGCAGATCAAAACAGCGATGAGATATCATCTTACACCACAGAGACTGGCCCACATTCTAAAAAACAAAAAAAAAACGGTGTTGGTGGGGATGTGGGGAGAAAGGGACTCTCCTTCACTGCTGGTGGGAATGCCGACTGCTTCAGCTCTTTTGGAAAACAATATGGAAGATTCTCAAAAAATTAGAAATTGAGCTCCCATTTGACCCAACAATACCACTGCTGGGAATATATCCCAAAGAGGCAAAAGCTATAGTAGAAATGACATCTGCATTTGTATGATCATTGCAGCACTCTACAATAGCCAAAATCTGGAAACAACCAGAGTGCCCAAAAGCAGATGAATGGTTAAAGAAATTTTGGTACATCTACACAATGGAATACTATCCAGCTGTTAGAAAAGATGAATTCATGAAATTTGCATGTAAGTAGACCAACATGGAAAGAATCATGTTGAGTGAAATGAGTCAGAATGAAAGAGATGGACATAGAAAGATCACACTCATCTGTGGAATATAAAGTAGCAGAATGGGAGACTAACAATCAAGAGTAGTAGAGATAAGAACCAGAAGGTCAGCCCCACAGTTTGGAAACTGGCCTCACATGCCGGAGGAAAAGGAACTGAGATAGAGAGGGGAACACCCAGTAGAGAATGTTGGGAGGACCCACTCGGGCTGAAAGCTGCGTGCCGAAAGTAGACTATAGACTGAACATGATGGCCACTTAATACCTCTATTGCAAACTACAACACCCAACAGGAGAGAGAACAAAAGGGAATGCCCTGCTGCACAGGCAGGGTGGGGTGGTGGGGGTTGGGTTGGGGGTGGTGGGAGGGATACTGGGTACATTGGTGGAGGAGAATAGGCACTGGTGGAGGGATGTAAACGAAATGCAAACATGAAGTTTGTAACTGTACCTCACAGTGATTCACTAATAAAAATAAAAAAATAAAAAAAAATCACTAATAAAAATAAAATTTTTTTAAAAAGCTGAGTTTTGCATTCATTATTGTTTTTTCTTATAAATGAAATACATTAAAGTTTATTTTTATTCAGTCATTTATATTTTCTAAACATTGAAAGCACAAGAAATACAATAAACAATTCTAGTACCTATTACTCAGCATCAAAAGAACAGTTACTCTGTCAATATTATGTGCTTATCTTCCCTTTATGATTATATGTTTGTCCATTATACTAGCATTAAATATAAATTATTAATGTGCCCCAAAACAAAGGTTCATATTTAAGTTAATAAAAATTGCATGCCCTTTTTAAACCTTTAGAATCTTTTTTTTTTTTTTTGCTTTTTTTTGGTCTCACTGGTCAAATCATAGGGATTTCTCCTTGCTCATGCACTCAGGAGTTACTCCTACAGGTACTTGGGGGACAGTGTGGGATGCTGGGAATCGAACCACTGTTGACTGCATGCAAGGTAAACGCCCTACCCACTGTGCTATTGCTCCAGCCCCAGAATCATTTTTCTTTAGATCAGGCACCATCCATGGATACTCTGGGATCTCATGGAAATATTCCATTGGCACAGACTTGAAAATTTGATAGACAGACCTTAATGTACTTAGGATTAAAATCTGGGCTTTGTACATGCTACGAACATGCCCTACATTTGAACTATATCTAATAATTAGTAAAAGTTGTAAAACGTAAGGTTTGATCCAGATTCAAGTTTTCTTAACATCTAACAAGGTTGTTTTTATGTTGTATTTATTTTATTTGAATCCTTGTTTTCCACTGTTATCTTTGCATTGTAACACAGTGGAATACACCAGACTTTCTGTCTGAAAGCTTGAAATACTGGATTTTCATGTAGCTTCTTGGGAAAGAGGTGAAAATATCATGCTCTCATTTGACATGTACATCTCATCAGCATGATATTCTTGAGCTAAACTAAATATGCTTATGTAACACTCTACATTCCTTAGTCTTGTTTTCTCTTTGTGATTTGACTTCCTTCCTGGCCTTTTTAACACAAGTAGGGTTTATGTCTGGTACCAGAGGTAGTTTGTTGAAATGCCACTACAATCTGTACAGATGTAGAAGCCCTTTTTAGAACTTGCAGAAATCCCTCCAGGCCAGTTACTGCTTAAAAAGCTGTGTAAAAAGAAAGGATCATTTCAAGAATTTCACAATAGAATGTAAAATAAAAATGAGGTTTTAGGCTGTCAATTATCAAGAGTAACATAGCATTTTGGTGGAATTTGTGTATATTTGTGCAAAATAACAGACAAATACAGGAGAAAAGAAAGACAAAATAAATATATCTGGTTACATAATTCACTTAAAAGTTCTATTATTTTTTAATTTAAAAATAAGGCATTTAAGCTGCATACCAAAAGTAGACTATAGACGAAACATGATGGCCACTCAATACCTCTATTGCAAACTACAGTACACAACAGGAGAGAGAACAAAAGGGAATGCCCTGCCTGCCGCAGAGGCAGGGCGAGGTGGTGAGGGTTGGGGGGGTGGGAGAGATACGGGGAACATTAGTGGGGGATAATGGGCACTAGTGGAGGGATATAAACAAAATGCAAACATGAAAGTTCATAAGTTTGTAACTGTACCTCATAGTGATTCACTAATAAAATTTTTTTAAAAAATAAGGCATTTAAAATTATTTATCTGTAATGAAATAAATATTGGTACTTCCTTTACATAACTAAAATTAAGCATGAATCATAATTAATTGAATATAGAATAACAGGTTTCCAAGAAAAATATAAGAATCTTTGTAACCATATATTTATAATTTTCAAACCACAATATAGGAACATACTTTTCTTTTTTTTAGACGAGACAGAATTTACCAACTACAAAAGAAAATAGTCTTCAATCAGACCATATTGAGATTAGGAGTTACTGAATAAAATTTAGAAAATAAGGAAAAATATTTGTAACATGAAGAAACATCCTATGTGCAGAATTTGTAAAGAATTTATATACTTAATTAATAAAAACGGTAGATAATGTGGAGAAATATAAAGTCTTTTATTGATACATCACAGAACTTTATATTAATGTATTCAAACATATAAAAAAAACTTCAAATCTTATAATTCACCTTGGTAATGCAAGTTAAAACACTAGGATACCTCTCCATGTCCACAAAATAATTTTTATTAAGGAAATATTACATAGCATTAATAGAGATGTAGAGCAGCTTTAAATTATCACTTAATGTTAGGTAGTGGTCAGAGATAATATAAATAAATATTATAAATCAGATTTTTTATGTTGGAAAGTTTTTGGTGTATCTACTCAAAAGAAATAAACACAATATATAGAGCTCCAAATTTCACTCTTTGGGGATATATCCAAAATATTCAAATAAAATATGAAAGTAATAGAACCCCAATTCTCATCAACAACAGAATGACACATAGTATTGAACATATAATGAAATTTTATATCAGATAATAATAACCAAATAGACTATTTCTACCCTATAGATTGTTTGAAAAAATAATAAGCATAAACATATTCATAGTGCTCAACCTAGGTGTTAATAACTCAAACTTTATAAAATATTTCAAGTTTGCTATGAAGAGAGCTCAACAAACTGAATGTCTGTATATGAGTACCTTATCCATAAGAGGTCAGGGTCCTGGTCCCTCAAACTCAGAGCTGTGAGTAATCCCCAAGTAGCACCAACTCCCAAAACAAGACAAAATTATAAAATAGAAAATTTGAACTAAACAATGATTTTCAAAATATGAGATTCAATTACCTGGGTGAAGGGAGATTGAAGTAAAGGCTGGGCTGAGAGGTAAATTGATTTTCAGAATGCAGTAGTTTATTGATATTTGCTACAGCAACTCTGCATTTACTTTGGTGGGGAACAAGAAATTTTAAATGGGAAACATTAAAAATTTTCCAGCAACTTTATATTACTGACAATAATATAAAGTTTATAAAAGTGATATTTGAAACAGATCACCTTTTTTTGTTTGAAATCTTGCCTACATTATTATCTACAAGTGGAACTGGGATTAAAAGAAAAATGTAGTTTTTCTTCTTTGGTTTCATCACCATTTCAGTGTACATTCTTTGCAAATTGAGAGCTTTGAAACATATTTCTAAATGAATAGAGCGTTGTAAAGTTCTTTATTGGAAAAATAGCTCCATATAGAGTGAATGCCTGATAAGTATAAAGCTCTGAATTTTGTCCCTAAAATCCCAAATTAAATAAATAAAGAAGGTCTTTAAAGATAGAATTGTAGATTTTTCCTGAAATATTTTTATAAATAAGTGTTGGTGATTTGAAATTTTGTAAAATTTCAACTTTTTGTTAAAGACTTAATTTTGTGTTGAAAATAGGCACCAGGGTTTTTAGTTTTTCACTGTAGCCATTTTCTCCAACGACAGTCTAACTTGTGCCAGACAACTTCTGGTTGGATAAGAATTATACTTTCACACTCCCTCAGACCAATCAATTTCCTTATTCAGTGATAAATCTGTAAGTTTAAAGCTGCGGACTTATATGCACACTTTTCATTAAATTTAGCCATGATATATTTTAGAAAACATTTAAAAAGTACATCTTTCAATTCTAAATGTATCACTTGTATCACTTGTCAACCCATTGCTCATCGATTTGTGTGAGCTGGTGCCAGTAATGTCTCATTCGTCCCTGCCGCATGCTAGTGTAGCCCAATGGGGTCTACTCACTCCAGGAACATGAAGAGGGTCAAACCATTAGTTCAGGGTCTTGACAAAGAAATCCGACCATCGAGTAGGTGGGCGGCCAGATATTCTTTTGATGTCCCGTGGAATCCAGTTGGCAAGGGCTCTAGTTCAGTGGTCAGCTCCAAATTGCATTACGTGTCTGGCCCATCTGATTTCGATGCCTTGGCAAATGAGGCAATGTCCCTCCCTGATCCTTGATTGTCAATATGACGCTTGGCTAATGTTTGGTGTTATTAGAATGATGTCATCTGCAAAGCGTAGGTAGTGTAGTTGCTGACCCTCACTCCCATTCTTTCCCATTGCAGTTGTTGCATGATGTTCTCGAGGGTGGCACTGAAGTGTTTTGGTGAAATGTTGTTGCCCTGCCCAGCCCCTTTCTTTATGTCAATGATCACTTCTTTGTAGAATGGTGAGATCCTGGTGGTGAATCTGTAATACAGCTCACGGAGGATCCTGATGTATTGAGTTTGAACACCCTGTTTGGCTAGGCTTCGATGACTACTTCAGTCTCAACAGAATCAAAGACCTTCTTTAGATTAATGAAGGTTAGACAGAGTAGCATCTTGAACTCTCACAAAACCTCAATGAGCTTGGTCATTATGTGGATATGGTTGATCATGCTGAATCCTTTTCGGAACCCAGCTTGCTTGCATGCTTGTGCTTCATCTAGTGTTCTGCCAATCCTATTCAGGATGAGTCGAGTGAACAACCTATAGATGACAGACAACAGGCAGATCAGGTAAGAGTTGCCAGTGTCTTGGATGTCTCCCTTCTTATACAACAGAATGGACCTGCTGGTTTTCCATTGGGATGGAAACTTGCATTCAGGCAGTTAGCGTGTGAAGAGCTGAGTGAGTGTATTGACGGCAACAGATTCTTCGGGTGTTCGGGGCTGACCTTGTCTGGACCAGGTGCTGTATGTTTCTTTACCTACAAAATGGTGTGTCAGATTTCGGAAGGGAGAATGCTGGGAACGACATATCCATCCTGTGGAATTTGGTAAAAACAGTAGCAACAATAGGCCTCATTCTCCTGATTGTGAAAAAGCCTTAATATGACAGTGTTGGGAAAGACAAAGAAGGAGAGGCTGCTAAAATTTCAGGGCCGAACTAGTTTGCCTAAATAAAGAAGGACTAAAATGACTGTACTTTCAATGAACATAAACTGGCATTGGAAGCATCCATTTACCTGATGGTGCAAGCGCAGATGATCAAGTACAATGTCATTGAACTGACCAAGACGAGAAGGCATCGATAAAATTTCACCACTTTCGACACTGAAGAAGAACTCTTCCTCAGAACATGCGACAGTAGAGGCATTGGTGGTGTCCGAGTCCTCATCAACACAAACTTGGCCATGAGCATTGATTCGTTTGAATTCCTAACAACCTGAATCAGACACTTATGTCTGAATAGATGTGTCTCACTGCCGGCAGTTTCTGTCTTCATCATCTATGCACCAACACCCAACTACGACAAAGAAGAAATTGAGAAGTTCTACATGGAGCTGGAGAAGTTCTATAAAAAAGACTACACCTTCCACAAGGTTATTGTCCATGATTTTAATGCTAAGATAGGACTGAGAAGGTCGCCCGAAGAACTCCGCATTGGACCCATGGCCTAGAATGGACTCAACAGGGTGAGACTGTCCAAGTTTATCTTGTTGACCAAGACCATCCATGGTAACTCACAGTTCCAGAAGGCCAAATCTATACATTGGACATGGGAACCTCCTGGTGGACAGTTCCATAATGAAATTAATCACATCATATTCAATCGAAGGTTTTGCCTGACCGATGTCGCTGTTGTCCCAAAATTTCAAATGGGATCAGACCACCATCTCCTTCATGCAAAATTCTACTTCACAGAGAGGGGAGAAAGGGCTGCAAAGTTTAAGAGAACTCCCAGAACAACCACCAACTGGGAGATCTTTGGCACTATTACGGGAATATGAAAAGATGACATCATGACAACATCAACAAGGAATACTATGGACTGGTTCAGTACCTTCATGACTGTGCAAGGAATGCAGAGAGTGAAAAAGCCACAAACAGATGCCTGTCTTAGGAAACTTTTTCTTTTTTTTAAAATTTTTATTAGTGAATCACCATGAGGTACAGTTACAAACTTATGAACATTCATGTTTGCATTTCGTTTACATCCCTTCACCAGTGCCCATTCTCCTCCACCAATGTTCCCAGTATCCCTCCCACCACCCCCACCCCAACCCCCATGACCCACCCTGCTTCTGCGGCAGACAGGGCATTCCCTTTTGTTCTCTCTCCTGTTGGATGTTGTAGTTTGCAATAGAGGTATTGAGTGCCAAAAGTAGACTATAGACCAAACATGATGTCTTCAGAAACTCTTGAGCTCATTCGTCCACATGGTTTGCCGCAGGCCTCAGGCAATCACAAGCTAATGTCCAAGCTCACAAAGCTGTGCAGAGAAGTGATGAAGGAAAACCTCAAAGAGAGAAGAGCAGCAGTGTTGGCTGATGGAGCAGAAGTCGGGAAAAGTATTCCCAATGCTTGCCTGTCCTTCACCAGCTGCAAGACCAAGATGATTGCCCTCCAATGTCCTGATGGATCTATCACATCTTTCAGAAGGGCAATGGAGAAGGTTATCGACAACTACTACTCAGATCTCTTCAATAGCCAAGTCCACCTGCCCACATACCAAATTCCGAATTCAAGATACCAAATTCAAGATTTGTAAAGCTACCAAATCAAAGTCTCAATTTCAGGTAAGATAAATCTATGACAGCTTCAGCTTCTCAATGTATCACCTCCACTGTTATTTAATTTTAAAATAATTGTTGCAATTGATTACCAATTTCAAAAAGGATTCAGATACATAAAAATTAATATTTTTATATAAAGAGATGTAAGTAAAGAAATGCCCATGAAAATAAAATAAAGTGTTTTCAAGTATACACTCTGACTGCTCTCTCTAAATTTTTGGAAGAAATCAATTCTATAATTTATAATTGATTTCTCAAGTTTATCCTCTCCTTATCAGGAAAGTGATGTAAATACTGATTCAATATATATTTTAATCTATATTTCAATTTTTTCCTTTACAAGTGAGAAGCTTTTAAATACCTTACATAATAAATTACTAAATTCTTGTCAAATACATTTGGTTAACTACTGAAAACCCATGGGATTATGGTAAACATTCCAGTTAAGTCCAATAAGATAAGTTGAGGGGATATAAAATCTTTCATGGTGAAATAAAGAGGACTTACTAAAATAAAACATTTTTCATAAATTAAAAAGTCCATATATTTGAAATATTAAATTTCCCCACTCTTTGATATTATCCTACTTAAAAAAATTCCAGAATGAATGGGTTGGCTCACATAGTTTCATTTATTATGACCCTGAAAATAAGTGATCTGATGGTTCCACCTTTTTCCTCATTAGCTTCCTTTCTTTTTACTATATACTATATATATATATAGATCTATATATCTCAGTATTCAATACATAAATCCTCAGCATTCAATACATAAGTTATTGATTTGAAGACAATCCACCATAAGAATCTCTTTCATAATTTTTTTTCTCTAAAAATATACTTCTGTTTTATCGAACAATATAATCAAGTGGTCTGTGACAAGGTTTTAAGTATAATACTGACCATTGTAATTATTTGTAGGATAACATTTGTTTGTGCTTTCTCCTCTGCCACAGGAGTTTAGGCTTACTGAGTAATATCCATCACAATGCTCCCAAAGCACTCCCATTTCCTCAGTATTCATCTTTAACTTTTGTGCTCTGATTTCTCTACCTGTTAATCACTCATTTCCCCAAACAGTACCTGTGACTTGGAAAGTCAAATTTCTCAGAAATCTCTGCACTTGGATTTGTAAGTGAAATATTGCTCCTCTCCTTCTCTTTTGTCCCTTTGCATAGTTTACTATGGTATATAGAATATCAGAGTGGGAGACTAATACCCAAGAACTGTAGAAATAAGTACCAGGAGGTTGACCCCATGGCTTCGCGGCTGGCCTCACGTTCCGGGGAAAGGGCAACTCAGAGAAGCGATCACCAACTACATTGTAGTTGAAGGCCATGTGGGGGAAGGGAGTTGCGGGCTGAATGAGGGCTAGAGACTGAGCACAGCGGCCACTGAACACCTTTATTGCAAACCACAACAGCTAATTAGAGAGAGAGAACAGAAGGGAATGCCCTGCCACAGTAGCAGGGTGGGGTGGGGGGGAGATGGGATTGGGGAGGGTGGGAGGGACGCCGGGTTTACGGGTGGTGGAGAATGGGCACTGGTGAAGGGATGGGTTCCCGAACTTTGTATGAGGGAAGTATAAGCACAAAAGTGTATAAATCTGTAACTGTACCCTCACGGTGATTCTCTAATTAAAAATAAATAAATTATAAAAAAAAAAGAACACGTTAGAGCAATATCCTTTTTGTAGACACTCAGGAAGGCAGCTAATGCTATGCTTTTGTAGTTTGGGAGTTAATTGTCTATGAGTAATATTCACTCCTGGGCATCAGTTTTCTCAATTTAAGCCTCAGTTGACCTTACTTCCTAGCATTCAAATAGCAGGGTCCAGAGGAGGGACTGGATGAACCCAAGCTGTGAGCCATCCTGACATCTAAATGGGCCAGGCCAAGCTCCATAATACTTAACTATAAATTAAGGGCACGATCATGGACAAATTCTGTTATGATCCAAAGAGTAACAACTGGATTAGGACACTGCTAGGATTAGGAAAGACTAATCTGGCCTGAGCACTGTAGTCTGGGATCTATAGCAAGACGTCCCCACTAGAGTTACTCTACAAATTAATCTCTTACTGTGTCCATACAAAATGACTAATATTAAGAAGTAGAATTAAGATGAATATTTAAATGGTCATTTAAGGAAAGGAGAAACACACTCTTAGATGGTATTTGGCCCTTGAGCAGATCTGGCTGCAGAAGATCTGTAGAAAAGCTTCGTAGAAGTAAGGACCTTTACATATGTTGCTTGTGCTGCCTCACCTGTGTGGTTGCTACCCCAAATGCTTGGAGGTTGAGGAGAGACCAAGGCAGCGAGATGGAGTGCAGAAACACCAGCATGGGGAACAGGAGGAGATGGGAATGAGGGACGGTGTGGAACTGGAATAGGGAGCCAAGTGAAACTGGAACAGGAGCATGGGGAGAATGGAGTAAAGGGCAACTGAACACCAACCAGTCTGGCAGCCTTTTTCCCTCTTCTATGTGTCTGTTGGCAGCGGCTGCAGGCTGGGCTGGGGGAAGCAGCTCATGGTCACTGAACACATATAGGGGGAGAGAGAGAATGCCACGACAGCCGATCACTTCTTTATTTTCTTTTTTGAGGGACTCATGACTTTTTGTTTGTTTGTTTGTTTTTGTTTTTTATTTTTATTTATTTATTTTATTTATTTTTATTTCTTAATGAATCACCATGAGATACAGTTACAGACTTACAAACTTTTGTGATTACGTTTCTGTCATACAACGATTAAGTACCAATTTTTTTTTCTTTTTGTGTCATACCCAGCTATATGCAGGGATTACTCCTGGCTCTGCACTCAGGAATTACTCCTGGCAGTGCTCGGGGGATCACATGAAATGCTGGGAGTTGAACCCTGTAGGCCATATGCAAGGAAAATGCCCTACCTTCTGTGCTATTGCTCCAGTACCTGTTTTTGATTACACAGTTATTTGTAGTTTAAGTTTTATTATCCTTAGCCTGTTAGTACTTTCTTTTCACATTAGGCATTTAAAGCCTTCATATTATTTTACATATAAATCATATAGTCGCAACTCTATGAAACAGCTTTAAATTGGATTCTTTTCCTTCATGTTTTTCTTTCAATATTATTTCTGGCATATTTAATAGTATTCTTTGATTCTTACACATTTCATAAATGTGCTACAAAATGCTTTTATATTTTCCCAGTCAAATCCCCCGCTGAAGTTTAATGTTTAGAAATTGCTATACTATTTTAAAAATGTACAAAAATATTTTTTAAGGGAAGAAATGGTCAGTAGCTACTGTGGAACCTTCCATGCTACTGACCCAGATTTCAATTGACACCACATATGGTCTATAAAGCATCACCAGGAGTAATCCAAGAGCACAAAGCCAGAGGTAAACCCTGATAACAACTGGGTGTGGCCCCAGAACCCAAAAATATTGTTTAAGAAATATACAAGATGAATAGATAATTTCTTTCTACTCATAAGTCTAACTCAATCAGTGATAGCAAAGTTCATTCACATTTAGAAAAGTTCTAATTCATTTGAATTACCAGGATAGTAATTGTTATTCACAGAATGACAGAAGAAATACATAGTTTGTATTTGCATCTATCTTTAAACTTTATGGATGTATTTAGAATCTCTTAAACTGCTAAAGTTTCTATCCTGAAAATATGACTATCTTTGTAATTAGGTTTTCTTATATATACATATGATAGTTCATATATATATATATAGTCTTTTATCAGTTTACTCCCTCTTCCTCTTTCCCTTCTTACACATTCTAATTATTATTTTTATACATTTGTTTTTCTCTATTTTATTCTGTTTTTCTATAACACATGAGTGCACCGCTCAAAAAACTACTGCAACCACAATTTTTATAAATAGATCTTGTTTAGTGCACTGTTGGAAAGAAATTCTGTCTTGACTATTTACTAAAAGCTCCTTTAGGCAAACTGTTTGTACAATCAGTTAGGCCAAAATATCAATAGTTAGTGCTTTTATAGCCAGTCATTTGGAGCTTAGTTTATGCCAATGTATTATTTAGAGATTTGGCTATTTCACTAGGCCCCAATTCCTTTGATAATAGAGAATCAATAGTGCTTATCTTTAGAAATTAATATAATGCGTACTCCTCAAAATTTGATTTCCTGTGTATACAATTTCAGTATCACTAATTCTGTAAATTCAACATTTGCTGTCATTAGTCCAAAATGTTGACAGAAAATATATAGGCTTGGGGTTGTAGTGATAGAACAGAGGGTAGGGCTTTTGCCTTGCACAAAGCCAACCCAGGTTCGATTCCCAACATTCCATATGGTCCTCTAAGCACTCCTGAGCAGAGCCAGGAGTAACCCCTGTGCATCGCTGGGTGTGACCTAAAAAGCAAAATAAAACATGTAGGCTAGACAGTGTCACTCACAACACACTCCATTCATAACGAAGAACATACTAAAATGCAGAATACAAACATATATATACATACATAAAAAACATACGCATACAAACATATTGTATTCTTTGGGTGTTTTTGCCACACCTGGGGGTGCTCAGTGCTCACTCCTTGCTCCTCATTGCTCTCTACTGCTACATCTCTTTCCATTCACAACAATGACTCTGGGGAATCTGGATTTTATGCTAATGTCCTATGAAATAAGATTTTATATTTGCTTTGGTTTTACCTTTTTTTATGCAGTATCAATGTAATGTTTTTATGGATAAGGACTTATACTTTTTTTTTATTTTTTTTTCCTTTTTGGGTCACACCCAGCGATGCTCAGGGGTTACTCCTGGCTTTGCACTCAGGAATTGCTCCTGGCAGTGCTTGGGGAACCATATGGGATGCCGGGGATCGAACCCAGGTCGGCCGCGTGCAAGGCAAACGCCCTACCCGCTATGCTATCGCTCGGGTCCCTAAGGACTTATACTTTTTCTACTTTTTATATTTTATAATTTTTATACATTTTTTCTAATTTTTAAAATTGAAATAAATACTATTCATCTCATTTATTTAAAAATTATTAAATTATTACAATATTTTATAAGGCTTTTATATGTATTTTTATAAATAGTAATATGCCAATGTCTGTAAATTTACAATTAAAAGTTGTTAAATTACTTAAACTTAACATACTTATTACATATATTTGACTCCTTTATCAGTTCACTCTTTCTTCCTCTTTCTCTTCTAGAACATTCTAATTGAATATTATTTTTATACATTTGTTTTACTCTACTTTGTTTTGTTTTCTCTATATAACAATACTGAGTGCCTTTTATTTGGGGGTGAGGGTACTTTTATTTTAATTTCTCCATGCAATTATTTTACATGATAATTCTGCTCATAGGTCTGGAATCTCAAACTCCTAGGGAAGGACACATGAATGCCAAATTAACTTCTTGGACCATTTGCACCAACTGAGTAATCAATACTAGAGACACTTAAATCTTACAAATGAAGATAAATCAATCTTTTATTTCTTTGTATAAAATTTTTGAAGTTTAATTATTAAATTATATGAATGTAAATATATCACATGCATTAGTATATTTCTTTACATATCATTAAATAATAATACATCAAACTGTTGTTGTTTTTAAATAGTTTTTAATCCTTCAGAACTTTATATACACTCCATCTTAAGTTGCATTAGAATACCATTGGTTCATTAACTAATATAAATTATTTCTTAATAGCTTTATGCTCTTCCCAGTGATTATTTTCTATCCTACTTTGAATGCTTTGGTATTAAAAAATAATAGCAATATTCACAGTAAATTAAAAAATACAATGTTTGAGTAATGTGAATATTGATGGATATACTATTCATGTGTACCATAATTTTAGGCAGAAAATTATAAATAGGATGCAGAAACTAAATAAAAACTCTTAATATCTTTAAATAAAAGTACAAGGAAAGTTAGTACAGGAGTTAAGGTACCAGCCTTATACACAGGCATCTCAGTTAGATTCCCTCACACCACATGGTCTTCAGAACATCACTGAAAGTTTACCTGGATGTCTCCACCCTCACCTTGGGTCGCCCTGATAATCCCATCACCAAAGGATCCAGCATGACCATGTCCACGAACTCTGTCTTTGAACCATCTGCCCAGTTGGCCACTCTGGGAAGAGCCCTGAGACCCTCCTGAACACTGTTTAGATCACCTCAACCTGCCCCCCTTCTCCCCTAATATAATAGTTGATGGGGAAGGGAATATATGAAATGAATTTATTAGTTGTATTTTAATATTTACATTATATATTCAGCATTTTATAGCCTACTTATATTAATTTCAAAGTAAGCTATTCAAAACTACTTACTTCTTTCTCACTGACATATAATGTTAAAATGTTCCTTATATAAAATTATTTTTATCAACTTTAACTCTGTATTATTTTAAATTTTAATTAATATTAATCAAATGTACTGACACATTTAATTTTAAATTAACTTTACGTAAACTGTTTAAAATTACTTTTAACTTGTCAGGACAAATATTTATTGTTATTGTTACTAGTATTTTAAAATTATATTTTAACTATCATAATTTACAATACTGTCATACATGCATACAATACTGTCATACATGCATATAATACTCCAACACCATATACCAACAAGAGTTTTTTTTTCTTCCACCACTATTTCAGCATTCCGCCCCCTCAAAACCCCACCACCATATTAATGACATGGTAAGTTCAGTTCTATAGACAAGATCAGTTTTATAGACAAGTTTTCAGGTTTTGACACTTTTTGGCCACCTGAGGCTTCCTTACTATGCTTCTTATATCCCACTTATAAGAGAACACTCTTCTTTCTATCCCTTTCCTAGATCTTATCTCCACTCAGTATACTATTCTACATCTAGCCACATAGCAACACATTGCATTGGCTTCCTCTGTTCTTGTAGTTGAGTAGTATTATAGTGTTTATATATACAACACCTCTTTTTCCAGCCATCTGTTCTTTGACTCTTGGGTTGTTCCCAGATTTAACTTTTATGAATAGTGCTGTAGTGATCATTGGGCTGTAAATATCTATTCAGACTAAAGTATAGCGGCCCTACATCTGGGTATGTAGAAGCCAATAAGTGAAACAATGTTTTGTCTTTTAAAATATACCTTTTCTAGAAAACTTGATTTATTTTGCACATTTTGAGCTATCTTTTCTTTTAATCATTTGCCAAACCGGTCTAATAATAAACTTCTGCTAATTTTAATTGCATTTGAATGTTCAAGCTATATCATTTTCTTTTAAACAAGGAATCCTTTGCCTTAGAGATTCAGAGGAAGAATGTACTTATTCTATCACATGTTACCACAAGAACATTTGTTTCAAATTGTCTCAGTATAAAACATTAATAATTTTTTATCTTTTAGTAGATAATTATATTTATGTATGCATATATCTCAGTTTCATAATAGGTATCTGTTGTTCAATTTTTTAACAATAAATTTTTATTGTTAAAAAACAATAAAGTTTTTAAATAAAACCTATGAGCAAAGGTGTAAAAATTTAAATCTGACCCATTAAATTATTACTTTATTTCTTTATGTTTCTGGTTATCCAGGAACAGTTTTCTATTTCATTGTGAAGTGTCTTGATATTTTAACAACTGTGATGTAATAAATAGACCAATTATAAAATAATATTTTCAAGCAACTATTTTAAATCAAATATATTTGTCAGTAATTAAAAAATAGTAGCTTTGGTGGCATGTCTTTTGTGGATGTGTTAATAATATATATCTCTTGTTGTTGGCTATACTACATGAATTTCAAAATTAATATTATAAATGCTGTCATAAATGATCAGATTCGATATACATTATATAACTAACTCCTTGCTTTTCCAATACCTTTAAATAGTTCTCAGGGTATTCTACATTCTGTGCATTTCAAGCTTGAAACTTAGTCATTCCTTATGCCAAAATAATTGTCTAGAAAATGAACACTGGCCTAAATTGACTAAATTAGAGTTTTTCAATGTTTCTTTTCATTTGACTATCTTCTTCTGTGATTATATTTGAGTGGTATGCTGTCATATTAGAATCCTTTGGAAAATGAAACCGCACAAAAAAATCAGATGTAAGATATAAAGGAGCAGCAACAACAACTTGAAGATAATGATTTGAACTGTGAATTTGAGTTGAACAATTTTTTCAACATACCCAAGATATTGATCAATTGATTATACATTAAATATCACTCTATTTCTTGCACTGGAGAGAATCCTGTATTTACTACATTATTTTACACAAATAAATTCAGGCACTTTTATCATTTTCTTTTCTCTGTGAGGTGTTGTCTATTAAATCCTTGTTTTACCTGAGAATATGAATATGGTAACTTTCCTGTAAATGGAATAGTATAGAACTTATTATATTGCAGAATTGTTTAAGGATAAAATGAGTACATTGCCTAAACTTATTTATTTGGAATTCAGAATTAGAATTTTTATTTAGAGTTTCTTGCCCCTGCACCTGGCTGTCTTCACCGGGGGCCCCTCGAAGCGGGGCTGGTTAAGTTTCCTTCCCCGCCCGGAGCAGAGCCCCGGCAGCCAAAGACCTCTGGAACCCAGCCACAGCCATGCTCAAGGCCCCTTTACACATGTTCTGATGAGCCTCACACATGAAGGAACTGGAAGAGGAACCCAAGTTTCATCTGACTTATGGCAATAGAAAATTTACAGGTCACCCCTGCCTTTAGAATTGTGGGCTTCACTCTATCTTTTTGTTTGTTTTGTTTGTGTGCTCTAGGCTTATTCTTTACTCTGTGCTTTGGACGCACTCCTACATGGTTCAGGGGACCATATGGATGCTGGGTAGGCAGCACACAAGGGAAGCAAGGGAAGCAGCCTGCCCTCTGTACAATCTATCTTTTTTTTCATCAATTTTTTTTTTATGTCTCCTCCTTATTTAATACCAAATTCCTTGTCCCCCATCATAGAAATCAAATCCAAACTCCTTTTGAACTGTAAAATTCCAACTTAAGTAGACAACTGACATGGTCTCATAGGTTAGATTTTATTTTCTAAACACTTAATATTTTGTGGGGACCATATCCAGCTGTGATCAAGAATTATTCACGGCCCTGTGCTCAGAAATGACTCCTGGTGGGCCTTGTGGAACCGTATGTGGTGCCAGGGACAGAACCAGGTCAGCTGTGTGTAAGATAAATGCTGAACTCCAACCCCCATACTATCACTCAGCCGGTCACAATCCTTTTATTTCCAGATCAATGACTACATTTTCCTTTCTCTGAAATAACATTTTCCCCATGTCCATGCCTTCTGTGTCTTTTCAAAGCACATGAGAATACAAAGCAAATATGAAAGCAAATGTACTTTAGCCTTCTAGCCTCTTAGGGTTCATCATTCAAACTTTAAGTCAGACACTACAATAATTAAAACTTTCTTCCTTTGCAAGCAAGCCAAGGACCTCTACCAATAATGTCTCTGAATGAATGCTTATAGCAATGAACAATTAGCACTAAGCTCTACAAATAATAAAATATAATCCACTTTATATGTTATCAAATAATCTAAGTAAAAAAATGAAGGTAAAGTCTTCATTGCATTATACTAGCAATTTGGACCAAAAGTTGTTTATAATCATTGTTTAACCCACTGGGAAATTAAGTAACAGAGAGTTTTTGATTTTTGATATATCACTTAAACAATCATCTCCCAAGAAAGCGTAAAAATGTACATGAAACAACTGATATTACTTAAATATGTGCAATATCTTCTCATCCTCTTTATCCAATCATTTCTAACTATTATTTTTCTTCCCTTGTCCTAAATTTTACTTTGTTAATTGATTTTCTTAAGTGAAGTTGCATTAAAATAAAAGGCTGTTATTGTTACAAAAGCATTTATAACCTTACAGTTATAAATTTAATCATTATTATAAATGTTCAAAATTACCCCCAGAAGTTATATTCTCTTATTATCCATATTTAATTAATGTTGTAATTGATTACCTTTATGTTAATTTCCTCAAGACACAAACCATCAATCTTGACAAAGATAGAAATAGTATCTAAGAAGAGCAACTAAGCATTTTTTTGTATTTTGCTTCTGATCAGTAAAAGTGTCCAATAAGACAAAGGGAAGATAGATAAGAGTTGCATCATCAACCTTATTAATGATTAAAGTCATAATTTATGTTCACAAAAAAAAAATCATCTCCTCTTTTATTTTTTTTTTGTTTTGGGGTCACACTGGGTAATGCTCAAGGCTTAGTTCTGACTCTAGTCAGGATTCATTCCTAGTGCTGCTCAGGGCACCACAATGGGGTGCTGGAGACTGAACCCAGATCAGTCATATACAATGTATACACTCTAATTTGTATATTATATTAAGGCATATCCCAATATTGAAGAATATTGAAGGGACATTCACTGAGTTAATGCCATGATATGGGATGGGGACGAGATGGTCTGTTCGTTTCTACAAATAGGAGATTGTTTTAAGTGAGAAGTATATTCATTGCATAATATTCAAATTATATTATAAGAAATGATTTTCTACACTATAAAAAGAAATAGTAAAATTAGACAAAAAACAATACATCACCTTTAATCTACTTTACCCTTTAAAAAATCCTCCAAAAATAAAGTGTTGATTCCTATTTATTTCATTCATCTTCTTGCTTATACTTTCTATTATCTTCATTATTTTCACCGCATGGATTTGTATCATACTTGGAGAAATATTTATAGCTAACACTTATACTTCCTGGGGGATATACACCGTTCTAAAAGCTTTGATAGATTAAATTTTAAATAAAATAAAAGCAATCAGGCAAAAAAATTCCTCCCTTATAGGATGCTAACTCTTCTTCTTTATATTATCTTCATTTTGCTTTTATAAAAGGTCAGGTATATCATTCTAAACCCATGATCATTTTTTGTATCAAATCTGGCCTAACCTTTTCAAGAATTTGCTCCAAAATTTTTTATAGCTAAATCTTTATAATTTTTTACTTTTTACATCTATCACATCTTCATTTATAAAAAAAATGTTTTCCAAAAATTATGTATTTGAAAGAACTGACAAATTTCTGTATGATTTTCTTGATATCTTATGGTATTACTTTAGTCCTAATTTGCATCTTTGTCAATTACACCAATGAAATTGACCCTGCAGACCCCCAAATGCAATATCCTGTGAATGTTTTTATTTGGGAATATATTCATTAAATTAGCATCAGTTTTAATCAGAACTTTATCTTCCTTAAAGCTTTTAGGCATGTTATATTGATATGACAGTATGTTGCCCCTATCTCTATTTGTCTGTCTGTCTGTCTGTCTGTCTATCTGTCTTAATATTTCTCAGACTTAGAGGTCTTTTACCACAGATACACAGACCAATGCTGTGAGTTGGTGAAGAAAGGCTAAAAGCCAATATTCTAATATGTTGATTACACCTGGCAATTTGTGGACCAGTAGGCAGAAGAGGGACTTGTGTCCCCAGTTACAAAGTGGTTTAATAAAACTTGCCTAACTCAGAGATGGAACTCTCTCTCTAATTTACCGGTCAGTCCTTTCAATTGGATCCTCTAACTTGCAATTAAAACAAAATATTGGCATGTCTCAGAACATAGTTCTAGGTACACATCCCCAACTCCTCTTACTTTATCTCTCTCTTCTCTCCTTTTTTTTCCTTTTTGGGTCACACCTGGTGATGCACAGGGGCTACTCCTGGCTTTGCACTCAGGAATTACCCCTGGCAGTGCTCAGGGGACCATATGGGATGCCGGGAATCGAACCTGGGTCGGCCGCTTGCAAGGCAAACACCCTACCCACTGTGCTATTGCTCTAGCCCCTTCTCTCCTCCTTTTGTCTCTGTCTATCTCTCTCTCCTTTTCTTACTCTCTCCACTTCATAATTTGTTTTGTTTGTGCAACCACACCTTGCTGTGGTCAGGGCTTACTCTGGAACCATGGATTACTCTGGGTAGAACCTCTAAGGAGCATAAGAGATGCTAGGCATTACAGTGGAGGTCTGCCATGAGAATGACAAGTGCCTTATCCCTTGTACTAATTCTTCACCACCCCCATCTTTTATAATTAAAGCAATATCCTTTATAACAATATAAATTCCATGTTCTCAACCTTAGGTTTTGGCATCTATATAGACAAAATTGTAATTTCTAATAAGATTTTCTCTCCAACACTGTTCAACTGATCCTGCCCACCCATTGTCTATTCTGTCATCTTACTCTTGGGTCCACCATTCTATTGTCAGAATTTGGGGGAAGGTTAATTTTGTTTTACTTTGTTCGTTTTCATTCTTTCTTTTTATTCCACATATAAATAATAGATGTTATTTGTCTTTCTCTTTATTATCTATTTCACTTAACCTAATGCACGTAAGATTCAGAGATGTTGTCCAAATGGCAAGATTTAACTTTTCTTTTATAGCTAAGTATACTATTTTGTGTCAAATATGTATGTTCATGTATTCATTTATGAGTGAATACTTGATGTATTTTGGTTAGTGTACATAAGGTTGTCATTTACTAATAAGTACATATAGCTATCCAAATTATAGTTTTTGTATTGTCCAGGCAAAACCAATTCAGATGAAATGGCATAGCTGGATCATATGGTATTACTATTCTTAATTTTCTTAATGTTGCTTTGGCGTGGGAGTACCCTGACTGATATTATACTTGCTATCCTACTAGCAATCACGCTTATCTTGCTAGGGACACAACCAACAGAATTAGAATTAAACTCAGCAATTTGGAGTCTCAGGGATTGAATTTATGTCCTCACATATGAATGTTATGCATTCCACTATTGAGCTATATTTCTGGTCCTTATTAATTTAAAAAAATATATAAGAGCGATCCATAGTGGTTTAAATTCCTAACCATTTTCTAGCAGTATACAAAGATTCTTTCTTTACATTTCCTCAACAATAATTTTTATTCCTTATCTTTTAGAGTTGAAGTCGGCTATGGAACTAGAAGAGCACTTTTCCCAAAATCTGTCATTTAAAAGTGAACCAGGAGCAGAATATTCACCAAAACAGAGGCTGTTGTGGGATTCCAATCCAGCAATCTCACTTTACACACACTATCCCCTGTTTTGTGCTTGTTACCTCAAAGGAAAAGGCTGAAATGTAGTTCTTTTATATTTTAAAACATTTTTATATTTGATCTCCAAGGAATACAGGAGGACATTATCAGAAAGAGATGATTTTACTTTTTTCTTACAGTGCTAGGGATCCAACCCAGAACCTTACAAATGCAAAAAAAAAGTAAACAAATGCTGAACTACATCCCTGGCATTAGAGAAAGGAACTTAATAAAATAAAATGCACTAAATAAATTTGTGTCAAATTTGACCTTAATGTTGACCTCTCAATAATGTTTCCCTTAATTCTACTGCTAGCAATCACTTTCAGTGGTGCAGATCTAGCATCAAAACAAAATATGCAATATATATCAGAGCAAAAATTCAAGCTGGACCAGTGCCAAAAACATATTGTACTTATGTTCTCTCATAAGCTTAAAGGACTAGAGAACTATCAGGTTGCTGTGCTTAGAAACAAAAGCTCTTCTACAAGAGTGGGGACAGCTTCTTGAGTCTGGGACTCATATCTCTCTTCCTTTATGCTTAAACACAAAGAACACTACCAATTGACCTGGGCTCAATAATGACCACAGCACAATATATGATCCACTGAGCATTTTTCAGAGCCAGGACTAAGCCCTGAGAATCATTGAGTGTGCCTCTCTCCACCTCCTCCCCAAGAGTTGTATCATCTCCAGGGCCAAATTTCTAGTTTTTTACTTAAGAAGGATAAAGGTTGAACCCACCCAGTTTTGAATTATTTAGTTTATGGTGTAGAATTTTGATTATATTTTAAGTTTTGCATATTTTCCAATTTTCATAACATTGTTTACTGAAGAGAATTTCCATTGCCTGTGTTTAGTCACTTCTTGAAAGTAAATTACACATATATGCATAAATTTATTTCTGGACTCTCAATTCTAATTATATTGTTTAAATATTTAGCTTTTTACATTTAGTACTTTTGTTTATCAGTATATATGTTCTTCATATAAAAATAATGATATAACAACCATATGATTTGACAATGCCACTTTTAGGTATTTATCCAGCAACTGTAAAATCACTAATTTGAAAAAAAGATACTTGCACCCTGTAATCATTGAGCTGTCATGTTCTATAATTCAACAGAGAAGATAGGAGAATAATCTAAAGCACCCATCACTAGATGACTACATAAAGAATATATGGCATGCATACTCATAGAGATGTTATTTGCTATAAAAACAAGAAGATGAATCTATATCTTTTGTAACATATGCGTAGGACCTGAGGCAATAATGCAAGAAGAAATAAGTTTAATGAACAAAGAATAGAAGTTTTTGCACATATATTGAGTTCAAAATAAATAAGTATATAAATAAAACAAGTAAGCCAGCAAACATACACAAAAACAACCCTTAGACTCTCAACAGAATGGTGGAATCACGCAAAAGGGAAGAGAAAGAGAAATAGAAGGAAGTGGAGGAAGGGATAAATTTGATATTAGCTAACTGTTCTGATTCTCTGTGCCTTATGTCATCTGTCTATCATCTGTGTATGTAAAATAATTTCTTATTTCTGTCTCTGATTAGTTTATGTAGATGATAGAATTAATAAATATTTCTGAAGGATTGGCAATTGACTATAAGATTCCCTTTTGTATTGCATTGTTTTGTTTTTATTTGGGAGACACAGTCGACAGTGTTCAAGGCTTACTCCTGACTTGGTCTCTGGATCCACTCCTGGCAGACTTGGGAGACCATGTGCGCTGCTGCCAAAACTAGGCTGGCCATGTACAAGGCAAACATCCTACCCGCTGCACTGTCTGGTCCCATGTAATTTTTATTTTATTATCTCCATTTCTTATATGTGTGAGTGCGAGTGTGAATATATATGTGTGTGTGTGTGTGTGTGTGTGTTTGTGTTTGACTATGCTCAGCAAGGCTCAGTGGTTACTCCTCACTTTACACTCAGGAGTCACCCCTGGTCATATTCAAGGGAATCATATGGGATGCCAAGGATTGAACCTGTGCCGGCCGCAGCAGGGCAAGCACCCTGTCTGCGTTTCTAGTTCTTACATGCTTTGTTTCCATAAAACTAAATTCTTGGTTTCCTCTGAAGAATTTCAAGACCCTTGCAAACTCCTTTTTTATACTATTTCTGTAGAGATGACTCTAGGAGCAGACTTCAAGGGCTTCTTCTGTCTGAACATTTCATTGTCTAAACCGGGTATTAGAATGAATTAAGATTTTACCTTTAAAAGATGTTTTCAGGACCAAAGAGATAGTAGAGTAGGTTAGGTGTTTCCAAATTCCTTTCTCTGCATATGAGGAAAATTGCTACTGGAGAATTTAGGCAATGGTTTTAAGAACCAATTAGAGAGTGCAGCGATATAAAATTTTCTTTATTGTTTTATGGTAGTACTGCCCAAGAAAGGTAATAGCCCTCTACCTTTCTTGGGCAGTACTACCATAAGACAACAAAGAAAATTTTATATTGCTGCACTCTAATTGGTTTATTTATCCCAACATTCTCCCTTCTGAAATACGACATGCCATTTCACTGGTAAAGAAGGGAACAGCACCTGGTCTGGACAAGGTCAGACCCAATTACCTGAAGAATCTTCCGCCAGTACTCATCAATACTCTTCACACACTACCTGTCTGAATTCAAGGTTTGGTCCCAATGGAAAACCAGTAGGACCATTCTGTTGTACAAGAAGGGAGACATCCACGACATTGGCAACTATCACCCAATCTGCCAGCTGTCTGTCGTCTACAAGTTGTTCACTAGTGTCATCCTGAATAGAATAGGCAGAACACTAGATGAAGGACAACCATGCGAGCAAGCTGGGTTCTGAAGGGGATTCAACACGATAGACCATATCCATACAGTGACCAAACTCATTGAAGTTTCGCAAGAGTTCAAGATGCTGCTCTGTCTAACGCTTATCGACTTAAAGAAGGCCTTCGATTCTGTTGAGACTGAGGCAGTCATCAAATCCCTGGCCAAACAGGGCATTCAAACTCAGTATATCAAAATCCTCTGCGAGCTTTATTGTGGATTCACCACCAGGATCTCACCATTCTACAAAGAAGTGATCATTGATGTGAAGAGAGGGGTGAGGCAGGGTGATACCATTTCACCGAAACTCTTCAGTGCCTCCCTTGAGAACATCATGCAATGACTGGAAAGGGAAGGAATGGGAGTGAAGATAGATGTTTGGCAATTACACCACCTCCGCTTTGCTGATGACATCATTCTCATACCACCAAACATTAGCCAAGCAGCACAAATGCTGACCGACTTTGAACTTGAGTGAGATTCAGATTGCAGCTGAATCTCAAGAAGACAATGTTCATGAAAAATGAAAAGGTCCCTGAAGCTCCGTTTGCTCTCAGTGGAACGAACATCTCCGAATGCAGCAGCTATGTGTACCTGGGTCAAGAAATCAACATGAGGAATGACTTCGTGCCAGAACTGTGCAGGAGGAAAAGAGCAGCGTGGAATGCCTTCAAGAACGTCAAAGAGGTGGTTAAGAGAATAAAGAACCTCCGACTCTGGGCAAATTTTTTCGATTCCACCGTTCTTCCTGCACTAACATATGCCTCAGAGACCTGGGCCCTATGCAAACAGGATGAAAACGCTATTTGGGTATCCCAAAGAGGAATCGAAAGAGCTATGCTGGGAATATCATGTCTCAGTCAAGTGAGAGAAGGAATCCAGAGTTCTGACCTCCGTCGATGGTCAAAAATCAGAGATCCTGTTTAGGTCGCCAAGGCATCAAAAATCAGATGGGCCGGTCATGTAATGCAATTCAGAGATGACCGTTGGACTAGAGCTGTTACCGACTGGATTTCATGGGATGTCAAAAGACCTCGTGGCCGCCCACCAACTAGATGGTCAGATTTTTTTGTCAAATCCATGAATGAATGATTTGAGGCTCTTCCTGTTCCTGCAGCAAGCAGATATCATTGGACTGCACTAGCACTCGACAGGGAAAATGGAGACGTTACTGGCACCCACTTGAGCAAATCGAAGATCAACGAGACTACAAGTGATACAAGTGATTGATTTATTGGAAAGTTTGTGAAAAAATCAATAACTTGCACAATGTACCATTCCTTGTTTCAGCACTACAGAATCCTTGTTGAGATTCTGTACTAAAAGAATGATTGAGGTAGGAAGAGAAGTTAGAAGCTGCCATTTTTTTTTATTCCATTCCAATTTGAAGTATCTGCAAAGTATTTCAGTGGTGGTTTCTGCAGATTAACAGAACTAAAACACAGAATAGAAATCTGGTGATATGGTAAGGATGCAACTCAACCATAAAAATAGATGATATACATGCTAAGCTGTATCAATAAAGAAAACAATTTATTCTGAAAAAATTAACTGGAAGTAATAAAAATGTCTTCTATCGAAAATGTGGAAGGAATCCAGAAAATTATGACAAATAAAACACTTTAATAAACACTTCAATATGACTTATTTCAAGAAGAAACCAGATAATACTTCAAATTGCAAAGGAAGGGAGATAACTCAAAGCAAACACATTGCAACAGACTGGAGAATAAATAAATGTTTGTTTACAGAGTAATCTTTTTCTTCCTCCCTCACTCCCTCCCTCCCTTCATCCCTCCCTCACTTCCTCCCTCCCTCCCTCCCTCCCTCCCTCCCTTCCTTCCTTCCTTCCTTCCTTCCTTCCTTCCTTCCTTCCTTCCTTCCTTCCTTCCTTCCTTCCTTCCTTCCTTCCTTCCTTCCTTCCTCCCTTACTCCCTCCCTCCCT